>NC_140967.1:29417657-29695157 GCF_056783735.1 Eptatretus burgeri | reverse complement strand
TCTGGCACAATACAAGTCAGAGAAGTATGGTTTGGTCAAGCTCCTAATATCTTTTGGATCGTGTATTGCTCAGCCTCCTGGTGTCCGCAGCGAAGTTATTTGCTGGTTTCTCTTTTTTTGCGCTTCTAATGCAAAAAAAAAACTTGGAAGGAGTATCAATAAAGCTGTAGTTCTCCATTCGCAGCCTTATTAGAGCCCTTCTGGCTTGTTTTGTACAGGGTTGAGCGAGGAGGGCTTTCTTTGTTGTTAGTAGAGAACTAGTCCTTTCAGCACTGGGAGTTTGAAAGGTTGGATGGAGAGACAATATTTCTTGAGCAATTAGAGATTGCAGCACAGATTCATTCTTGGTACAAAAGGAGCTATATTGCTGGCAAAAGGTCCTGATGTGGGTTTTCGCATTGTCCCACCATTGTGCGAGGCAGGAGTAGGAAGGATTCCGTAGTCGTAGAACTTCCCAAAAGGCTCGGAAGGCGACAGGAAAAGCGTCATCTCGCAGAAGACTCGCATTGAAGGTCCAATGGGCAGTGCCACGATTTCGAACCAGGGAAAGTATATGAAGAACAACCATGTGATGGTCCGAAAAGCCACTTGGGGTGATGTCAAAATGGTCGATGACATTTAAAGAGTCATTATTGATGTAAAATCTGTCTATCCTTGCAAGAGATAGCGTCCATTTGCACATCGACACCACGTGTATTGTCGTGCAGATGGGTTCTGGAGTCTCCATACATCCATAAGGGAGAATTTGGACAAAGCCCTCTTTAAGGGTGCCGTACTTGGTGGGTGGGGCTCTTCTCCATTACGATCAAGGGTGGGATACAATGTGCAATTAAAGTCCCCACACAGACAAACAAGACCATCAAAAACAAGGTGTGTGAGGAACATTTCTAACTGTGTAAAAAAACTAGTCTTTCTGTGCTCGTACTGGGTGAATATACATTTATTAAAGTGTGTTTATAACCATTATAAAGGAAATTAACTGAAACTAAATGCCCTTTAATAATCCCCTTGAAAGTGACATTTTCAGCACAGAAAGAAGGATTTAAATAAATAGCCACTCCAGCACTAGGACAGGTTAAAGAACCATTGTCCTTTCATGATGCGAGTCCATTCGCTCGAGCACGAAGAGCGACATCTTGTCTCTTGCAAAAGAACAACATCAAAATGTTTTTGTTTGACAAGCAACTTTACCTGAACTTTGCGCAGGGGTGAATGTCCCACATTTATATTTAAGGTTACAATAGAGAAGGTCATGGTGTAGGTAGGGAAGGTTTGTCAGGTAAAAGGAAGTTGGGTCGTGCTTGTAGCTCTTTCCGGGCTTTCAATACACACTTCCTAAGGCGAAATACTTGTGACTCAGTCACACCAAGGTGTTCAGCCTTGAGGAGGAGACGTCTTGAAGAGGTTATAAAGCCAGACAGGTTCGGGAAGGTTATAATCTTAACGTTTTTCTTTCGAAAAGTGTCCTGAAGAAACTGGAGAATTTCCATGGGTGATAAATCATCATCACCCTCCAGTTCCTTGGCTATTGCTGGGTCATTCCAGACCTCGCTACCAGCACTAGAGGCAAACGACGAGGCCCCATCTGAGTCGTAATCCGAATGGTTTTTATTTTTCTCCTCACACACAGAAGTCGATGCTCTCACAACGGGAAAATCGTCTTCTGCTAAAGGTGGAGCGGTTTCCACAGCGGGAGTTTTAAAGACCGTAACAGGGATCACCGTTTTTGTCTCGGAGGCTTCGCACTCTCCCTCTGGGGCTGTTCCTTCTTCCTCCTCCATTACCTCAGACACTTCGTCCTCAGCAGGGCGCGCGACGACAGCAGGTTTGTGGTTCTTGATTTTAATGTCAGTGACCGGGGTGGTGACCACATCTTGGGGCATTGCACTCGGTCCTTGTTCGTGAGAGGAATGAACGGAAACGTCTCCTCCCTTTTCAGCGAACACACTGAACCTATTCTGCAGCAGAGGACCAGCTGTAGGAGCTTCTGTTTCTGGGATAGAAACATTGCGTTCATTCGATGGCGCTATCTTTTTCGAACAGCTCGCCTGTGTGTCCTCACATCTGCTTCCTCTTTTATAATTCCTCTTGGAGGACACGGTGATAAAACCCGCGTCATCAGCCAGGGAATTATCGGTTTCTGCGCTCGAATGTGAAGGTCAATCTCCCGTTGCAGACAAATATCGACTCTCGATGTGCCACTAGGATCGGCGCTGGTTCCTAACTGTCTAGATGTGCCACCGGATATATACTTCGGGCAAGCACCTTTTAAATGTCCGAAGGCACCACACGTGAAACACGTCATTGTCTCTGTTGCAATGTACATTCGGTAATATCGATTTTCAACTACCAACGTAGCTGAGGCATTGAGCGATTGAGCGTTGTTTTTTAACACCATGTAACAGTGCCGCCGGAAGGACATGATATGGCGGACTGTGGAATCCGAACGCAAACGAAAAGGAATCATGGAGATTTTTGACACCACCGTGCCAAACTGTTTTAAAACGGACAAGATCTGTTAGCTTTTAATGAAAGCTGGCAAATTTGATAAAGTGATATTCACCGCCGGTGAGTCCAACATACTAACGTTAACGAAAATATCTGGCGGTAAAGACAAACCGGTTTCAACCGCCTGAGCGACGTAGCGCTCCTCGGAAAGAAAAACAACAACTCGTTGGTTCATCTTTGAAGCTGTGAGCACATTTTCGAAACCAACGAGTTCTCCCAAGCCCGTCACGACGTCCTCGACCCGAACCCCGTCGGGTGGACGAACTATCACCGAATTTTTGCGAGTAAGTAACTCGTAAACGCTATTCTGCAAACGACTGTTCGCCATCGCTGAAAACAAAGGAAGCAAAGACCTATCACGAGCAGAATTCGCAGGCGAAGGTAAAATAAAATAAAGAATGAAAATATGAGGAAAAAGAAGAGCATAAGGAAGAAGCTAAATCACCGATAAACGGCAGGTCTATGGAAACAAGGCAGATGAAAAGTAGGCCCGGAAACCGAAGGTTTCAAGGAAAACCCACAAAGCACCTACCGTGCGTGCTCTCCCTCTCTCTCGTCTCAGCAGGAAGGGAAAACAGGGGGGGGGGAACTCCACAAACACTAACAGTGATACAGAGGGAAACGAAATGGGGATAGGAACGACAACAACACAACACAGTACTCACAGCTGCACATACGAAGCCGCCATGACGCCACACCCATGCACGACTCACTAACGACCAGCAGGGGGAGGGAGAGAGAGAGAGAGAGAGAGAGAGAGAGAGAGAGAGAGAGAGAGAGAGAGAGAGAGAGAGAGAGAGAGAGAGAGAGAGAGAGAGAGAGAGAGAGACAGACAGACAGACAGACAGACAGACAGACAGAGACAGAGAGAGACAGAGAGAGAGAGAGACAGAGACAGAGACAGAGAGACAGTCTCTCTCTCCCGTTAGGCCATCAAAGGCCACGTGAGGACAGGGATTTGGAATCCAGGCGAATATCTCATCCACTCTTCCTTGAAAACAATCATGAGATCTTTAACGTCCACCAACTTATGCTATCAGACGGGACACCCGGCTTTTCAAGTCTTTCGGAGGGACGGTGCACACATTGATGCAACACTCTGCCTTGGAAGCTCCAAGGCAACATTTGAGTCGTGTCAGGAATCGAACGCAGGCTGGACAGCTTAAAGGTAAGTGCACCACCTCCGCACCATTAATTTGGATCTGTATTTGTTTAAAGATAATAAAAAAACGCCAAGGTGTATTTAAAATACAATAAACTCGAACGGCACCCAGTGGAGCGCATACCTCCACCAGGTGGAACAGTTTACCTTGTTTATCCCACTGAAGGCTGGATCAGGATCTGTACCTAACCAATATAATTGATTCAATTTGTCTGTGTCACTCACCCAACCTCTCCAGCAAATGTCATCCGAATCCTTCCACAACTTTTTTTTTTTGAGATATCCTGCTGACAGACAGACAGACAGACAGACAGACAGACAAGCAAAAAGGGCTGAAAACCTAACCTCTGCCCACCTTCAGTGATGGAGGTAAAAAACAATAAACCGCATGAAAACACATTTACTTGGCAATACCATGCAGATGAACACTATATAGCAGAGAATAATTTCGAGTTTTAATGATACGAGTGGTCCTTATTATGACCATAGTTTGTTTTTCCAAAAGTAGTACGAGTCATGGTCCTGGCAAGAAAAAAAAGTCAATGACCCAAAGTTGATGGTTTAAAAAATTTTAAACTGTTTTTTTCTTTTTCTCCATATTTTATGTCAATCATATATTGTACTCAACAATCACCAATATTATATTTCTCTCCTTTATTTTAGAGCACTGATTTACCGGTCAACTCTCGCACATCTGGGGAGGTTCGAGCTCTGCATTCGTGCTGTACAGAATTGAATCCAAAGTAATCCGACTGAGCAACTCTCCCAATCTGACCTCAAAACTCAACATGCTCGAATTACGTCTCAAAGTCGGCTCTCTTTCTCTTTTCTATAGATATGACTATTAGTGGGGCAACTTAGCATAACAATTGTGCATTTTGTGAGGAAAGCACCAAATTTGGCACACTAGTAGCCTAACATAATGTAAACAGATTTGGATATTGGGCCATCTCAAAACTTTTGATGGGAGTGGAAAATGGCTGCCACAGCCATCAGCGGCTGAATTTGAGATGGCCCAATATCCAAATCTGTTCATAATATGATAGGCTACTAGTGTGCCAAATTTGGTGCTTTCCTCACAAAATGCACAATTGTTATGCTATATTTAGCTAAGTTGCCCCACTATATGGTTTCTTCTCCCAATAACTTGCTGCTTGTGTACCTCCACTATTACCGAGACTACAAAATACTCGACAAGCCACCGCATCGCATGACCATTGTGTAGCCATTGGAAACTCAAGGATGGCCCGTTATGATGTCTGTTTCTTCCTCACCACTGCCTAACTCTGGAACTCTTTACCTTCTCAGGTCTTTCCAAACACTTATGATATTCCCCTTTGCAAAAAGCAGATTTTTCACTTCCTCAAAAACTCTTACTCCCTTTCTTCACTTTTCTCTCTATGCAGATCTTTTATTTATGGCCTGACGTCGACGAGGACTCATAGTCCTTGACCGGAGCCTTCAGCATTGAAATAAATAAATAAATAAATAACGACCACCACCTCCACACAACGTCCCAAGCTCATTAGGTTAATGGTGCCTCAATGTACGCAGAGAGTGCGTCAGACAGCATTGGATTCATCATGGATCACAACAGGATTTGTCCATCCGCTGAAGGCATCATGGTCCAACAGTTCAGTGTACACAGTTACAACAAACGTTTGATTAGTGAAACGCAACATAATCCGATTCTACGTTTCATTAACACCCTAAATCAAAGAGGTTGTCAAATTCTCTGCTGGATCGTTAGGCCAGTAATCTCATCAAAGGCAATTAACTTTGCTTCACAGAATACAGTCGATTTCAAGGCTCGAATATCGAGCAAACGTTTTGCACAGCATCCCATGAAGATTCCGCTTGGAACTGCAACAGGACGACCAAGACCAAGGGGTCTTGTCAATGGTGACATCGTTGACGAGCTTATTATGACAAGCTTTTAACGTCTGATTATTTGCAGCCATTGGATGTCATGCTCCACTCCAAGTACGAGTGACAAATAATCACTGCAAAGCTGTGGATAGATCACACCCTCAAAGAAAGGGGTACATGACTTGTGCACGTATGAGGTGATCGTTCTGTCATGCTTCTCGTCAAGGACCCACCGACCACAGGGATATCACCGTGTTATCACGCGATGAAGATGCGCTTTGCTACTGGAAGTGAGCCAAATCCACTGCGCCAGCGCCACCAGCCGTTGGCCAATTGAGGTCGGAGGTGCACATTGCAGCGCAAGGGTCGTTCTCCAATTGCTGAACTAAATCAAATTCAAAATAATCAATAAACTGCTGTCTTTTTTTTTTGACAGGACCGAGGCTCATGGAAGAGCAAGGTAAGACTGACAGTAGGACAAACACCAAGGGAATGAACGAACAGGAAAGAGAGGGAGTAGGGAAGGAAACTGAAATTAGCAAGTAAAATGGTTGAGTTAAGAAAGATTCATCGGGACAATCAAGATCATGGGATGGCGGTGACAAGAGATGGCAGTGCACTGCATGCATGAATTCCTGGAGGAAAGAGTGAGGCAAAACAGCTTCTGCAACATGGTTCCAGTGATGGGAGAAGGGGAGGAATAAAGGAGTTGAGGTGTGCAGTCAGCCTGAGTTTTGCAAGTTTAACCAGGAGGGGGTTACTGGAACAACCGTGCATCTTGAAGTTGCTGCGGAGGGTCAGATGACTGAGAGAGTAGAGAGAGCGATGTTGGAAAATAGACGGCAGAAAACAGAGACCGTTGACCTGCAGTGATGTGAGAACAACAGACCTTGCTTGTACTTTGGCCTCATCAAAGGAGATCCCAAATAATTTTTAGAGCTTTACATTCCACATAATGCAGGAGAGACAGACGTGATGCTTGGGTGCAAGTCCATAGTGGAGAGCAGTACTCCATTTAGATACAGACAAAGGCTTTGTAGACTGAGTAGCTCTGATTTTCCAAGGAAAGACTTGGAACGATAGAAAATGCCCAATCTGCGGCTGGATTTGGAGGGCAGCTTTGTTATGTGCTTGGCTCCACAAAAGTCATGGCTGATAGTGAGGAATAGAAGTTCAAGAGACAGAACCTCTTCCAGTGGATTGCCAAATAAATACATAGGTTGGTTCGTTTAATGATTATTCCAGAGTGATAGGGGTGAGACTGTGAGATTTTTCAGGATTGAAGGAAATGGTTCATTCATCTTCATGCAAAAACTCTGAACCAACAGAAATTGTGTCATGCATCGATGTGCCTGGTGGTTCATCCTGGCAGGTATGAGCAGAAATGAGGTACACAGCACTCGGCTGTAGGGTAGCATCATTGGCTGAAGCAATGCCCTCTACTTGTTAGGGCATGAATTTGGAATTTGTACATGGTGCTGGTGATAGCTCAACAATGACGACACCATGGGATCTTTAACGTCCACCAACTAATACCGGCAGAAGGGATCCCTGTTTAACGTCCATCCGAGAGATAGCACACACAATGATGAATCAGCCTGCCTGAGAAACACTGGGATGACAGTTTATAGCTGAGTTGGGATTCAAACCAGGCCTAAACAGCTCAAAGGCAAGTGTGCGTATCTCTATGCTGTCCTATCAGTCCATCTGAAAGCCATAGCAAGACCAATCTGACAACTATTTAGTTCCCAGAAATGAAGTCCGAGATGGTACATCCGTGACAAAGCCTTCAGTAATTGAGAAAATGTAAATCTTGTCACTTATTTAAAAAAAAAACAAAGCCTCCCGGTGACCTTTGCAACCACCAAGGGCACCGTGTAGCACCAAAATCAAATCAGAATATATATTGTAATGAAAATGGACTCTGAAGGCTTGATGAATTTATTAGTTATATCATAATTTGTATGTTTGGAGTAGGTGTGTTGCAAACCCTAATTTAGGTCTGCCAAAATAATGTTAGCAGCACTTTATCTCCCCTCAATCCCTTTATTTTTCACTGTTAAATGAGATTATTTCTCATTTATTGATTTGATTAATACCGTTTTCCCTTTTCTATTCCCCAGCTTCACAACTGACTGCCCTCAAACTGGAGGCGACTCGTTTTCTTCTGAATCAGGCCAATCAACTGTGTGCTTGAGCCAAGCGACCAATGAGTGTGCCTGATGATGTGAAGCGAGAGACAGTTTTTAATCTGGTTTTGGGAGAGAGATGGCAGTTGGAGGGGGGGGGGGACCTCCCAAGTGAAGTCCTTGCCATGAGTGTGAGCCAAGAACCTGGAGAGTGAGCAAGTACCTTTCCATGGAAACCATTCTCAGAACTCCCCACTGAGCATCACTGGAGTAATTCGATGTGTGCTTTCTTTGTTTTCTTGGATGGAAATGCATGCCTGCCAATTAAACTTTTTTTCTTTTTTCTGGAATCGCTTCTGGAAAATAATTCAAGACAAATAACCCTAATCCTACCAACAGGGGTCTATTTGGACCACAGGTCCACGTTTTGATGTGCTATTTCTATATTAGTTCAACAATGAATTTCATTTAAGTGCTTTTTAAAAGTTTCCATGGTGGAATAACAATAAAGTAAAAGGTTTACCATTTCCACCATGTGTTAGCTCCTAAAAGAGCTATTTATATTTTTATACTTAAAAAGAACTCCAAAGCAAAACAAGAGGAGAAAAACATAGGCCTCAACGTCTCAGGCAGCATGCTCTGCCCATCGACAGGAGGAAGTGGGTGGGTTCGTTTCCTCCTGTCCGCCCATCGACAGGAGGAAGTGGGTTGGTTCGTTTCCTTCTGTCCGCCCATTGACAGGAGGAAGTTGGTGTGTTCGTTTCCTCCTGTCCGCCCATCGACAGGAGGAAGTGAGTGGGTTCATTTCCTCCTGTGCGTCCATTGACAGGAGGAAGTGGGTTGGTTCGTTTCCTCCTGTCCGCCCATTGACAGGAGGAAGTGAGTGGGTTCATTTCCTCCTGTCCGCCCATTGACGGGAGGAAGTGAGTGGGTTCGTTTCCTCCTGTCCGCCCATCGACAGGAGGAAGTGGGTTGGTTCGTTTCCTTCTGTCCGCCCATTGACAGGAGGAAGTTGGTGTGTTCATTTTCTCCTGTCCGCCCATCGACAAGAGGAAGTTGGTGGGTTCGTTTCCTCCTGTCCGCCCATCGACAGGAGGAGGTGGGTGGGTTCGTTTTCCTCACGTCCTCCTATTTTCCTCATACTTGGCTTCACAATCTTCACATGGTATGTTATTGAATATCGACGGCATTCTTTAGGTCAAATTTGTTCAAGTGGTCCTTAGGCTTTGACAGTGTGATGCTACACTTGTGAGTGTAACTTGCCGTTTCTGTCCCTGGAAAGTTGTACGTCCAGGAATGGTAGAGACCCAGGTTTTTCTATTTTGCACGTGAATTGTATTTCTCACAATGTTGAGTTGATATTTGTGTGGAAACTGTCAATATTTGCTTTATTGCGTAGTGCTGACCGAAATGTTGATTCATTTTTTTTCTTCAATTAAAGGTAGGAGAACTCAAGATGGATTCATATGATTTTGCTTCCAACCACACGACCTTAGAATTATTGGCGAAAGCCATGGGCAGGACACCGCCAAACAATTCTGTCTTTACACCAAACTTCTGGAACGGGCTGAAGTGACCAAGGCACATCTCCAATTGAACCAACACTGCTTGAAGCAAAACATGCTTCCTAAGTACCTCCAATTCAGACTCCCTGAAAGCTTCACGGATCATGTACCTGAAAGTACCTGAAAGCTTCACGGATCATGCATTAATCGGGACAGAAATTCCTCCATTTGCTCATCTTGGCTTGTCATCATCACCTCACAAACCTTTCTGACCACGTACCATCGATGTCTGATACAATTCAGCTAAGACTACCAAGTGAGTTATGGGCATGAATACAAGAGAGAGCATGCATGTTCACTGACAATGCTAGAACATCAGGAGGGAAGCAACAACAGAACAAGAAGCTCACCGCTTTGAGAGGTGACTCCAAGCATGACGCAAGCAACATCCAGGACGCAAGTCCCATCAAGAACCAATGTGTGCTTAAACTTTCTTGTAAACGGTTCACAGAAACACACGAGTCCACTACAGAAAGACCTCAAATTCACGATTACTCTTCTGGGTATTCTGATCGACATCATTTTATCCTGAGTCGAGTCTTCCATCACGGAACTCTCTGACAACACCAGTGATGAGGTGAGATCACACGTGACTGCTCTTTTACTCCATCTTCTGTGACCAGCCCGTAACAAATGCAACTTGAACTGTGCACAATGATGGGCTATACAGGAACCCTGTAGGATGGATGATGTAGATAAGGTAAGATAAGGGACATGCAATGGTGTTAAATGGATCGGTACGCATATAATGAGAAGATACAGGATATGTTGATGGACACATCCACCAGCGACCATCCAACCTCTGATCCAACTAAAAAGGAGGATTGTAGGTTGAACTTGCTGTTTGCTGAAATTAAAAGAACAGGTAAACGATCGGCCACTCATTACAAACAATTATACAACAGAAATGGAGTAGCCCCCAAGGGATATGGGTGACTGAAAGTACACAAACAAGGAACTGCATAACACCATGATATCCTTTGATGTGGTGTCTGTTTAGAAATGTCTCCATAGCTCTGGTGGTGGCAGGACATCACTTGGTGAAGGACAATTTATGGAAACAAGCTGGTGGCATGTTAAACCCCACAGATGTTTTATCTGCTCAGCACTTGCCTTCCCTCCACTTGTTTTATTTTTGTTGAAATATACTACAAACAAGTATTTGGTAGCGGCATGGGCTATCCTGTATTTTCTGCGATAGCAAATATGGTGGTGAAGGAATTGGAGGAACGTACCATATCCTATCCTTGACAGTGAAGCCAGGTGGGTGGTATTGGCTAACAGCTTGGTGGACGACACATTTGTAATCTGTCCCAGTGAGGTGGTTAACACCAAAAATGAGGCTGTTGCGAAAAACCTTTCCTTCCATAAGGTTCACCTACGAAAAAGGAACAGAATGGATCCCTCTCTTTCTTGGACATCATCGTGACAAGGGGTCCGAAAGGAGGTTTGAACATTGCAGTTTACAGGAAGCCCACTCACACTTCCCATTACCTCATTTGTGGTCCATGAGATGGAAAGAGTCAAAATCCAGTTAACGGTCAGTATGAGTTACAAGTAGATTTCAAGTAATCCATCAGGGTCGCCGTTGGACTTCAAGATGCCTTGACGAAGTTTCACCCCTCTCCTCTTGTCTTCGATTTGTCATTGTAAATCACGTGCGCTACCCACACTCACCTCTAAGCTGTCTAGCCTGGGTTCGAATCTTGGCCCAGTGATAAACTGTCATCACGGCGTTTCAGAGATTGGGTGAATCATGAATGTGTGTGCCATCTCTCTGATGGACGTTAAGCCGTTTTGGGGCGGGGGGAGAGTGGGGGAGGAAGGTGAGTTTGGGAGGAGAAAGAGGGGAGGGAGAGGGGAGAGAAGAGAGAGGGGAGGAGGAGAGAGAAGCAAAGGAAGAGAGAGGGAAAGGAAGAGAGAGGGGATGGCGTGAGGGAGGAGGAGGTTGGAGGTGAAGTTTCCTTCTGTATCCATTCTGTCCACCACATTCCTCCCCACCCCATTGCTTGTCCAAGTCTCCCTCTATTTTGTCCTTCAACTCTACCATTGGTGTCCCCTCCTCTCAACTGTTCCTTTTGTCCCATTGCATCCTGATCCATTCAGTGTTCTAGCTCTTCCACAAGCCTTGACTCTGTACAAAAAACTGTCATGGGTTGGCAATCATTGTACAGGCTTGATGGGCCAAATAGTCTCTTTCTATTTTGAAGTTCCTTGGAAGGGAAGTTATATTATATATTGTGAATCATGGTGTCTGGCTGTACGTTTGTCTGTCTCCCGTTTATGAAGGCCACTTCCCACGTTGCGTTTGAAAAGCTCAACATTCACTGTTAATGAAATGATGGGAGAACAGGCATAAGTAATGTTGTTGCTAAAAAAAAAAAAATTCGCAAGCAAGATATTTTGCCTCCTTTTAGACAAATCCAACTTCCATCACCAGATGTTGCACCACCATTCCAAGGTGGGTGGTATAAGTAGCTTAGGGCTTTGGCTCTGAGTGAAACCAAGAGTGCAACAAAATTAACACTTTTAAAGTCCAAGAAATAATTAACAGTGATCGATTAAGTTGAACTTTTACTGTCACTGGGGACAGTACTTTTCCGAGTATACTACAAGAGAGATGTTTGTCTGCCTGTATGTGTCTGTCTGTCCGTTGCCCTTTTTCTCAGAGATCGCTGAATGGATTTTCGTCAAACTTTCAGTGGTTCATCGGTGAGTACTGGGGAGTGTTCTTGGAAAAAACAAAAGTTTGAATATTTGGAGAAAAAAAGTTGGATTTTTTTTTTAACTCTACTGTTTAGTGCTTAAGCCTTTGCAGCTACGTGAAAGGCAATATTAAATTAACCCCGAACCCATTACTTAGTGGGTGAAGGGAAATGCTTTAATCCCCCACAAAAACATTTAAAAAACAAAATTTGATTTCTTTAAAATACCAACAGGATTAGGGCAGCACCAGGCAATGCCGGGCGCCTCTGCCAGTAGACACACACATATACACATATATATATATATATATATATATATATATATATATATATATATATATATATATATATATATATATATATATATATATATATATATATATATATATATACGAGGTGTGTTCAAAAAGTATCCAACCTTAATTTTTCGTGCGTAAACCAATGAAGCTCGGGAGGCGTGGTTTGGTGCACGTATGAGGCGATCCTAATCCGTATGCGTTAATATTTTCCCGCCTGCAGAAGCTGTCAGTCGCCGACAGACCGCCGATGAGTGAGGAAGTATAAGTGAGCGCCGTCGGATTTTCGTTTTTGACAAAATGACGGAAAAACTTGAACAACGCTACTGCATCAAATTTTGTGTAAAGCTTGGCGATTCCCAAGTGGAAACGATCTGCAAGATTCAACAGGCCTTCGGGAACGAAGCAATGGGCACCACACAGATAAAAGAGTGGTACAACCGCTTCAAAGATGGTCGCACATCAGTGGAAAGTGAAGCACGTTCTGGTAGGCCCTCAACATCCCGAAATGAGATCATCATTGACCAAGTGAGGACCCTGCTGATGCAGGATCGCCGAATCACGATCAGAGAACTTGCAGACGAGGCGGGCATCAGCATTGGATCCGTTCATTCCATTGTGACTGAGGATTTGGGCTTAAGGAGAATTTCAGCGAAGTTCGTGCCAAAGCTACTAACGATCGAGCAGAAGCAACTCCGTTTGGAGTACACAGGACATGCTGGAGACTGTGAACAGCGATCCCAACTTCTTCAACACAGTGATCACTGGCGATGATACCACAGTGATCCGTCATTTTGTCAAAAACGAAAATCCAACGGCGCTCACTTACACTTCCTCACTCATCGGCGGTCTGTCAGCGACTGACAGCTTCTGCAGGCGGGAAAATATTCACGCATACGGATTAGGATCGCCTACATACGTGTACCAAACCACGCCTCCTTAGCTTCATTTGTTTACACACGAAAAATTAAGGTTGGATACTTTTTGAACACACCTCGTGTATATATATATATATATATATATATATATATATATATATATATATATATATATATATATATATATATATATATATATATATATATATATATTGAAAAGGACCCCAGGGGTGGCACATTCAACATATAAGGAACTCTCAGTTAGATATTTCATTCGTGTGTTTAGTCTGGTTTTCAACCCCCCCCTTTCCCACCCCCTCATAACAGGGATGGGGACAATGCATTGTGCAGGTTCTAGCCCCTTTGAATTTCCCACTTGAAATCCTCCAATACATCTCCCCATTCATTCATCTATCCATCACAATCCCTCATCCTTTTGCTTTCAAATCTCTTTTGCCCCATACCTCCATAGAATCCCTCACCCTTTCCCTCTCAGAGTGTCTCCAACGTCATACTGCGGCAATGGAGGGCTGATGGGGGACATGATATGAGTGGGCAAATACCATCCTTTACACCCCTGAAGCCACTCCTCACCCGAAGCCAATATAAGCTCGCGCCCAACAAGGTTTGGTGCTATCTGATACACCAATGATTGAGCTGAGACCCTGAACTGCCTGCCTGCCTTCCTGCCTGTCCAGGAACTGAGTGAAATGCATTGTGCTGAAGTGAGACCATGAGAGCAAACAGCAGCATGAGATCCTTGGGACGCAGCTGCTCCATAGTGATGACACACACCTCTCCCGACACACTACACCAACACCCCGTACGCTATTCCTTCCCTTCCCTCCACTTTGTGACCACCGTAAGCCTGCAGGCTTGCATTTGGTGGGTGAGAGGCCTCAACCACACCTCGATCTTCTTCCTTTCTTTCTCTCCCTCTTTCTCTCTAATTTCCATGGAGCAAATGTGGTGCACTTGTCTTGTGTCGAGATAAGCTAAGAATGTCTAAGGAGTTCTTCTGTGCTAAAGGGACAATTGCTTTTCTTTGTGACACTGCACTTGTGAATATTTGCCTGTAAATATATCCTTGGAAAACTGTTTCCAAACTACTCAATTGTATTTTTCCATTATTGGTTCGACATAGAAAATGTCATAAATATATGAGAGGTTGTGCCCCATTGATTTGCTCCACTAGTTTAGTCAACCTTCCACCTATGGTTTCACTCGGCTGTACATAATAAGTAGACAGGGTGGGAAGTCGAAAGCGCGGTTCCCCAGTTGGAATAGCTAAATCACCAGTAAGGTAATATGATTATGGGTGTGAGGACCCTGCTCGAGTTAGTTGCCTAAACTGGCATTTACGGTTGCTCAGCAACCCGTCGGGCCACGGAGTTATCCGTAGCTTGGTGGCTTCAGGGTCGGAGGTCGAGTAGCGGGTCTGAGCCACCCCCTCGTGAATCCCACATGCCACCCCAAACCCATAACATACTGTATAGTAAATCACTACAGTGATGCTGACAACAAACACCATCACTGTAGTGGGTACCAGTAAGCAAGGGCCACACCAGCTATTGCGTGCATCCTGACCAACAGGAAATGCCAACCACACATTAAGCTTTCTCTGGCACAAAAACAAAACTATAGATCAGAACAATTTAAATTGTAAAAAGGCTCTTCTAGCTGAACAGTTGCATAGGCTGTACCTCTTAGACATGAGCTTAGCAGAGCTCTCTGTAGGATTCTTCCCCTACTTCTCTGTAGGATTGTACTGCAGAAAATACTGGGAAGAGAATTTAATTCTCAATTACATGAACCATGTTCCCTCCCCGGGATGGACTGGTCCATAAAATTGAGAATCAAATTATCCGCAGTATTTGCTGCAGTACAATCCTAGAGCGATGTAGTGGGCTATAACCCTGCAAAGCTCATATCTAATAGGTGCTATAACCCTGCAAAGCTCATATCATTATGCAACTGTTCGGCAGAAGAGCGTTTTTTACCATACTTTGTTACAGAGTGTCGGTTACAGACCGTCGGTGCTGCCGAGACATTATTGGCAAGAGTTTCACTGGATAGTTTGTCATTCCCAGCAGTAGTTAGGGGTAGGATTTTGGAATTTCACCATGCTGCCAGCCATAGTTTGCCTACTCTTTGCAGAGGACACCGTGGGATCTTTAACGTCCACCAACTCATGCCGGCAGATGGGACGCACAGTTTATCGTCCATCCGAGGGACGACACACATTAATGAATCGCCCTGCCTGTGAAACACCGGGAGGACAGTTTATAGCTGGGTCAGGATTCGAACCCAGGCTAGATGGCTGAGAGGCGAGTTTGCATACCTCCAGGGCCAAGGCCATAATACAGCATGTTATATATTTGAATAATTTGATTACAATCCGTTCTCCAAGCTGCAGTGTCCTTCTAATCCGTTCTCCAACCGTAGCATCACCGTCACTTTGCGCCATACTGCGACCCCTCGGGGGCATCTTGAAGCGTGAAACAAGCCTTACGGGCAACGATTCAAAATGCCACAAGAAGAGGAAAATAGCATAGCTCCTCGTGGCATTTGGAATCGTTGTTCATATAGCTTGGTTCACGCCGTGAGATGCCTGCTTGGGGTTGCAGCATGCATGAATGCATACATATATACATATATACATACATACATACATACATACATACATACATATATACATATATACATATATACATACATACATACATACATACATATATACATATATACATATATACATACATACATACATACATGTGGTGTAATGGTGAGAGCATCCTCTCTAAGTTTTTGAAGCTGATGGTTCATAAGCATAGTTGAGTAATACTGTTGTTGTTTCTGTGCAGCATATGGCTGCTGGTTGCATCATTTTCTGGGAGTGCAGCTGTACCACCGATGCAGTGCCCCTGTTTACAGTAAGCTGGTACTCATTTTTCCGACCTCAGTAGGATGACAGGCTGAGTCAAAACACGTGGTGTTATTTCAACGACACAACAAGGGCTTGAACTCAAAACACTAAGATCTTAAACCAGCCATTTTAACCCCAAACACCAGGATTTGAGCAACACTAAAGACTTTATATAAACTACAACTGCATTAGGTAGAGCACATACCTCTGCCAAGCGGAGCAGTTTACATTTTGTTATCCCATTCCCACTGATCGGCTGGATCTGGATCTGGACCTAAACAAAATATACGTTGACCCGTTCTTGTCACCTCCCAACTCATCCAACAAGTTTTGTATGAATCCACCAACATATTTTTGAAACATCATCCCAGATATAGTTTTTGGCCCAATCTCTCAATAGTGAAGAATCATTTCAAAAATGTAGTACCCTGATTTGACGCTCAGCATTTAAAAGGATATGGCATTAACGAGCAAAGCTGGGAAGGCAATGGCAAACCACCCAGTATAACCCTTGCCAAGAGACTGCTTCAGCAGCATCAACACACACACACAATATATATATATATATATATATATATATATATATATATATATATATATATATATATATATATATATATATATATATATATATATATATATATATATTGTTGTGGGCCGGGGGTCGGTGGCGAGAACGACCGCGAGGTGGGGGAAACTATGTCGTCTCCACCAGACTCCTCGGAATTGTAGGCCGTCACTCGGATAACTCCGCGAGCCGGCGGGTCGATTATCCGACCGTGGACGCCAATATCTCAACCCTGTAGCATAGGGTCTGTTTGTCTAAAGCCAATTTACTTAAGTAGCTACGCGATTTAAACTACCAGGGAAGCCACACCCTCGGAACGCCTGGTCGAACCGGATTTACTCTACCAGCAGCGGAAGATCCACACTACCGACTAACGCTTTGCCACCTACCTTTCCGGCTCGTTGCAGTCGAGCGGGACCTGCCCAGGACGTCCCGGCTATGATAGACCGATTAACGGGGATGAAACTCCGCTTATACTCAGACCCGGACCATGCTGGACCAATGTATGAAGGGACAGAAATGGACTGGGAACATTTCTAATAAATTTATTAACAGTAAAATAAAGACAAAGGCAAGACTTGGCGCGAATATGCAAGCAGGGAAATATTTACAATAAGCAAAAGCATTTA
The DNA here is from genome assembly GCF_056783735.1 of Eptatretus burgeri. Classification (NCBI taxonomy): domain Eukaryota; kingdom Metazoa; phylum Chordata; class Myxini; order Myxiniformes; family Myxinidae; genus Eptatretus; species Eptatretus burgeri. The sequence continues at coordinate 29,677,922 of NC_140967.1, read as the reverse complement.
CTCAGTTCGACTTAAAGACGGGCCCACATGCAGACACACACACAAAAAGAAAAGAAACCCCAGTCTTTATTTGACCCACGCAGCATTGAAGAGAGACAAGCTGGGGGTCAGAGTTCGGTGGGTACCTGGTCGTTGGAGGGGAAGCATGCTCTGTAGCACGGCACCTGCCAAAGGTCGTCGGTTTGGTCCCAGTCGCACGTGTGGGACTCGTGGCGCGTGGCAGAGCTCGCGTGGCGAATAGTCAGGGTCTTCAGAACTCCTCTCCCTGTAACAGCCACCGTGAAGAATGAACCAGACTGCTCACAGCCACCATGAACAAAAACTGCCAGACCCAACCACCGTGAAAAACTCCTCGTTACTCAGAGAGTCTCGGAGATATATCTCCTCCCACCACAGGGAGGGGCTCTTGGCGAAAACGCCTTGCTGTCCACCCCTCATTGGACAGGGTCCTACGGCCCATCTTTCCCGGGCCTTGGCCCCTGCCAGGAAACCCCAACTGGTCTTTCCACGCAGGGTCAAACTTGATGAGTAACAGTATAACGCTGCAAAGCTACGTTGGTGGTGCAACCGGTTGGCGGTGGATCGTGACGGGCCGAGGGGTCATGCAGATGGCTTGTTGGTTGTTAGATGTAAAGATTTAATAACCTAACTAAAAGAAGTCGCAACGCACGTTTTTGATTCTCCCACTAGACAAAAGGAAAGGGACCTGACTACACATGTACTTAACGGGATAACTGACTTTTGGGACCTGTATGTTGAATGTATATGTATATATATATATATATATATATATATATATATATATATATATATGTATATGTACATATATGTATATGTATATGTATATGTATATATATGTATATGTATATGTATATATATATATATATATATATATATATATATATAGCATATATATATCGCATATACATACACACACATACATATATTAGTGCCTATACAAAGTCTACACCCCCTTTCATAATTTTCACCTTCTGTTGCCTTATAGCCTGGAATTAAATTGCATTAAATCAAACTTTTTCCACCTTTGTTTAAACATCGTAACTCACAACTTCCACGTGAAAAACAAATTCTACATATTTCAGAAAAATTAATTAAGAATACAAAAAAACTAGAATATCTTCGTTAGATAAGTGTCCATGTCCACCCCCCCCCCTTATAATAGCAGTTGTAAGTTTGCTCAGGTGCAACCAATCACCTTCAAAATCACACACCAAGTTAATTGGCCTCCACCTGTGTTAAATTGTAGTGATTCTGATTATTTCAGAATCAAATCAGCTGTTCCGAAATGAATGTTTCCTCTGCTGGGTAGTACATTTCACAGCAAAGACTCAAGCATGAGTTTCAAGGAGCTTTCAAAAGACCTCTGGGATAAAGTGGTGAAAAGGCACAGATCAGGGGATGAGTATAAAAATATTTGAAATGCCTTGAATATCTCTTCGAGCACAGTCAAGACAATCATTAAGAAGTGGAAGGCATACGGTACCACCAAGACCCTGCCGAGATCAGGCTGTTCCTCCAAACTGGATGACAAAGCAAGGGGGAGATTGATCAGCAGAACCACCAAGAGGCCAAAGGAAACTTTGAAAGAGCTACATACCTTTATGGCAAAGATTGGTCACTGTGTGCTTGTGACAACAAGATCTCCAACACTCCACAAGTCTGGTCTCGATGGCAGGGTGGCAGGAAGGAAGCCATGACACAAAAAAAGCACATCTTCATTCTCGTTTGAGGTATGCAAAAAAAAAAAACAACTCTGGAGATTTTGAAGCCATATGGAAAAAGGTTTTGTGGTCTGATAAAACCAAGATGGATCTTTTCGGTCAAAATGTAAAACGTTACGTTTGGTGCAAACCCAACACAGCACATCACCCAAAGAACACCATCCCCACTGTGAAGTATGGTGGTGGCAACATCATGTTATGGGAATGCTTCTCATCAGCAGGGACTAGGGCACTTCTCAGGATAGAAGAGAAAATGGATGGAACAAAATACAGAAAAATCCAAGAGGAAAAATCTGCTGCCATCTGCATGAAAGCTTAAATTGGGACGGAAGTTCACCTTTCAGCTTGAGAATGACCCGAATCACACAGCTAAAGTTACACTGGAGTGGCTAAGGAACAAAAAGATAAAATGTCCTTGAGTGTCCCAGTCAGAGCCCCGACCTAAATCCAATCGAAAATCTGTAGCATGACTTAAAGATTGCTGTCTATCAATGCTCCCCATGCAACTTCACTGAGCTCAAACTGTTTTGTGCAGAAGAATGGGCAAATATTGTCCAATCAAGGTGTGCAACATTTGGAGAGAACTATCCCAACAGACTCATGACTGTAATTGCTATCAAATGTGTTTCCACCAAGTATTAACTCAGGGGGGTGGACACTTATCCAACAAAGATATTGTCGTGGGCCTGGTGGTTAAGTTAAACCCCCGACCCAAGTTGTGGTGGACGGGCGGTTAACACCCCCAGCCCGGATAGCCGAGCGGTTTTCCTTAGGAGGCGGACACGTTCAACCTTAGAGATGATCATGCGCGCAGGAGGGGTGGAGCGTGGCACTAATAGAGCGACGGAGGAACATGGAAGCACAACACAAGGGGTTGATACGCGAAACCCATGACAAATACATGGACACATCAACTTAAAATAAACGCGGATTTAGCGAAAATAGACAAATGTTTACAAGGGACAATAATTTAGAATGTAATAATACGTGAAGTAAACGAAAGTGGAAGTCGATGCGCCTCTACACACAGACTTAAATATAGACAAGGGGGAAAAGGAAACAAAACAAAATCCTTCCTTTATTCTGGCACTTAGCTTGGTCCAGAGATGGTCTTTGTGGAACTTGGAATTGATATGAGGCGCTTTGTCCTGCACGTGCAAACACTTATTTAATTAAATCCTTTATCAGGCGCAGCCTCGGTCACCGCTGTCTATGTGGTCTTCGGCGTTTCCTAGGTAACCTCGCTGGGGTCTGAGCTGCCATTTTATTTTGGCCTGCTCAACCATGCCTTGACTTGGAACAAGCCACAACGATTTCTCAACGATAAAGTTTTGCCCCCCCCCCCCCACCCACTTTCCTCATTCACATTATCGAATGCCTGTTCATCATTCTACGAATCACTGCGTACATTGCAATGCTTATAAACGCCCAGAGACAGCAGCGTTCATTGCTTGATTTCATTTCCACACATGCGGTCACTGTGAGAATCTCTTCAACTAAACAGAATTACAAAATTTAAGCTCCAGAATCGAAATTACAAGCAGTGATGAGTCTTGTAAAAGTGTTCATTTGTCCAATTCAGACATATTTGACATTTTAGGCGTCTCCAGGATGTGTACGTTTAACATGACGGTTCGGTGATTGCTCGTCTCGTACCAAGTGAGCCGTTTCTTGACCGCTTCATTGGAGTGCATTGGAGTCTCACTGAATACTGTATATCGAGCGACTTGAACAAAGTTCAGGGGTCACTCACCTGCTTTGGTCACATGCTGTTCTGCCGTGCAACAGGCGGTGACTGGCTCGCTGGAAATGTGAAATTTTATTCTCTACTTTACTCTCCTCATATATATATATATATATATATATATATATATATATATATATATATATATATATATATATATATATATATATATATATATATATATATATATATATATATATATATATATATATATATATCTCTCTCTCTCTCTATCTCTCTATCTCTCTCTCTCTCTCTCTCTCTCTCTCTCTCTCTATCTCTCTCTCTCTCTCTCTCTCTCTCTCTCTCTCTCTCTCTCTCTCTCTCTCTCTCTCTCTCTCTCTCTCTCTCTCTCTCTCTCTCACTCTCTCTCTCTCTCCCTCAATGGTTAGGCTGGTGGGCTTTAGATACTAGGGTTCTGTGTTCAAATCCCGCTCAGCTGTTGAATTAATAACAGGTGGGGTCAACTCGGCCTGTCATCCTTCCGAGGTTGGCAAAATGAGTGCCAGCTTGCTGGTATACTGTGGCGGAGTGGCGACCCGTCAAGGATTGTGCCCAATAGCCAAGGAGACTGCTTGAGCAGCACCAATGCTCTGCACAGAGTATGGTCACTCTCACTCTCTCTCCCCCTACCCCCTCTCTCTCTCTCTCCCCTCTCTCCTCCTCAATCTTCCCCCACTCATCTCTTCCTCTCTCTCCGACCCTCCCTACTCACCCACCCACCCCCCCTTAGAACCCCCGTCAGCGAAACGATGGGTCTTATTTGCAAGTATATGAATATACACACACACTCACACACACACACACACACACACACACACACACACACACACACACACACACACACTCACACACTCACACACTCACACACACACACACACACACACACACACTCACACACTCACACACACACACACACACACACACACACACACACACTGTAAATCCAGACACCACGTTGTATTTGTTCCTGTGCGGGGGCGATACCCCCCAGAAGTCCCTGCACATTTTGCACCAACGTCAGCACCTGTCGCCTGCACATCAAGGATCCGATCCCGAAATTATCCGCTGCTCCCTCCCTCCCTGCACCCCGCGGTTCGTGGCTCCAGTGTGTGACACAAACACAACGCCACGGCCGGCGGGGAGCAGCGACCATAGTCATTAAAAACGCGGTCGGGGACTCGCTGAGTGCGGCCTTTGTGAGGGACTGGCGGCCTTTGTGAGGGACTGGCGGCCTTTGTGCGAGGAGGACGCGCCAGAAGACGCTCGACTGTAATTACAATACACCCCGACGGTCGCTACCCTCCGCGGTTCCATGGCGACTCTGCGATGATATTCTTCCCGGACGCCACGACACGTTCATTACACGTGATGATGTTTAACACTTGCCCGAGTCGACACATATTGTGTGCATTGCGCCTCCCCGCTCCTCCTCTCCTCCCCGCTCCTCCTCTCCTCCCCGCTCCTCCTCTCCTCCCCTCTCCGCCTCTCCTCCCCTCCTCCCCTCTTCTCCCCTCTTCTCCTCTCCTCTCCTCCCATCTTCTCCTCTCCTCCCCTCCTCTCCTCCTCTCCTCCCCTCTCCTCCTCTCCTCCCTTCTTCTCCTCTCCTCTCCTCTCCTCCTCTCCTCCCCTCTTCTCCTCTCCTCCTCTCTTCTCCTCTCCTCCCGTTTGGATTCTTCACAGTAGCCCACGAGATTCACAGGTAACCTTAGTGATGCAGTCGCTTTGATGTGAGTTTTCAGCAAATTGTCGCCTTAAATAAAATGATTTTCCCTTCGCTTTGGAGAGGCTGAAACAACATCCAGGAAAAACTGCTGATAACGTAGTTTCGATATTTTCCAGAACTTCACAGCATTGAAACGGAATACGTTACTTAATGTACTATAAAGGGAGCATCGATGTATGTATGTACATTGTATGTATCATGTATGTATGTATGTATGTACATTGTATGTATCATGGTTATAATCATGAATATATGTACATTGTATGTATCATGTATATAATCATGTATGCATGTACATTGTATGTATCAAGTATGTACATTGTATGTATCATGTATGTATGTATGTATGTATGTATGTATGTACATTGTATGCATCATGCATGCAACCTCTATTTATGTATCCTGTATGTATGTTGTTTGTATCATGGATATATCATGTATGTGTCATGCATGTAATATAATCATGTATGTATGTACGTACGTACATATATCTTGGAATATGTTTTATTGGAAGAGCACATCATTAATCTCCGCACAAGGTTTAAGGAACCAGAAGAAGCTTCCCTTCCAGAGTGTCCATTGTTCTCCTTTTCAAGGTCCCCCAACAGCTCATTTTGAAGGTGTCAGCATCTTTGTGCCCTAAATTAGCAGCATGGTACAGAAGGGTTGATATTCCTTTTCAGATAAACTTTCTTGATCATTTTTGGTCCAAAGCATCAAACATATCAAATGAATTTTTTATCTTTCATGTCAACACTGAATTGATTGCTGATTGCTGATCAACAACACTGATTGCTGTAACATCAATGTGGTATTGCATTTGCACAACAGGTTACGTGACCATTCACTTGCACCGCAATATTGTCGGTGTCCTGGGAAAGTTGGTTGAGATTTCACGTCACATACAATGTCATAACGGGAATATGGTGTGCTCAATTTATATCCTTATCATTTTGATAGTTTTGTGCGCTGTGATGGTGAGGCTGGGGGCCTTTCAGGTTAAAAATAGAGTGGAATCAAGTCGCAATGAGGGATATGAATAATTTCTGAAGCTCCGAGCGAGCACTCTCAAAACGCTTTTCCATGTGTCCCAGAGCTGTGAATGTGTTACCTTTGGAGTGTAAAAAAAAACCACCACGATGCTCACATCCGCAGGCATTCCTTCACTGCTCACACAGTCAGTGGGGCAAGAAATCATTCTCTTCTTCTAACATGCAGCACCTACCTGGCTGGCTGCGACTGGAATCATTTCTGAGGGCACAGCTGTGCCACTGTCGCAGTGCCTCCTGTATATTGGGCAAGGAATTTCGAATTTGGCTAAGTTGTGTTATCTAATGGCTTAGTCCATTTGACAGGCCAGGAGGATGGCCTGGAGATACAGGTAGCAGACAAAGACAAATGGAAACACCTGGTTGAATGAGGGACACCAAATAACGGCTTCGACACAGGTGTGGCTCATGTATTAAATGAAGCAAATAACATCCCAGCATGCTGAGGGTCATGTATAAAAATGCTGCACAGGCCTGGTTGCCCATAATTATGGGTAGCATGGCTGCAAGAGGAGCCCCTCCCTCAACACTCACCCCAATGCCCCCATCCACAGAGCACGTGTGGTCACCCAATGGTTTGATGAACATGACACTGATTGCATCCAAATGTCATGGCCTTCTCAGTCACCAGATCTGAACCCAATCGAGCACTTATGGGATATTCTGGAACGATGCCTGACACGGCGTTTTTCCACCTCCATCAAACAGATGTGAGTTGATCGACTTTCTCGTGGAAGAATGGTTCGGCATCCCTCACGAAGAATTCCAGACTCAGGTTCTGTTCTTGCATATAGCAGCTTGGATGCCAGGGTAGCTATCATTTCTTGGGAGCATGGTTGTGCCGCTGATGCTGTGCCCATCTACCATTACACTTGTACTCATTTCGCCGACCTCGGAAGGATGACAGGCTGAGTCAACCTCACCTGGTGTTAATTCAGCAGCCAACGGAGCTCAAACTCAGGACCCTAAGATCCTAAGCCAGCCACCCTAACCACTAAGCCAACACCAAGCTTAGACGCTGGTGGACTCCATTCCATGACGCGTACAGGCCGTACTGGCCACACATGGTGGCCAAACACCCTATTAAGTGACTTTACTTTGGAGTCTCCTTTTTTGTCTACTACCTGTAGGTACACTCACCTCTAAGCTGTCCAGCCTGGGTTCAAATCCCGACACAGCTATATAAACTGTCACACCGGTGTTCTACAGGCAGGGTGATTAATCGATGTGTGTGCCCTCCATCGGATAGATGTCCAATTGGGCGTCACACCTACCAGCACTAACTTGGTGGACGTAAAAAATCCTCCTGTGTTCTTTGGGAAGAATAGGCTAGCTGTCGCTGGAACCCTGAACAAATTCCAAATTCCTGCCCTATAACCAGCAGAGGGCATTGCATCAGCAGCACAACTGCGCCCTTAGCCAATGACGCTACCGTGTAGCCTTGGGCTACGGACGAAAGAAAACGACTCCTTTTTTATGTCAAGGATTCTTTAACATCCAGAGCGAACTCTTCAATTGCGTGCAATCGTGGGAAAGTTATCTAGTCGGTAGTAAAGACACAAGACTGACATAACGGGATGCTCTGGGTTCAAATCTTGCTGAAGGCAACGGAACTAATTAGCCCGAACCCCATGTAGCGGGAGACGGGGCTTTGTGTGTGTGTGTGGTTGTTATCTCCCTTTGCAGGTTTGAGGATATGGAACGACGTCTTCCCAGGAATCATTGTATCCACATCCGCTTCGGTAAGGGATCACGGTTATGGACCAAGCTGTTCAACTTTGTTGTTCTCAGAGTTTTGTTCCGAGGGCTCTTTTCAGGATCATCATCGAACCCCGGACTGCCTCCAGTTGTAGTTAGTTTGTGGTAATATTCCCAACGATGGTTACCAAAATCTCAGTGAGGTTTTTCTTTGTCACTCCTGTTGCGCAAGTTATCACTGGTGGAACAATTTTGATCCCCTTCAGCTTCAAAGATCTCTTGATCTCATTTTTCAAGTCCTGGTATTTGGTCATTTTCTTGATTTCTGCATTATTGAAGCAAAAATCGCTGGGTACCGATATCTCAATCAGCAATGCTGTCCTTTCCTTTTTGTTCCTGAGAACGATGTCTGGTCGCAAGACTTTGTTTTCTATGTTCACACTCGATGGGATCATCAAGTTATGCGTGAGCATGATGTCCTTATTTTCAGTGATTGTCCTTGGTTTGTGTTTCCATGAATTTTCTGGATCTGGGATGTTGAAACGTTTGCAGATATGCCAATGAATCACTTTATGTACTTTGTTGTGTCGTTGTGTGTAAAGTTGTTCTGATAATATTTTTTTGCATCCCAAAAGCAGGTGACTAGAACTTTCTATTTCTGTCTTGCAGAACCTACACTTGTCCGTCTGACTCAGTCCCACCATCTTCTTAAATCCATTGGTGTAGTGTCCATGATCTTGGGAATTTATTATTCGTTCTCCATCCCAGTTGAGCTGACCTCTTCTTAGCCATTCCAACGAGCCTGCTTTGACGATCCCAACTCGATGGAATTATGTTTTGCATTTTCCTGCTCTTTCGTCGTTCTCCCAGTTGTTGGTGTATATTTATTGATCTTTATTTCAATATATTTATTTTGTCTTTTTTGCAATTGTCAGGACTTATTTGGTGCTATTTCATTTTCATATGCGGCATTCTTCTATTCACACCTGTTTTTGGAAATTCCTTGCAAGGTGAATTCCGGATACTTTTTCAGGTTTGCTGTGTTCATGTTTGTTTACAAATTGAATCCAATAGTCTGTTGAGCATTTCACATACTCAGCTCGTCCTACATTCGTCGCTCTGTGCACCTGGTTGAGTTTCATCAGGCCGCTCCCTCCCTCTCGTCTCGGCAGGCAAATTCTCGGGATGCACTGGTTTTTGTATAACATTTTGTGGATTGTTCGGAGTTGACTTGTTTTGATGTCCAACTTATGGATTTCTGATTAGGCCCAGTTTATTACTCCACAGCTCTATTGGAACACTGATATTGTGAGTTGGTTTATGGCTTTGATTTTGTTTCTTGGGGAGAGAAAGATACGTTTTCAGGATCAGCTTCATTCTCTGCAGGTATTCTCTGGCGATTGTTTTTCGCATTTGTTTGTGACATATTTGCTCATGCATGAGCCCCCAAGGCCCTCTTCTACCCCAAGGTATTTATTTGATGCTTCGTTTTCTCACTGCTGTGTTGTTATTTCAAGGTCAATTTTTATGTTGTTGGTTTTTGTTGGTTTACCTTCTACAAATATGCACTTGGTACACTTATGTAGTCTAAATTCCATTTGAATGTCCTCAGAGAAACATTTTACTAGTTTTAGCTGTTCTGCCAGTTTTTTCGTCATTCGTCCAGGTATAGGAGGTGTGTCACCTTTCCTGTTTCTTAGGATGGATGTCCTTTTATTGGTTGTTTGGGGGTATCTGTGTCCTTATTTGTTGATGAGGTTACTCAGTGGGTCCAGACCCAGACAAAATAAGAGGGGGCAAAAACTGTCTCCCTGGAAGATGCAATGCCGTATCTTCACATCTGGTATTTCGATATTTCCTTGAGTGCTGTAACATCAATGTGGTATTCAAGAACTCAATTGCTTTCTCAATCAGTTTGTTTGTTACTTGCAAAATCAAAGATTTTTTCAAGTAAATTGGTCAGTCGATTTTGTTATCCTGTCTGTCTGTCCGTCTGTTTGTCTGTCTGTCTGTCTGTTGCCTACAGGTCACAATTTTAAACTGATCTTCACGATACTTCACCACATGGTAGAGTTTGTCATAAGCGAAAAGCCTATTGTTTTTGAGGTCAAAAGGTCAACAACATGGCTGATATTTCTAAAATCCTCAATTTTCATCCGATTGACTTGAAATTTGAAGAGGACATATATTTCAGGTCATTGAATTCAACCAGCCAGTTATTTTGAGGTCAACGTAAACCAAAAGGTCACCATAGGCCTAAGGTCAACAACTAATGTGGTATTTCTAAAATCCTCAATTTTCATCTGATTGAATTGAAATTTGAAGATAATTCTTTTTTCAGGTCACTGACTTCAACAAGCTAATTATTTTTGTGGTCAACATGGAGCAAAAGGTCAAATATAGTCCCAAGGTCAACAACTAAGGTGGTATTTCGAAAATCCTCATTTTTCATCCGATTGACTTGAAATTTGAAGGGGATTTATATTTCAGGTCATTGAATTCAACCACCAATTATTCTTGAGGTCAACATCGACCAAATGGTCAACATAGGGCGAATTTCTAAAATCCTCAATTTTCATCTGATTCGCTTGAAATTTGAAGAGCATTTACATTTCAGGTCACTAAATTCCAGCAGCCAATTATTATTGAGGTCAACATAAACCAAAAGGTCAACAACTAAGGTTGTATTTCTAAAATCCTCAATTTTCATTTGATTGAATTGAAATTTGAAGAGGCTTTTTTCAGGTCATTGAATTCAACCACCAATTATTCTTGAGGTCAACATAGACCAAAAGGTCAACATAGGGCGAATTTCTAAAATCCTCAATTTTCATCCGATTCACCTTTTGTTTTTTTTGTATACCTTGTCGAGGCTCGCGTGAGAGCTAACATACAACGCACAGCAAGGGGGGCATGAGACAAGAGGGGCGGGAGTGGGAAGGACAAAACAGTGGGGAACAGAGACATTAGGAGATCTGTGGAAGGGAGAGGGATGGGGTGGGGAACATGGGGAATACAAGATGGACATTACATGGACTTTCAGGAAGGAAAGCAGGGAATTTGAAGGAGGTGGGCTTGGGTGGATTATCGGGGGTAGTAAAGATCGAGGATTTGGATGGGGGATGATAAGAGGTGGTGGTGAAAAGCTGCTTTGAAGGCCTGGAGGGAAGAATGGGATTGAATAAAGTGGGAGTTTATTCCAAAGGTGGGAAAAAAGAGGGATGAAAGAGTGAAGGTGAGCAGTGATTCGTGATTTTGTTAGTTTTACCAGAAGGGGGTTGTTGCCGGACATTGAATGCCCTGCGGAAATGTGGTGGGGACAAATCGCAGAGAGAGAGCAGGGGGGGGGCAAGGCTGGAGAGGAGACGGTAGAAGACAGAAAGACCACCGACCAGCCTGCGGTGATTGAGTGAGAGGCCCAAAGATTCAGTCTCATTGCGGAAGATGCCAATGATCCGAAATGCCTTGGTTTCCACAGTTTGAAGCCGAGAAAGGTGGGAGGCAGGAGCACCAGCCCAGAGGGGAGAGCAGTACTGCATCGGCTGTGGACGAAAGCTTTGTAAGTGGTCAGGAGCTCAGGTGAGCCGAGGAAGGACTTTACACGATGGAAGATTCCCAGTCGGCGACTGGCTTTGGAGGCGAAGTTTGAAATGTGGCTTTCCCAGGAAAGGTCATGGCAGATAGTGAGACCCAGAAGCTTGAAAGAAAGGACTTCTTCCAGAGGATTGTTGAGAAAGTGGATGGGGGGTGGGGGGGTTCTAAACGGTCCTTTCAGAGAGACATAGTGAGAGTGTGAGATTTGTCCGGATTGAAAGACATGTTCCACGTGTTGGACCAGTTTGTGATTTTATCCAGATCTGCAGTGAGCAAAGAAGCTGCTGCTTGCCGGTCTGAGGGATGACCGATGGTACGGCAGAGGGTGGAGTCATCAGCAAAGAGATAAGGAGAATTTTCCAGAGAGTCAGAGAGATCATTGATGAAAACCAAAAAAAGAACAGGGCCCAGAACACTACCTTGAAGAACTCCAGCCTGGACAGGAAGAGGGGATGAAAGAACTCCATTTAGGGCCACACGTTGACTGCGACAGGAGAGGAAGACTGCGAGCCATGAGTGGAGATGGCCTTGGATACCATGGGAAGAGAGTTTGGTGAGCAGGGCAGGGTGCCAGACTGTGTCAAAAGCACGTGATATGTCCAGGGATACGGCTCGGATTTCACGTCTGGCATTGAGGACCTTGATCAGAAATCAAGCCATTGGAGAAGAGGAAGGATTTAATGTCTGAAGCGATGATGGATTCCACAACCTTGATGATGATTGGGAGAAGGCTGATTGGTCTGTTGTTGCAGGGATCTGTTTTTGCACCTTGTTTGTGCAGGGCAGTGATGTTTACTGATTTCCAAGCAGATGGCAGAAGACCTTGAGCAAATGAGAGGGTGAATAGAACAGAGAGGATGAGCAAGAGCAGAAGAGTAGGCTTTGAGGACACATGGGCTGATGCCGTCTGGACCGGTTGCAGAATCTGAGTCGAGGTTTGAAAGCAAGCTCTCCACCTTGTCAGGAGAAAAGGACACAGAGTCCAGGGACAGTTGGGTGCGACTGGGTAAGGTGGGTAGAGAAAGCGATGGGTTTTGGACACAAGATTTAGCTGCAAACACCGAGTTTATGCGTTCAGCCTTTTCACCTGTGGTATCAGCAGTGCGGCCATTTGAGGTAAGGGAGGGGATGGAGGGGGAACATACACCAGAAACAGATTTGATTAAACGCCACCAGGATTTTGAGGAGGGAGAGGTTTGAGAGTTCAGACTTGAGATGAGAAAGATGTGGTTTTCTGGCTCTCCTGAGGGTAAATACACACTTGTTCTGAGCTTTGTGGAAGGAACTGAGATTGCCCTCAGTTGGGTTTGCTTTCCATGAGGCAAAGGCCAGTTGTTTCAGGACAACTGCCTCACTACAAGCTTCAGTGAACCAAGGGTGGGAGGAAGGGTCGGACAACTGAAGACGAGAGGGGATAAATCTGTGCATGAGGGAGAGCTAGTTTCTTTGAAATAATTCCCAGGATGAGTTGATGTTGGAGAAAGTAACAATAGGAGACCAGTCTACAAATTTGATGGCTGCTTGGAGACCCTGTCACTCAGCTTGATTGAAATGCCAGACTTGACGGCGGTGAGGTGGTTCTCTGATAACAGCCAGAGAGATGTCCACTTTGACAAGGACGTGGTCAGAAGAACTGATTGGAATGGAGTTAGAACAGCAGATATTGTCAGGGAAATTTGTCAAAATCAGATCCCAAAGAGATGGAGTACCATTGGTTGAGATCCGGGTCAGGAAGTTGACCGATTGAGTCAGTCCCAATGTGTCGCAGAAAGCTGTTGCTGAGGTGCCATGACAGGTGAGAGAGGTACCCACACCTCACCAACTGGCATGATGACAATTGAAGTCGCCACATATGAGGAAGAGAGAGTTTGGATGAGAAGACAGAAGTTGGTCCATGTTTTCAGATAGTGAGTTGTAGATGGAGTCATCACTGTGAGGTGGATATCATCACGGTCCAGTACACATATAAACATGAGGTGGGAGTGGAGGGGAAGCCGTAGCCAGAGGTATTCATGAGGGTGTGGGGGAGAGAGGGCAGTGCATGCAGAGTGAGGAATTGAGTGTTTGATGAAGAGAGAAACACCTCCACCAGGACCAGGATCAGGTCTGTCATACCGGAGGAGGGAGTAACCAGGGAGAGATACTTGGGAGTCAGAGACGTCTTGGAAGAGGAAAGTTTCTGTGAGGCAGATTATGTTTGGTTTGTCAGTGGCAACCTGTATGGAAGGATCTGAAAGGTTTGAGCGAAGGCCCCGGATATTTGAGGTCCACACTGTTAATGAAGAGGGAGGGGAGGAGGCTTTGGGTGCAGGGGGTGGGAGGGGAGGGGGAGGGAAGGACAAGGGATGAGGGGGAGGTAAGGAGGGTTGTTGAAAGTGTGGGGGATTACAGAATAGTTCGGGGAGGGGCCGGATGAGGAGAAGAAAAGGCTCTTTGGTGCTGGGGGAGAGGGGGACAAGAGAAGGGGAAGAAGGCAGTTGAGGATTTGAGTAGGTGGAGTGAAGAGATGGAGGTGAGAGGACAGTGGAAGGAGGCAGCTTTGTGGATGAAAGGGAGGGGGCAACTTTGAGAAGGATGAGTGAGGGGGGTGAATGGTGGGAGCAAGGTGAGGGGGGAGTTTTTGAAAGAGGTGGGAGGGAGGCTTGGAGGGAGAAGAGTGGGATGGTTGCTTTGAGAGTGAGTGGTGAGGGGGTGAGTTGGTACTGAAATTGGAAAAAAAAAGAATGGTTGATGGAAAGCGAACACTCATAGCAAACTCGGGGTTTTTTTGAAGTTTTCGGTTAAAGATGCGATTTAACACAATTCTTGATGGATGCAATAAAGGCGAATTCAGAGAATGGAGAGAAGAAACGCTGCAACAGTTGGATTTTTTTAGGCAAGGAATGAAGGAGAGGTCCAAATGAGAGCAGTCTGTTTAGTTAAAATAGCAGAAGAGTAGTGCATTATGAAACAGTAAAGGGTACTACATGTGTGAGAGAGGAAGATGAAACATTATAAGAGATCGTTTATATTATTCTTATTATTGTTTGAGAGAGTTTTCATCAGATTAGGTCATGGAATTGTTGTAGAAAAAATCGTGAGGTGAATGGTGAAATTGGATCGATAAACGCAGGGGGTCTAAACAGATTACATGGTTATGGGAGAAGCACTTGTCTATGGGAGGTGTATCGTCAAAAGTGAAATTATTTATTTTAAATAAGGATTGCGTAACATTTGGAAAAGGGAAGGTTGAAGTAAAATCGTGGAAGTGTGTGGTGAATTTGGACGGTAAACGCAGTGTGAAGCTGCTGGGTCGATGAAAAGTACCAGGAAGAGTAGAGAGAGACACGTGGTTACAGGAGGTGAGGAGAACGAAAGGATACAAGGAAGATTATTATTTTTTGATGTATTTTTTGAAGAACAGGTAAGATTCGGGAATGGAAGGTTGTAGATCGGAAGAAATTGTGAAGGTAATGGCGAGAGAGGGTCAGCTCAGAAGAATAAAGATGGTGTGCCGGCAGGAAGAAGAAAAAGAAGAGGATGAAGAAGAAGAAGAAGAAGAAGAAGAAGAAGAAGAAGAAGAAGAATTGAGACTTGTGAGTGTGCAAGGAGAAAGGTCGTTTATTTATTTATTTTGATTTAAGACAAGAAATAGTGTTTAGTTGAGAGGGATGGGGACGTTGGGAAAGTGGGGAAGATGGGGAAGGTAAAAATTGAAGGTAATGGGGAGAAAATACAAATAAACATGATCATACATCGAGGGGAACGATGGGTCGGCCTCAAGCACCCGGTAAGACAAGGTCGACGAAAACTCACAAAATAGCACGATTTTTTAAACAAAACCGAACTTGAAATTTGAAGAGGATTTATATTTCAGGTCACTGAATTCAACCAGCCAATTATTTTTTGAGGTCATCAGAGACCAAAACATCAACATAGGCCAAAGGTCAACAACTTGGGTGGTATTTCTAAAATCCTCAATTTTCATCTGATTGACTTGAAATTTGAAGAGGGTTTTTACATCAGGTCAATTAATTCAACCACCAATTATTTTTGAGGTCCACATAGGCCTAATTTCTAAAATTGACAATTTTCATTTGATTTAATTGAAAATTGAAGAGGATTTTTTTTCAGGTCACTGACTTCATCCAGCCAATTATTTTTGAGGTCAACAGAGACCAAAAGGTCAACATCGGCCCAAGGTCAACAACTTAGGAAGTATTTCCAAAATCCTCAATTTTCCTCTCATTGACTTGAAATTTGAAGAGCATTTTCAAATCAGGTCACAGAGTTCAACCACCAATTATTTTTGAAGTCAAATTTGTTGTATGGATTTTGCAAGTATTGTGTTCTGCATGACGTCTTCTTCTTGTTTGGGTGTTGATTTTGTATATTTGCATGCATTTCACCATCCACGAATGTGGGACACTGCCGAAAGCTTTCTTGTTGTCTATCCAGGCGGTGGACAATTCAGTTCTTCATATTTTGCCATTTTCAAGTACGGCCTTGTTCAGTAGTCAGTGGTCAATTGTTCCAAAACAACCTCTTTTACATCCCTTTTGTTCTGTGTCCAAACCTCCATGTTGTGTTCGGTGATGGTACATCATTTCTGTGATGATTCCTGTTTGAAGTTTGCATGTTGTGCTCGGCGTGTTATATTGGCCGGTATTTGTGAGGAAATTGGGTTTCTTCAGATTTTGGGATGACAAATGTGTTTCCTTCTACAAGCCACTCATCCACTGTCTTTTCCTCTTGGATCAGTTCATTGAATATCTTGGCATAGTGATTGTGGAGAGCATCAAGTTTCAGCCAGAAGTTTTGGACTTCTTTCTGAGCCTGGGCATTTAAAGTTTGGCATTTCCTTAAGTTTCGGATCATTGGTATCTCCCGCCGTGAGGCTGAGTCTTTGGGCCTCTCACTCTCTCACCGCAAGCAGGTCGGTGGTCTTTTTGTCTTCTACCATCTCCTCTCCGGTCTCGCACCCCCTGCTCTGTCTGCGAATTGTCCCCACCATATTTCTGCAGGGCGCTGAAGGTCCGCCAACAACCCCCTTCTGACAAAACTACCAAAATCACGAATCACTGCTCACCTTCACTCTTTCATTCCTCTTTTTTTCCTGCCTTTGGAACAAACTCCCTCACTCTGTTCAATCTCATTCTTCCTTCCAGGTCTTCAAAACAGCTATTCACTACCAACTCTTTACCCCCCAAACCCACCTCCTTCAAATTCCCTGCTTTCCTTCCTGAAAGTCCCTCTAATGTCCATTTTGTACACTCCATGTTCCCTACCCCATCCCTCTCCCTTCCACAGATCTCCAAATGTCTGTTTCCCACTATTTTGTCCTTCCCATCCCACCCCTTTTGTTTCATGCCTCCCCCCCCCCTTGCTGTGCGTTGTGTGTTAGCTCTCATACGAGCCTCGACAAGGTATACAAAAAAAAGGGAAAAAATTGTTTTTTATTTTTTCTTCATCAATAATCACATCACAAATCAATTTTTACCTCTGCCACCGAAGGTGGAAGAAGGTTTTGTTTTCACCCCTGTCTATCTGTTTGTTTCTTTGTGTGCAGGTTATCTCAAAAAGTTGTGGACAGATTCGGATGAAATTTGGTGGGTCGGCTGGGTAACAAGGACGAACTGGTGAGATTTTGGTGAAGATCCGAATCTGGATCCGAATACGAGATTTGTTTAATTTTTAAAGTGAATCTTTACCATTGAGAGGTGTGGCTAAAAACGATATATTTATTGGTCTTGATATGTTCTATTGGATCAGGCATTGCGCGGAGAAGGTAGACGCTCTTCCGGGTGTCCTTCTAGTTTCCTCATAAACCATACATACATGGTACGTGAACAAAATTTAATCATCTTGTTCTTGTCACCGAACCAACTCATCTACCAAGTTTGGTTCGAACCAGAAGACAAATTTTGAGATATCATGCCACACATAGTTTTCAGCCCCATCACTCAATGTTGAAGATTCACTGAGAAAATTATATGACCCGGATTCGGGTCATCACCAAAATCAAATCAATTCTTCCTTGATTCATGAAGAATTAATTATCAGGTCAGGTCTGGTCAGGACAGATTACATCAGGTCAGACCAGATTAGATCTGTGGCTTACTACAGGTACCATGTAAACCTGTACAAATCTGTTTCATGGTCAGGTCGTTTGCGAATGAACCATCTCCCCCACCAGATTTCCTGGTGAGGAGGGTGTATGATATGGACACCCAGCAGGATTAAAAACAAAACCTGTCAAATGGTGGAGGAGCTCCTCGTGAGCCAATGGCCATCCATATCTGGTGCCCGACTGTGTCTGCAGACGTCCTCCTGCAGTTGGGTTACTTTTTTAGGAGGTTGGTGGCAGGATTTGCACTCTGGCCACCCTAAAATCCTTCATTCCGCAAAATGTACCACGAAGAAATCTGAAAACCCATTCCGTGGGAGTACCACCTGTGCAGCTGCTCTCCGCAGGGCAGCTTACTGGATGACGAGATTGGGGCAAAGCCTTTGGGACCCCCACTCTTTGATGATAGGAGGAAAACCACAGGGTAAACTTCCTGGATAAGATTGCGGTTGTGTGTGTCGGAGTGGTGCTAAGGTGTTGTCTCCCAGATGGCAGTCTCCTTGAGTAAACATGAGGCGGTCCCTTTGGGTGGGTGCCTGGAATGTCCTATCTCCAAGAGAGGATGATCACCTGTCTCTCTTATCATTTGAGCTCAAGCGTTTGGACATTGGTATTGCAGCACTCTCTGAGGTTCGCAGACCGGATTGTGGGGAGATCATGGTGGATGGTTACACCTACTATTGGGCGGATCGTTCTGATGGTTACCATGCCCAGGGAGTTCCTGCAGCTGTGTCCAATATCTGATTCCAATGGTAATTGAGGTAACACTGGTTAACGAGAATATTATGAGACAAAGGATCCATCACTCCTTGGGTGTCGTTTCTCTGGTCTCTTTATATGCTCCAACTGAGGTGAGTGATCTCACCGTGAAGGACGCATTCTATGCCACACCCAAGTCTGTGGTTAATCAGTGCACCAGGCGAGATACTCTTCAAGTCTTCAAGCCCAAGTCAGATTGGGGATTTCAATGCAACGACTGGAACTGATAAGGATGGTTATAAGACATGTGTTGGTCTCAATGGGTTTGGAACTGTGAGCCGGAATAGCAACAAGTTCCTTGACTTTGCAAGAAGTCATGGACTTCGGGTGGCTGGTTCATGGTTTCAGCACCCACAGGATCATTGCTGGCCTTGTTATTCCAACACTGGTGTTGGGGCAAAGGAGATCGACCATGTGCTGATTGATGGTCACTGGAGGATGATCCAGAACTGCTGGGTTGACCGGAGTGCTCAGTTCCTCAATACCGACCACAGGCTTGTTGTATCAACTCTGATGTTGCAGCTTAAATCCAGGAGAATGGTACCATCCCAGCCTAGGCTGGATGTTGTCAAGTTCAAGGATGAGAGGGTAGCTGAGGAGGTTGCAAACAGGCTGAATGTAGATTTAGGGGGTCTGGGTGCTTCGGGAGATCCTGAAGAGTTGTGGAGTGCTTTCAAGACCACCGTCCTTGATGTTGCGGGTGGATATCGTGGAACTGACCAGAGGGTGAAGAAGAATTTTGTCTCAAGGGACACTGGATACCATTGAACAGAGTCACAGGGCCTGGCTTAATGGCAAAGCTGAGCTGTTCAGAAGGCTGCGGCGTAAAACTGCACATGCGCTAAGGCTGGGCAAGGAAACCTATGTGTGAGGGGAGGAATCTGTGACAGGTCGAGCATCACCCATGGTCAGGTGATTCTCATCCTGCTTACAGGGGAATTCATGCATTGCGTTCCTCCAAGGCTGTCCCTCAGTGTACTGCAGTTAGAGTGGAGGGTGGTGGGCTCTTGACAGAGGAGTCCGAAGTGAAGGCCCGCTGGGCCAGTCACTTTGAGCAGCTGTCGAGTTGGATGTCAGGGGTGTTCCAATCCCTATTGCTGACCCTCCAATCAACTGTGATTCACCTTTGTTTGTGGAAACACAGGCTGCAGTGAACCGGTTGAAATGGGGTAAAGCTCCTGGGATCTGTGGCATCCATGCTGAACTTCTCAAGGCTGGTGAAACTCAAGAACTTCGTTGCACACAGTTCTGTGCTCTACCTGGAGCACAGGCATCATCCCAACTGACTGGAAGAAGGGCCTTGTTGTCCCTCTCTGGAAAGAGGAGGGTGATCGCCAGGACTGCAGCAACTACCGAGGGGTGACGCTGCTCTCAGTGCCGGGCAAGGTCTTTGCTCGGATAGTTCTTGATAGGGTTCCCCACCATCTCCTTGAGCACCAGCGTCCAGAGCAGTCAGGCTTCACACCCAAGTGCTCAACGATTGACCGTATCCTTACTCTTCGGGTGCTCATCGAACGAGTTTTGGCAGGGGCTGCTTTCAGCCGATGTTGATCTCTGCAAATCGTTTGATTCAGTGAATCGGGATTCCCTCTGCAGGACTCTTGGTCTTCGTGGTGTACCACCAAAACTGATCAAACTGATGAAATTACACTCTGGTACTGAGAGTGCTGTGAGATGTGGTGACACCATCTCTGACTTATTTCCAGTTGTGTGAAGTTGTCAGGGGTGTGTACTGGCCCAAACACTTTCCAGTGCTTGTATCGACTGGATTCTGGGTAGGATATCAGAGAGATCAAGCTGCAGTGCATCATTTGGGAACATCAATATCTCTGACCTTGATTTTGCAGATGATTCAGTCATCTTTGCGGAGACTCTAGATATCCTTTTGGGGGCCCTCGATGTGCGGAATGAGAAGTCAGAACTGCTGGGATTACGTGTTTCCTGGGTCAAAACTAAGATCCAGGCTTTCAATGACATCCTGGATGCTGCCATCTTGTCTGGACCTGTTTGTGGCGAGGATGTCAAGGACACTTGATGGCCTCTCTGATCAGTCTCCTTCTTGCTTGGTCATCCAGCTTGGATGGACGGCCTGATCTCGGCAGGGTCTTGGTGGTGCCATACACCTTCCACTTCTTCATGATTGTCTTGACTGTGCTCCAAGGGACATTCAAAGCCTTTGAAATATTTTTATACCCATCCCCCGATCTGTGCCTTTCTACAACATTATCCCAGAGGTCCTTTGAAAGCTCCTTGGTTGTCATGGTTGAGTCTTTGCTGTGAATTGCACTACCCGACAGAAGAAACTTACAGTAACAGCTGATTTTATTCTGAAATAATCAGAATCACTACAATTTAACACAGGTGGAGGCCAATTAACTTGGTGCCGGACTTGGAAGGTGAGTGGTTATAGCCGAGCCAATTTACAATTGGGATTATAAAGGGGGTGGACACTTATCCAACCAAGATATTCTAGTTTTGTATTCTTAATTAATTATCTGAAATTTGTCGAATTTGTTTTTCACTTGGAAGTTGGGGGTTACGATGTGTAAATAAAGGTGGGAAAAGTCTGATTTAATGCAATTTAATTCCAGGCTATAAGGCAACAAAGGTGAAAATTTTGTAAGAGGGTGTAGACTTTCTATCGGCTCTGTATGCTGAGTCGAACATGGCAATAATTCATGTACCGCCTTGATGTCATGCGCACGACAATCGGAGCTCATATTGAAGTGTATTGGTGGTGTGCACAAAACGTTACGAGTTTCTGTATAATATATACCAAAGGGTTTCGTGGTATCCTTTGTGGTTCTAAATATATAAACAACCAAAGTTGTCCAGGTCTTTTTGGAAGACCCTGTAGATTCAACTTTATTGAATTGGAAAACTCAAAACATCGCTCCCTTACCCAAGGTAAGAACCTTAATCGATAAGCAATTGACTGGTACGACATCCGCGCGCACACACACACACACACACACACACACACACACACACACACACACACACACACACAGCATTAAGTGAGAAAGATGCACACGGCTCGGAGCAACAGGCTATGTGGCCCTGAGCAAAGCAGCTGGGCTCCCATCTCGGTCGAGATGAAGAAGTGTTCATTTGGTGGCACTCCGAGCACTAAGAAAGCGAAAATACGTGGAACCATCTTTCGGGGAATACCGCCTGGTACGAACAGCCAAGGGTGCTCCTGAGAGGCCTTGAGTGGGTCTTCGGAGACCGTGAAGAATGGGGACGTCACAGATGTGGAGTCGAAGAGACATGGCCATATGGAGCCGAAGGTAAGAGAAGAGTGCACGGCTCCGATATGGCAGAAATACAGCATGGTGCAAATGGCCAAGGGAGCTCCTGGGAGGTCTTGAATGGTACACCAGAAGCCATGAACGTGACGATTGAAGGGGCAGGTGTGTTGGAGAGCTTAAAAAAAAACAACTCTGAACAAAGGGTCACAGGTCCTCAACAGAGAAAGCTCTGTGAATTCTGTGCGGACAGACCAGGCAGCCGGGGTGTGTCCTGCTAAGATAAATGGCTACACCTTCCCCAAAAAGAGGTTGAGCCCTGTATCAAAGCGCAAAGGTACGACAATTCTCCCCATCTCAAAAGAAAGACCTAAGCAGGACAGCAATGAGAAAAGCAATGAAAGCTGGTGTGCTGAGGGGAGGGAGGACATCCTGTCATGCAGAATGGGCTCTGCATTTGAAGCATGGGGGGTGGGCAGTGGAGGATACTGATTCATGGCTATATCACCTACAGATGAGGAAAGGACAAATTATAATGGGCAGAAGGATGAAGGGGAACAGAGGGGTAGCAGAGAGAATGAGGAGGAAGATGATCAGGAACAATGTTCTCTGGAAGAGGAGCTGGCTAATAAGATGGAAGAGGTGAGAATGACACCAACTGAAGAAAGTCCATGGCTAATTTGACTGCATAACAAACACACAAAAACACTAATCAACAGAAAAAACAAATCTTTTAAAATATATTACCAAAATCGGCCCTCTTGAAAGAAATAAACAGTGAATTTTGCAGCAGCACAACTCATTCAGGAAAAAGTAACAACAAAGCACCGCAAGAACAGAACAGGTTCCCCAAATAAAACCCAAGCACCTCCATGGAAGCAAAGACTGGAGAGACAGAGATGCTCAGAAAGGAGACAGGGCAGATTCAGCAATTACAAGGAGGAAATCAAAGGCCAAAACTAAAGTGGAGGATCCAAACTTTTTTTTTTAACAAATGAAATTAAAGACAAACACCTAGAGGTAATTGCTGCTGAAAACAAACTGAAAATAGAAATGACAGCAAGGAAAATAAAATATAAGATACGACGAGGCTAACAGCTGGAGAAAATACCAGATGTTTGAAAACAACCCAAAAAAATTATACCGTGAACGAGGGAAACGGAAGCAGAATGTGTCATCCCCTCCTGAAAAAGATGAACTGGAACAATTCTGGAAAGGAATTTATGAAGATCGAAAAAAACACAGTAAGGAGGCAGACTGGATCTAACACCTGGAAGATAAGAAGCAACAACTCGGGGAAATACCCAAGGTCATAAGTGATGGAGAAAAGATAAGACAACAACTTAAAAACTAAAGATGGCAAACTTCAAAAACCCTGGCCGAGCTGGAATCTCAAACTTTTGGCGAAAGCAATTTGATGCTTCCATGTTCACTACACTTGAGAAATAAATTAACTTATCCAAGGGGATGAGGAAATGGATGAATGGCTCAAAGAAGTGCAACTCCTCTTCAAATTTCAAGTCAATCGGATGAAAATTGACAATCTTAGCAATTAGGTCTATGTTGACATCAACAATAATTGATGGTCGAATTCAGTGACATGATATGCAAATCCTGTTTAAATTTCTAGTCAATCGGATGAAAATTGAGAATTTTAGAAATTAGGCCTATGTTGTCCGCAACAATAATTGGTGGTTGAATTCAGTGACCTGATATGCAAATCCTCTTCAAATTTCTAATTAATCGGATGAAAATTGAGAATTTTTGAAATTTGACTATGTTGTTGACCTTTTGACCTCAAAAACAATAGGCTTTTTACTTGTGATGAACTCTACCATGTGGTGAAGTTTCGTTAGAGCGGTTGAAAATTATGACCTGCGGGTGATTGACAGACAGAATAATGCACAAGACCAAACAATATACTTGAAAAAAAATCTTTAATTTTGGCAAGTAACAAACAAACAGACAAGGGTGAAAACATAACCTCTTTCCACCTTCGGTGGTGGAGGTAACAAAGTCAAAAAATTATTTTTGAATCCTATGAAATTAAATCGACAAAAAAAATTATGTATATATATATGTGTATATATATATATATATATATATATATATATATATATATATATATATATATATATATATATATATATATATATATATTGTTGCGGATTCGCGCCCGCCGGCGTGCTGACGGCCACGTAACTCGAATCGCGGCACGTCGCCCACCGGACGGACAATCCAGTCGTGACCCTCTCGGACTAACGCCGGGAACCAGTCACGGGTGGACCTTTCGGTCTCACCGCGATCGAGCCAATCAGCCCCCGTGTGGGATAGGGTTGCTCGCCAAATTCGACCTACCTAAGTACCCACGCGGAGGGTAGACCGGGCGATCGCACCTCGCCGCAGGTCGACTTCGGACACGGGCCACTTAAGCGACCCGTTCCGTACTATCGGGATAACCGAGCGGTGTTATTCGTCGACCTCGACGGTTCGATTAATTATCGGGCGTATTCAGCCCACTACCAACCCTTTACGTGAAGCAAGATGAGGATTCAAAGAAAGAAATGACGAAGCGAAGCGGGAAACAGTTCAACAATAAAGCACATTTATTCGCGGCACACGGGAAGCACACATTCAATTCCACCAAAAGCACACAGAAAAGACACAATGTAATTTACACAAAAAGCAAATGTAAAAGCGAAAACACAATGCAGAGCTAATACTGACTACCGAGCACACGGCAACACTTATACAATTCTACTTCACAGACGGCGCCGACAACACATACCCAAAACCAAGGAAAAGAATACCCTCAAGGATGAGGCGGGCCTGAGGCCGAGACCGGGTCGCGCCTACCCGTCTGGTGATGAGACGCGGAGCGGCGATGGCGCCTCAACTCCGCGGGCCTCGCGGACAGTGTCTGGTAGGGGGTGGGAAAGGGGCCCCCTTGGTCGCACTATCTCAGCGCGGGGGGGAAACAGGAGGGGGTTGCTGATGCTCGGGGTAGAGAGGATCTTTATTATCCCGCGACGAGCGTCTCCACCTCCGCCAGGTCGCGCTATCGGCCTCCCTGGGTGCAGCTCCCGACGCGAGCACCCCCTCGTCTGGTGTCGCCGCCTTTCCACAGCTCCGTCCCCTCCGTTCCGACTCCAACGCACACGACGACCAGCTCCTTCCACCGCCCGCGAAGTCTTGACTCTCTGTTTCCGACTCTCCTACTCTCCTACTCTCCGCCTCTCGACTCTCCTACTCTCCGCCTCTCGACTCTCCTACTCTCCTACTCTCCGCCTCTCGACTCCCCTACTCTCCTACTCTCCGCCTCTCCTCTCTGACCCCCTCCCTTCGACCTTTCACCTCGCTCCCCATTGGCCCGAGAAAAAGTGGGCGTGAAGGCTTTTTGATCCATAAATTTGCATATATCGATCGCCCTGGGGGTGGGGCCAATTCGCCCCTCGCTCACCGATTGGACGGCAAAAAGTGGGCGTGTGTCGTTTTTGATCCGTTTTTGAAGCACAAAATCCGTGATTTTGTACACGCTGTTCGGCGCGCGCCCTGCACGAGTCCAACACCGGTACCCACAGCGGGGCAAGAACGGTGGCGATGCGACGGTTGCGAGGTGTGACGGGAAGGTCGTGGCGGTTGTGGTGAAGCGGCGTTGTGGTTGGTGGTTGATGTTGTGGTTGTGGTGGTAATCATGGCGGTTGGTCCAAAATAAAGATAGCAAAAGAAAAACGGCTATCCTGAAGAGTCGCAGCACGCATAAATGACATGTATTCCCACTAGACAACGGGTTTGGGCCTAACTACACATGTACTTACCGAGATACCTCACCTAAGGGACCTGAATGGTGGTTTGCGAATTTGGTAACCACAACACTACCCCCTCCCCTTTTTACAGACTCGTCCTGAGTCGTCAAATTTTCGTGTGCCATCATGTGTAGTTTTCCCCTAGTACATTTTACCTACGGATCCCTGAGTGCGACATTCATGGTATTCGTGTCCCCAAAATAAATAACCTGAGGGCTGCGTAACTATCTAAACAAACTCACTCACACGGACGACTTAAATAAAATTGCCGGCGCTAAGACATACATGCCGGGGGCGCACTCATATTTACAGTACATCTTAACCTTAACTTACAAATTTTACACTAAACCATGGCCCAGGATCATTGAACTCTGCAAAAGAAAACAGTTAGCAGGGAGCCAGGCTGCCCGCATGCAGTCTCTGGCTCAAACAATGCAGGTGACAGGGAACGTGGCTGGCTGCTCACACGCAGTCCAAGGCCTTCCCTTTTGAACTGAACTCAGTGAACCACAACGGTGCATGGGCTGCACAACGCAGTCTCCGTGCCAGCTCAAGTGGCACACGCAATGAGCACAACGAATGGATGGATGAACACAAACACGGTGCACGGGCCGCCACTGCAGGCCCGTGTTGTAGCTGCCAACGGGGCAGTTCTCGCAGCTTGCAAACTGTTGCCTTGATCCTGGCGCACATGGAAATGAACAGGGGGGGGGGGCAAAGCAAAATTGAACGGGGCTGGTGAACGTGGGCAGTGGGCATGGCATGGCAAAGGTAGCAGGCAAACACAGCCCGCAGAAGAAGGCCGCTGCAGGCAAACACAGCCGGCAGATGAACTGGCCGGCACAGGCCTTGAAGTACCACAGCTGCAGATGATCCAGCCGGCACAGGCCTTGCAGCACAGCAGCTGCAGACGATCCAGCCGGCACAGGCCTTGCAGCAAAACAACAGCTGCCGATGAAGTTGGCCGGCCTCTGCCTTGCAGCAACGCAGCCAGCAGATGAAGCTGGCCAGCCTTTGCCGTTCAGTGGAGGTTGGTGGAGGGAGTGCGGTGGTGCTGGCCACTTGGAAGGCGAGCTCGGACCTACCTACCTGTCTCCCTCCCACCTATCGCCTTTGCCTGTCACTGTACATACCCACTCCCTTAATTTGTCAAACCCCAATTTAGCCCCAACTTATTTATTTATTGTTTTTATTTTTACTTCCCCACTATAAATCGTCCCCTAACCCCCTTTATCGTCCTTGTTCGGCTACCCTATCCTGTCACCTAGCCTACTCCCAACCCCTACGTTCCCTTCCCGGAGGGGAATAAGGGAGAGCTAACGTCCTGTGTCAAGGCCCAACGAAGCCTCAGAATGGCCTCCCCAGAGTTCGGCGATCTATAACCAAAGTGGGTCCAGCGGCCCACAACGAGAGTGAGGGGATGGATGGTGCGGAGGGGTACACTTCCTAATCTACCCTAACCATTTAACTGTTAAACTACCCCGGGGCTTTCAACAAGCGCCTCTCGCTTAAACTATTGGTTCTAACAACCCAGATTCCCGTCGCCTGTGTTGGTGTCCTTACAATTTCGGGCCTCGCCCCCCAATTTTCTCTCCGTGCCCTCACACGGTCTCCTGGCTGGGACACGTGGCTCCCTTTGGCAGGCACGACCCTCTGCCGATTCTCCCGCTATGGCACCCCCGGGCACTACACTGCCTCCGAGCCTACCAGCTCCCTAACACCGGGGAGTGCCCCCCATGGCACCTCCCCTGAAACGCACACGTGGCAGGCCGGCCTCCCGGGCCCCTTTCCGAGGGTCACCCGTGCCAACACTGCCCACGCGGCTAATGGCGCCCCGGGCCCCCGCACCAAGCAGGCGCACCCGTGCCCACTACTCTATCCCGGCCCCCCATGGGCCCATGGCCTACCACGGCCGACTAGCCTGGTGCCCGGGGTACCCACTCAGCGATACTCACCTTTCGCAGCCACGCTCCCAAGCCCGTCAACAGGGCTCCTGCACCCCTCCAAATGGGTCTCGAGCCTACTTTCCCACCAACAACAAAACGACCTCCATTTTTCAATTTGACTAACCCCCTAACTCACTTTACTCTGACCCCGGGGTCCCTTGGGCGGGAGTCACTCCTCCCCCCCAATCACTCATCGCACCATGCATTCCCCATTCGCTCCATTCACACAGACCCGCTGGCCTCACTCACTCACCATGTACATGCTTCCACTTCACCCACCAACTCTTCAACACACACACACCACTGAACTCTGCCATCCTTCCAACTATATCCCCTAACTAACTCGTGCTCCCACGTCGTCCCTTAAACTACAGCACGTTCCTTTTAACACTACGTAGCTAAGCTACGTCCCCTCTACACATTCATAAGTCTGTCCATGTCTCCAAATAAATCATTTTATTTCCCAACCTAAATCTGGCTACAATCCCTCTAACTAATCCATTCCACGGACTCCATGAGGACTTACCCCTGCCCCATGGAGTCGGTCTAACTAAGCTAACCCTTCCCCCTAACTAGTTTTCATCCTGTGCCCAGGGTTCAAGGGGGTCTTCCACCCCTTGCCCAGGAATCCTCTGCACCCGAAAGTGAGGCTTGCTTTTTTTTTTCCATGCGCAGCACCTGCGCGGCAACTCAGAGCTCGCGCACTTTACACCTGCCCGTGACGTCATGCAGCTGCACGTGTTCCTCGTCCCTCCTTGGACGGTACCATCCGGCAGAGATACCCCTCCTGCCGGATTCCAACCCCACGTGCAGCCATGACGTCACCGTGCGCATAAAAAAAAAACACAAGCCCCATGTCTCGAGGGGTTCCCCACGCGAACACATGTGCTTTGCCCGTTGGAGCTTAACACACACGATCGCGTGGAGAACCCGTCCGGTCCAAATCCATTTACCTGCCTAAACTTGTCCGTCCGCGGGATCGGCAAATCCACCGCGTGCGTTTCCGGACCGGGACTTCACTCTCGCAAGCGAGCACGTGGCGGTCTCGTGCGTTGCACAGCACGGACCGCGTGCTCGCGGCTGGGTGAACCCGGCACGG
The DNA here is from genome assembly GCF_056783735.1 of Eptatretus burgeri. NCBI lineage: Eukaryota > Metazoa > Chordata > Myxini > Myxiniformes > Myxinidae > Eptatretus > Eptatretus burgeri. The sequence continues at coordinate 29,649,405 of NC_140967.1, read as the reverse complement.
TCCCCGAAATAGCTACAGCCGCTACTCGGCTTTCTCTCCTCTGTCGCCGTCTCCGTCTCCATTCCACACACGCATACCTGCGTGTTACGACGCACACAGTCCACTCCATTACATTCACACCGGGAGACGCGGCTGCGTGCTCCCGCATGCCAACCGACATCTCCCTCTCATACCGCTCTCTCACACACACGGCCTCCCTTGCACACAGCGACCTTGCACACGGCCGTTCACTCACGCATGCGGGGCACTCACCCGCGGTGCCTCATTCACACACCGTGCCCCACTCATACACGCGGGGGCACTCAACCGCGGTGCCTCATCCACACACGCGGGGGCACTCAACCGCGGTGTCTCATCCATACTCCGTGCCTCACTCATACACGCGGGGGCACTCAACCGCGGTGCCTCATCCACACACGGTGCCTCACCCACACACGCGGGGGCACTAACCCGCGGTGCCTCACTCACACTGGCCGTTTCACTCACACACACACGGCCTCTTCCACACACGGTTCCTCATCCACACACACAGGGACAACCACTCTGGGGATTCGTGTCCCCACAAGGGTCTCCGGGGCCTCTATACCCCCCAAGCTCTCCGTGCACCTGTCCACAGCACTCCTCCCCTCAACCTCGCAAAGCACGACCGAACTCACCTGATCGTGACTCGCCTCAAGGGGGAATACTCCCTCCCCTCGTTCCTGGAGGAGGCCATCCAGGTGCTCGCACTGGGTCTCTACCCAGTCCGCCAGCTCAACCTCATCGTCCTCCACTACCTCTGTGTGTGTGTGTTCGTCTCTAACCTTGTCCAATTCATGCAGTCTCTCCTCTATTTTTTCTGTCTCCCGTGTCTCTATACATTTATAAGTTTCTGTTGTCCCCTCCTGTCTCTTCGTCTCCGCTTCTTTCTGGCGTCTTTCCCTTATCTTTATGTAGGTCAACCTTGCTTTCTCTTTAAGTCGCTCCCGTCCTTCCCTGTTTTTCACTCCTTGCTCTTTCACGATCTCCGCGTACCTCATCCTTGCTTTCCGTGTTAATTGTTCTTTTCTCTCCCTCCCAATTACTTTCACCTCGTCTCTTGTCTCCCGAATTACTTTTTCCTTACCCGCCTCCACCGCGGGCCTGTCAGCCGTTGCACCCCCTTCCAGCTCGTTTGTTCCGACACGTGGAGTCGCCATTTTAAGTTCCCTGCTCACGGCCTTCATGCCCGCCTGCAGGCATCGGCCCATGTTCTGCGTCTCACCCCGTAGTTCTTTTTCATTTCTTCCCTCATTTGCTGTGTATTCGCATCCATCGTCGTTTTCACTTCATTTGTATTTGTATCCATCTTTTCGTTCATGCCTTTCATTTCGTTTTTCATTTCATTTGTGTTTGCATCCATCCTTGCTGTCATTGCCGCCAGCATGGCGCATAGCTGGGCCATGTCGGGTGCGCTTGAGTGAGCCGTTTCGGCAGGGGTTGGGGAAGGGTTTTGGTGGAGAGGGGGGGGGAAGGTGTCATACACCGCGACCGCTGCCGCACCCATTTCGGGCTCTGGGTTCAGTTGGGCGAGTCCGTGTTCCTGCACAATCAACATTTCCTGCTCGGGGATTCCATCCTGGACCATGGATTCCACACATTCTACATCCATTTCTAATACCCCCGGCTCCCACTCGCCTTGATACGCCATCTTGCTTCTCGTAAAGCGTTAATTTGAATCGCTCGTAATTTGGAGGGAATCGGGGGTCGCTTCTCTCACCCCTGGACCGATTCCCGTGAATTTCGCTGGAGACAGGAGAGCCTGTTGTCCCGCTCTCCAATACCAGTGCCGCGAGGAGGGCGATGAATTTGTATCCCACTCCTGACACCAGTGTTGCGGATTCGCGCCCGCCGGCGTGCTGACGGCCACGTAACTCGAATCGCGGCACGTCGCCCACCGGACGGACAATCCAGTCGTGACCCTCTCGGACTAACGCCGGGAACCAGTCACGGGTGGACCTTTCGGTCTCACCGCGATCGAGCCAATCAGCCCCCGCGTGGGATAGGGTTGCTCGCCAAATTCGACCTACCTAAGTACCCACGCGGAGGGTAGACCGGGCGATCGCACCTCGCCGCAGGTCGACTTCGGACACGGGCCACTTAAGCGACCCGTTCCGTACTATCGGGATAACCGAGCGGTGTTATTCGTCGACCTCGACGGTTCGATTAATTATCGGGCGTATTCAGCCCACTACCAACCCTTTACGTGAAGCAAGATGAGGATTCAAAGAAAGAAATGACGAAGCGAAGCGGGAAACAGTTCAACAATAAAGCACATTTATTCGCGGCACACGGGAAGCACACATTCAATTCCACCAAAAGCACACAGAAAAGACACAATGCAATTTACACAAAAAGCAAATGTAAAAGCGAAAACACAATGCAGAGCTAATACCGACTACCGAGCACACGGCAACACTTATACAATTCTACTTCACAGACGGCGCCGACAACACATACCCAAAACCAAGGAAAAGAATACCCTCAAGGATGAGGCGGGCCTGAGGCCGAGACCGGGTCGCGCCTACCCGTCTGGTGATGAGACGCGGAGCGGCGATGGCGCCTCAACTCCGCGGGCCTCGCGGACAGTGTCTGGTAGGGGGTGGGAAAGGGGCCCCCTTGGTCGCACTATCTCAGCGCGGGGGGAAACAGGAGGGGGTTGCTGATGCTCGGGGTATAGAGGATCTTTATTATCCCGCGACGAGCGTCTCCACCTCGGCCAGGTCGCGCTATCGGCCTCCCTGGGTGCAGCTCCTTACGCGAGCACCCCCTCGTCTGGTGTCGCCGCCTTTCCACAGCTCCGTCCCCTCCGTTCCGACTCCAACGCACACGACGACCAGCTCCTTCCACCGCCCGCGAAGTCTTGACTCTCTGTTTCCGACTCTCCTACTCTCCTACTCTCCGCCTCTCGACTCCCCTACTCTCCTACTCTCCGCCTCTCCTCTCTGACCCCCTCCCTTCGACCTTTCACCTCGCTCCCCATTGGCCCGAGAAAAAGTGGGCGTGAAGGCTTTTTGATCCATAAATTTGCATATATCGATCGCCCTGGGGGCGGGGCCAATTCGCCCCTCGCTCACCGATTGGACGGCAAAAAGTGGGCGTGTGTCGTTTTTGATCCGTTTTTGAAGCACAAAATCCGTGATTTTGTACACGCTGTTCGGCGCGCGCCCTGCACGAGTCCAACACCGGTACCCACAGCGGGGCAAGAACGGTGGCGATGCGACGGTTGCGAGGTGTGACGGGAAGGTCGTGGCGGTTGTGGTGAAGCGGCGTTGTGGTTGGTGGTTGATGTTGTGGTTGTGGTGGTAATCATGGCGGTTGGTCCAAAATAAAGATAGCAAAAGAAAAACGGCTATCCTGAAGAGTCGCAGCACGCATAAATGACATGTATTCCCACTAGACAACGGGTTTGGGCCTAACTACACATGTACTTACCGAGATACCTCACCTAAGGGACCTGAATGGTGGTTTGCGAATTTGGTAACCACAACAATATATATATATATATATATATATATATATATATATATATATATATATATATATATATATATATATATATATATATATATATATATTGTTGCGAACCCGCGCCCACCGGCGTGTGGACGGCCACGTCACTCGAATCGTGACCGCGTCGCCCACCGGACGGACAATTCAGTCGTGACCCTCTCGGAACAACGCCGGGAGCTAGTCACGGGTGGGGGTTTAACCCCACCTCGACCGTGCCAATTGCCCACCCGCGCAGGATAGGGTAGCTCGCCAAATTCGATCTACCAAAGTACCTGCGCGGATGGTCGACCGGGCGATCGTACCACGCCACAGGCCGACTCCGGACACGATCCGCTTAAGCGGTCCATTCCGTGCTGCAGTGATAACCGAGCGGTGTTATCGTCGGCCTCGACGGTTCCGATTAATTACCGGGCCTATTAAGCCCACTCTGAACCCTTTACGTGAAGCAGGATGGAGGGTCAATAAAAGAGGAAAAGAGACGAAGCAGAGCGGGCACAGTTCAACAAGCAAGCATTTTATTCACATGCACACACAGACAAGCACGTAAGGCACGTATATACAGCAATACACAATCAAAATGCACATATAGTAACCAGAACAATAAAAGCAACGATGCAGCGCTACAACCGAATACTCGTACACATGGCAACACTTAAACAGTTCTACTTTAGCCAAACTGGCGCCACCCACGGACATTCACACCAAAACGCCAAAGAAAAGAAAGAAAGAAAGTCGCGACTTCCCTTTTGTCTCTGGTGAATCCCTCTCCCGCAACCGTCAGCGTGGTCGCGCCTGGCCCCGACCTCTCTCGCGGCCGGCGAACACTCTCCGGCACTCCCCGTCCGGACGCACAGGTCCACCTCGCAACGGGCGCTGCCGCGTCTCCCGTCCATGCCTTTGTGACAGGCCCGCTCGCCAAGGCGCAGGTGCAGGACCTCTTCCTGATGACCAACCAACCGAACCACCAGCCAAGATGAAGAGGAAGAAGAAGCGCGAGAGGGAGCCTTTGAGGAAACCTTCTTTTTGGGAGCCTCTCAGGGAGCTTTTTTGCGCCCGCCCATGTCCGTCTTTTATCGCGCGGTACTCCGCCCTTCCGCCCTACCCCGTTTTCGGCCCTGCCTCCCTTCGAGCTTCTTGGAGAAGCTTCTCAAAGGGGGCGTGCCCTCACGCTTTCCCTCCACCCCACTCCATCCGGGGGCCGAGGGAGTCAGTTTTTTGGCTCGGAGCCAGGGAATTATTCCCCCAAAAAGAGGCCCCACCTTCACATGACCTCTGACCTTTGACCTGCATTGCCCCTCCTCCCACTCCAAGTGCGGGGAAGTCAACGGAAGAAACAGGCGGGAAAAGCCCACCGAGCGTCCTTGTTGGTTTTTGTTTGTCCCTCCGCGGAGATCGTAACCGCACGGAGCCTGTTGAATGGTGAGTGGCGAAGATGTGGTAGCATAGATGGTGGAGGTGGCGTGGTTGCAGTGTGGTTGGCGCTGTGATGGGGATGGCGTTGTTGTTGAAATGTTGTGTGTTTGAAATAAAAGATAGAAAAAGAAAAACGACTGACTCAAAGCGTCGCAGCCCGGATGAATCACATAAATTCCCTCCAGACAACGGGTTAGGGCTAACTACACATGCACCTATCAAGATATCTCACCTACGGGCCCTTTATGGTGTAATGCGAATTTCCACAGCCGTAACTATATATATATATATATATATATATATATATATATATATATATATATATATATATATATATATATATATATATATATATATATATATATATATATATATATATATATTCACCAACTGTTTGCATTCACCAACATTTTATAAGAATTGTCTTCATGCATTTTTCAGTTTTGATTTAGAAGGATTTCATGAGGGCATTTTCCATTTTAAATGGGTCAAAGGTCAAAATCTGCCACAACATAGGAATGAAAATTTTGAACGACCGGAAAACAGATTTTTCTCTCTGTTTATTTTTGCATTTTCTTAATGAGGTGCAAATTACGGGAGGCATTTGCATTCGCTTGTGAGTGTCTGTGATTCCAGTAATTATTATTATTATTATTATTATTATTATTATTATTATATTTCACTGCATACTACATGTATGAATATATTTTTGGTCAACATCACATCAACAAAACAGGCTATGATTTCACAAGAAGCAAATCTTTGCTGACATCGGGGAGCAGTTTCCCAATCATCCTCGGAGACTCCACGGGAGCATTTCCACAATTTGCGTCGCTGATAGATTGCTCAAACCTGCAGTAATAAGCAGCAATTCAAGTTAGAACAGTCCAAAAATAACAAGTCTTAACATAAAAAGAGAGCTCTTCCTGAACAAAGAGTACCAAGCAGCTTTCCATACAACGAGTTAGAAGAATATAGCACTCAATGAATGAATATGCACAGAAGTGCAGAGGAAGGAGCTGCACAATGAAGTCAATATGGCGGCGTTATGAGAAGAGAAGCAGAATTATTTTTTTTACAATCTGACAATTAGCTTGCAGCAGGTCTTTCAGCTTCTGCCAGCAGTTTCCAGCCACTCATCTTTTGTCCATTTATTTTTCTAAGGTCTTTTTGTAAATACAAAGTCTCGTCTCATGGAAGAGTGGGGTGATGTCCTCTATTTTCTAAGATTTTTCTTTGCTATGCAATACTGAAGCTCATGGAAGAGTGAGGTAATAGAGGGTATAAGGTAACAAACTGTCAGTGGGGCAACACAAGAGGAAAATTAAACACAACCTGCATATCGATAGTGAGGTTTACTGAAAATTAAAAAAAATAATAATTAACCCAGGTAGGATGGTCTGCGGTGCACTGTCAACTTGAAGTAGTGGAGGCATGAGTTACCAGTTATTCAAAACACATGATTTTGCTATAAAGAAGAACATCTGAAATTATTAGTGCTTTCTGCTCTCCTTGTACAAATGCATGTGATTAGATGTAGGACTTGGAGAAAAATTGCTTTCAGGCTACCGTGCACAATTCCACAACAATATAAGGGGAGATGGTAGAGGGGAGCAGCAATGCTCTGTCAAGAGTGTAATATGATGATGATGATGATGATGATTATTCCATCATGAAACAAAATTGAATGTCAGTTATTGACTTTCACATCAAGGCACAGACTTACTGATCATCCCTCTTTTATGAGAACAAATGAACAAATTAAATGATATTCCATTTAGAATAATAAATAAATTTGAAAAAATATTTAAAACCAATTAGTTTTAAGCAAGTACATTTACTGAAGTAAGTTTAAAAGAGCATTTACAAACCCTGACAGGTATCATATTCATTTACTCAGGTAAATTAGCATTCATGGAACCAATTCTGAACACAGTAAAATTGCTCTTCACACAAGATTGATGCAAAATCGAAGTGATGGAGAAAAATAGATTTGCTTGAATGCAAAATAGCTTCACTGCCTAATTAGTAATTTACAACTTGAATGGAAGTGAAACACATGGAGAAACATTTCAAATTTTGTAAACTCATAATCACTGGAATTATGAGGCATCGTAAAAGTTTCACTTGAACGTGAGACCACCAACTCATGTCAGAGAATGCGTCACATAAACAACAGGCTTTGTGCGTCCTCTACTGGTCATCAAGAACAGTTACAAATCAACCATTCGGATTTCTTAAAACAGTCAAATGATCCGTGCCGTTTAAACCATAATTTCATGGATTGGGTCCCGATAGCAGCATTCGACTGCAGTGCTGCTCCGCTGGCCCAAAGCCAATAAAAACACCTATGGACCAGTAAAAGTCCAAAGTAGCAGATTTGAGTTAGCCTTTGGAAAATATCAGTGGTAAGATAGCTTTCAGATATTTTGTGGTGGTTACCGGTTGGGAAAGGTCGACAAGATAGATAAATGTAACTATAATATTGTGACGTCCACGGGACTTGAACAGTCCCGCTAACGTAGAATGAGCCGGAACGATGGAGGCGGTTTATTTTTTATAACCCAAAGATGGCGGTTCTAATCGCTCTACCGCAAACGGGACGAGGAAGGTGGCACGAGTCGCTTTTCACTGAGTTAATGATGTTTATTTCTCTAACCAGAAATAATAAGACTCGGCAAGAGGAGGGATCCGGGGCGATTCGACGGGATGGTGGTGTGGGTTCGGGCGTGGGGAAAACACAAACAATTCCAATGGATGTACAAATCTCAAACCCTCTAAGGCGCCAGGAACACACACACACACACACACACACACACACACACACAAAACGTAGCTGGTCCTGGTGGTCAGGCTGGACCGTGGTGTGGACGCAACAGTCCCTGGATTGGCGCCGGACGAGCTGGCGTTGCGCTCGTCAGGGGCAGGAGACACCGTGGTGCTGTCGACCTCCTGGTCCTGGCCCAAGTCCGCTCACAGCCGCCAGGGAACCAGTTCTGGCGCCAAGTTGCGAGCAGGAGAGGGAGGCAGGTCCGCCCGCTGTTCGACCCCGTGCTCCGAGCCAGCAGAACCCCAGAGCCAACCAAGGTGAGGCACGAGGCACAGCAAGGCCATGAGACACGATCAAATCCAGGATCAAATCAGCCCAACAAACAGCACGCTCCCAGCACAACAGCCTCCACCAACACGGTTTTTCTGCACCGATCTTCTTCCTCTTCACCTTTTCCCCGAACAGAGCCTTTTTATCCTCAAGTCCTCGTCACTTCCAATCGAGCCGTTTATTGGCCGTCCGCCGTCGCCTTCCGCCAATCGTGATCACGGGGCGGAGCCATCCGCAGCACTGTCCTGTGACATCACGGCAAGCCTCCAGGGAATACTAAAAGGGGTTTACGCAGACACACTTACCCTATCCCGTATCCCTATCTAATTACGTGACAATTTTCATTTACCCCTTGAAGAAATGGACATTTACTAGACAACTTATCACCACTGAATTGCTACTTATTACATCGAGATCCTGGTAAACTCGAACAGCATGGCATACCTAATTAAACATCCTAATTACCCTTTGAATGCATACCCCCCCTCAAACGTAACACTGCCCTCTCCTCTGGTACTGCAGCTCCTGCAAGGTATATCGCAGGCGCTACCGTACCAGCCTTAACACTTACTGACTCACACCTAATTAACCTAACGAAATAAAGTAGGAGGGGCAATGGGCAGCGAGCCACAGCTAAATTACATATCCTGCTTAATGTACTACCCCCTTATGGCCTTATCCTCGCCTAAACAATCATTCATTTTTTATTTTATTTTTATATTTATTTTATCACATGAGAGCACTGAGCGAAGTTGCACTCCATCCTCTGTATCATCGCTCTTGCCCAACACTCTTCCAGTGATCTGGGGAGGGGAAACAAAAGGTTCCACAAAAACACAACACTTATACTTTACATTCCTACTCTAAGCCTTAACGACACTATTCATGGGATATTTACACTTGACCGCATCCCCCAGTGGATGCTAATAGACCCAGCGTTACCTGGGGAGCCAATTTTCAAATTTACTTGCCCCAAAATTATGCGGACATCATGCCCTTGCTGCACCTGTCAAGTTGTGCGGGATCGAGTGGGACTCACACATCTTCACAACACTCACACCATGGTCATCATCACATTTCTAGGTCATGGTACCCATTTTAATGATGCAGGCTGAATCCCGTCATGGCCGTGGGGTGGGTTACCACAAGATGATGGGGGCATCTCAGGTGCAACCATGCCCACAGGTAAGCTTTAGTCCAACCCAGACGTTTCTCCGCCCCGCTCCCTTTGATTCCCACCCCCCTGGTACCCATCAGCTCTCCTCCCGTACAACACACTGGAAGGGGTCTCACTGGCTTCTCTGGCCTTCCTGGGTCGCCAAGGTCCTACCCGCCTTGGTCGCCCAACCAGACCCTCTCCCAGTTGCATCCAGACACTGTCACCGTTAGCCACCAGGGGTGAATCTCCTTGAAGGGGGTCGCAATTCTCGCTCAATGTGAGCATCAGCAATCCCTGCGGACAAGCACATCATCCCCACCCACAAAAACCACATGACTCCCCCACCCCATCAGCCTTACATGTGACACCTGCATTTATAACACTTCACCGACCATGACCTTCCCTGTTACCACACCATGTCCAATAAAAAATCAACGTGTGCACCATAAATTTCACTTCTTAACTTGAAACAACTCACACAGCACTTTTCCTCACCCGATCCACGCACCAGCCATTGGACAGCCACTCATGCCCGCTTTGTTACCAATTATCCACTGTCCCGATTGTCACTCTAAAACCCAGCAGAACTTACAAACCCATGCCAATTTTCCCACAATTCACTTTTTTTTCACCAAAGGAGGCACTTCCCCACAATCTCAGCAGCCGAGCATGGCCCTATATGATCAGCCCGATCTAGTCTCCCCGACCCCCGACAGTGATTTCCGGAATCGACCTATGTAAGGGCACCTCGGATAGACCTGGCAGTTCAGCAGGAGGATTCATCTCCTGAAGCATTTGGGTAATGCCAATTTCTCCCAGTCCCCCTCCCTGATCCCGAATCTCCGCCTGTCGGATTGTCACCGATGGCCTCTCGGGCACCCGACCTGGCCGACTCCACGAGGCCAGCCTGGCTGCGCACTCAGCTGCTCGGTGAACGGTGGGTGGATCCTGTAACTCCACTAGCGCTCGGACCTCAGGGTCCGGAAGAGCAGCTAAAAATTTCTCTAGTGCCAGTCTGTCCCATGCCTCCACTGTAAGGTCCCGATACGCGATCCTGACTGATTGGTAAATGTCCTGTGCCAGCTCCTGCACTGTCTCACCCGGCTTTAATCAGCGGCGCTGGAGCTGGGCCCGCACCAGATCACAGTTCGCTGCGAACCCAAACCGACGGCTCAACGCCTCGCAAATGTGGGAGCTGGTCAACATCCCCTCCGCTATCACGTTTAACACATCTGCGGCTGGTCCCCGCAACGTTGCCACCAAATTACCTGTACGTTCCCGCTCATTCCACCCGTTTAGTCGGGAAATACACTCAAATTGCGTCAGAAAAGCTTCAAGGCTTCCTGACCCGTCAAAATTTACCAGGGGGATCACTTTTACGGTGGCCCGCTTCCCAGTTTCTCCCTTGTCCGAATCCAGCCCAGGGATCAAACACCCTTGTGGCTGCGTATCCAATTTCGGAGCCCACTGTGGCCAAAGATGTTTTGTGGTGAGGGTCTCATGGGTCAATTTTTCCTCCTGTTCCAAACGTTGAATGGACCGATTCACCTCTTCCCGCAGGATCCTCTGGGCCCGCACAACCTCCTCCAAGGCTCCGTTGTGAGTTTGTAGCTGCTCCTCAACCAACCCGGACACTCTACTTACAAAAGACGGCTCTACCAGGCCTTTATCCAAGACTTCATCTTGGCTCATAATTTTATCTTGTTCGTCCAAACGAGCCTCCAATCCTTTTACCTCCTCCGCCAAATTCATCCCTTGCTTCCTCAGCTCTCCCCACTCTTCAACTTGCAGCTGCATACGAGCATCTACACAGGCACGATGACGTTCCAGGCTTTCATCCACTTTATCAACCCGAATGTTCGTTGCATCAATTTTATCTACCAATTTTTTCCGTATATTTTCCCCCTCCAATGTAATTTCTACCTTTGTTTCCTCCAATCTATCCTCGAATTTACTTTGTATTTCCCCCAATTTAACATCCACACACTCCTGCATCTCAGTTTTAATTTTCTCCATCTTTTCCCCCAATTCATCCCTCATTAAATCAATCCGTGCACCCAACTGTACCCCCATTACCCCCAATTGATATGTCATTTCTGCCCTCTGTTCCGTCATTTCTGCCCTCTGTGCCACGAATTGATTTGCTATTTGTACCGTCATGTCCCCTATTAAACGTTCCAACATTGTCTGGATCGACATCGCGCCGGTTTCCGGCGCTGCCGGCTCCATTACGGGCAATGAAGCACGGTCCACGCTCGGAATGGGGGAGCTTCCAATCCGACCCCCGTCTCTCCCTTCTTCCCCCGACCCGCTGCCAGACACGTGGCCTTCCTCCTCAAACATCTGCACATCCGCCATGGTGCAGAAGTCCCGTTTGCCGCCAATTAAATTTAATTTGAAAAATCCCGCCAAAATTTTCCCGCGCTTTTCTGTAGTAATTTTATATTCCAATCCGTGGCGAGATTTCAGTTCTGGTGTATTCTCCCGATACCGAATATAATTTAGAGGGGTTCGAACATCCCACTTCTGACACCAATGTGACGGCCACGGGACTTGAACAGTCCCGCTAACGTAGAATGAGCCAGAACGATGGAGGCGGTTTATTTTTTATAACCCAAAGATGGCGGTTCTAATCGCTCTACCACAAATGGGACGAGGAAGGTGGCACGAGTCGCTTTTCACTGAGTTAATGATGTTTATTTCTCTAACCAGAAAAAATAAGACTCAGCAAGAGGAGGGATCCGGGGCGATTCGACGGGATGGTGGTATGGGTTCGGGCGTGGGGAAGACACAAACAATTCCAACGGATGTACAAATCTCAAACCCTCCAAGGCGCCAGGTACACACACACACACACACACACACACACACACACACACACACACACACACACACACACAAAACGTTGCTGGTCCTGGTGGTCAGGCTGGCCCGTGGTGTGGATGCAACAGTCCCTGGATTGGCGTCGGACGAGCTGGCGTTGCGCTCGTCAGGGGCAGGAGACACCGTGGTGCTGTCGACCTCCTGGTCCTGGCCCAAGTCCGCTCACAGCCACCAGGGAACCAGTTCTGGTGCCAAGTTGCGAGCAGGAGAGGGAAGCAGGTCCGCCCGCCGTTCGACCCCGTGCTCCGAGCCAGCAGAACCCCAGAGCCAACCAAGGTGAGGCACGAGGCACAGCAATGCCATGAAACACGATCAAATCCAGGATCGAATCAGCCCAACAAACAGCACGCTCCCAGCACAACAGCCTCCACCAACATGGTTTTTCTGTACCGATCTTCTTCCTCTTCACCTTTTCCCCGAACAGAGCCTTTTTATCCTCGAGTCCTCGTCACTTCCAATTGAGCCGTTTATTGGCCCTCCGCCGTTGCCTTCCGCCATTCGTGATCACGGGGCGGAGCCATCCGCAGCACTGTCCTGTGACGTCACGGCAAGCCTCCAGGGAATACTAAAAGGGGTTTACGCAGACACACTTACCCTATCCCGTATCCCTATCTAATTACGTGACAATTATCATTTCCCCCTTGAAGAAATGGACATTTACTCGACAACTTATCACCACTGAATTGCTACTTATTACATTGAGATCCTGGTACACTTGAACAGCATGGCATACCTAATTAAACATCCTAATTACCCTTTGAATGCATACCCCCCCCTCAAACGTAACACTATCATAAGCACATAAACTGAGCATCAATATTATATATATATATATATATATATATATATATATATATATATATATATATATATATATATACATATATATATATATATATATATATATATATATATATATTGCATGACGCACCATGTCTCTCATGATAAAACCGCATAATCCGCAAAGAGCAATCGTCTGTCTGCCACCCAGACAATTGTTCCCGTTAATGCAAACCATTCAACCAGAAGGCATGTGATGTGATCGGCAGGTAAATCGAAACACGTGGAGTGTGACGAGCACTCCCCCAATCTCCATTGGACACAGTCCTACTCCAAAGCATCACCTCCAACCCGGAGACCTCAGTCTGGTGACTGTCAAACAGACAAAGATTACATGGTCAACATCAGTTAAACATCAAACGGATGAGGGCAAACAAGCCCAAAATCCGGATAGGCGGCTCTGGATTGGAGGTGACGTTTCCAGCTACTACTTCCTGAAGTAAGTTTAAAAGAGCATTTACAAACCCTGACAGGTATCATATTCATTTAATAAGGAAAATTAATGTTCAATGAACCAATCCTGGACACAATAAAATTGCTCTTGACACAAGATTGATGCAAAATCGAAGTTACGAAGAAAAATAGATTTGCTTGAGTGCAAAATTAAAGTCCGAGCTTACGAGCCTCTGGAAAATGAAAATTTCGAACCACCAATTCAACGTTTGTTGTTGTCGAAAAAGACTTGGCAGTGGTTCCAATTTGTATATGACTGTAAAACAAACTGCTTAATTATCGTTTATTTTATCAAGTGCTTATACTCATCCAATAATTTCAGTTTTGGATTTTGGATAAATAATATTTGTGTAAAGATATGAGGTTTTGGTAATTTATATCACAAGGAATTACAAGGAAAGTACCAGTACCAGTGTAGCAGCCAAAAGGCTACACACGAAGGGAAGGGGGTATTCACGGATTGCTAAATCTGCTATTGGTGTGGTGCAGGCATTATGGGCCGAATGGCCCCCTCCTGCACATCATTTCCTTGTAATTCCTTGTAATGCTGTGCCCCTATACCAGTACACTGGTACTAATTTCGCTAACCTCAGAAGGATGACAGGCTAAGTCAACCCCCTTGTGTATCAATTCAGTGGCCAATGGAGCTTGAACTCAGGACCCGAGGATCCCAAGCCACCACCCTAACCACGAAGCCAACACCAGGCTGGTTCAGTTGATTACCAGATGTGACATCACATACCGTGACCTGTACCAGTTTGTATCATGACATCCATCTTGCTATCCATCTGCCTGTTTGTGATGTCACACAAGGAAACACAAGGAAATCAGATGCAGGTGGGCTGATAATTAAGAGATTAAAGGACGGACAGGTGCCAAGACAAAATGGACAAGAAAGACAATTCCACGGTCCATCAGGTATCCCAAGCTCATCCTAAGAGGGGAAGGGGGGTGAGCAAAATAAAAAAAGAATATTTGCCAAGATATAAAGAAAACAATGTGAAAGGAGAAAGGTGTGGGGGAAGAAAAAGAAGAATTCAGGCCTGTTTGAGTTGACATTACAACGGCCTCGCCCTAGCCACAGGCCACAAGGCTGACACTTCACCGCCACCCTCCCTCTCTGGAAGGGGTCTCAAACTTCGCCAACAAACGAACCGTAGCAATTGGTGCAACACCTTGAAGCCACACGTTGCTTCAGGTCGGCTCAGATGACACCCAGGAGGAGGAGGAAACGCTTCTGCTTCCCCCTCGGAACGTGTCCCAATGAGGCTCTCCTCTGCCTCAGTGTCTTCAACACTGACGGTGCCTCCAACATGCGGCCCTCGGGGAGGGGGATCACTCCAATCCTCAACGAGGTCTTACAGGCCAGGTCTCTCATCACACAAGCCAGACGCGCGTCCTCTGTTCATTTCCCGTCTTTTCTTTATTTTCACTCCTCGCACTCGCCTTTCCGCCCGCCGCCACGGCTCTTGCTCCTTCTTCTTTACTCCACTTTCCTTTTTTTCAAAATCCACACAGTACCGCCACATGAGATAATGTGGAGGCCTCAAAAAGAGAATAGAAAGAGAAGGGGAAGGAAGGTCCTGCAGCAGAAGGATCGAAAACAAACCAAGAACAAAAAAAATAAGGAAGAAGGAAACCCATCTTGAGAGCCACAGCAACCTCTGCAAAACCAATGCAATGCAATACCCCCCACCCCCCCCCCTCCATGAACATAACACTGCTTACCTCCCTTATCTATTACCACCCCCAGATCCTTCTCTTGTGTGACACATTCCAAAATTACCCCTTGCATCATGTAATCTCTATTTTCATTGTTACTTCCACCACTGTAGGTGTAGGAGGTTATGTTTTCACCCGGTTCTGTTTGTTAATTGACGGAATCCTTCGGATTTCGGCAATTATGTTGGTCGGTTGTGTATGTCATTCTGTCTGTCTGTCGGTTTGTTTGTGTGTTTGTTTACCCTGTAGGAGCCACATCGTTTTGGCGATCATGACCAAACTGGGTACAGACGTCGAGCATGGTCCAACTTAGACACTTGTCGTTTTTGGTGAATCTAGGTCAAGGTCAAGGTCAAGGTCACCGAAAAACCGAAATTCTCATTTTCGCAATAACGTCCGCTAAAATGGTCGTATCGACTTCAAACCAAATCCAAAATGTGCATCTTCCAATACTGCATCCAACCATATGTCTCATTGGGGTGTCACACCAACACCCTTCTTAGCGGTTGGGGGTCGAATGTCAGGGGGGGGTCGGGTCAAAACTTTCAAATTGCGCTAAAAACGCCATTTCAATTCCGATTGACTTCCAAGTTATGATCATGACCAAACTAAGTGCTATAACTCATTAAACAGGAGCACTATCGACTTATAAGAAATAAATTGATTTCCAGGTTTTTGTTTTTTTTTTGTTATTCCAGGAATTCCTTTCTCAACGAGCAGTTTCATTTATTCGTTTGTGTGCAGGATATCTCAAGAAGTTGTGGACAGATCCAGATTAAATTTGGTGGGCAGGTTGGGTGTGTGACATTGACGAACTGATTAGATTTTAGTCAAAATCCGGATCTGGATCCGACTATTGGAATTTTTTAAGTGATTCTTGACCATTGAGAGGTATCGCCAAAAAATGATATTTAGCACGATATCTCAAAAAGTTCGGATTCGGACGAAACTTGGTGGATGCGTTGGGTGTGTGACAAGGACGAACTGATTAGATTTTGGTGAAGATCCGAATTCGGATCTGGATACGAGAATTATTTGATTTTTTAACTGATACGTCACCATTGAGAGATAGGACCAAAAACGATATAGTACTGTATAGCATGATATTTCAAAAATATATTGGGCCCGATACGTTCTCATGGATCAGACATTACGTGGCAGAGGTATGATCTCTACCGAGTGTCCTTCTAGTTCTGATTACAGTCCACTTCCAGGTACCATATCCTCTCCACCTGCACCTGGAGGACACAATTATCCTGACACATACATCGGGTCTCAACATTCAACTAACTAGCTCCATTTAAATTTCTTCTACCCTCCCTTCTATTTGAGTTTGTTCCTCGTTTACCTAATCGATTCCATCCTTTATCTGTTTTTATCTGCCTTTATGCTCCTGTTAATTCCTCCTTTGCTTCCTTAAGACCCGTTTTGGTATCTTCCTCGTTTTCTGTTCGTGGTTCGTTTATTTCTCGATTTTGGAGGTTGTATTTTCTGTCCCATTTCCTTTGCCTTCTGTGTTATGTCGTCATGTTTCGTCTTGCATCCTGTTTTTTACTGCGATTAATTCTCCTCGTGGTCATCTCCTGGCCCATCAACTCCATGTCAGCCTTCAACTCAATGCCCATTCTCCATATTCCTTTGCTCAATGCCTTTACGTCTGCCTTGGCCTCATCCCTCACCTCTGACAGCCCCATCCTTATGTCGATGCTCAACTTATCGTCCATCACTTTTTTCCGCGCCTCATTATGCATGTCGTTTTTTTTGCCCCGCCTTTATTTCAGCCATCATCTGGCGCATCATCGATGCCAATCGGTCCATTTCT
This sequence comes from Eptatretus burgeri, assembly GCF_056783735.1. Taxonomy (NCBI): domain Eukaryota; kingdom Metazoa; phylum Chordata; class Myxini; order Myxiniformes; family Myxinidae; genus Eptatretus; species Eptatretus burgeri. The sequence continues at coordinate 29,632,482 of NC_140967.1, read as the reverse complement.
GATGGTGCTGGTGAGGCCGATCTGCTACTCTGGGGTTTGGACTCCAGAGGGAGCGTCACATTCTCTGGGAGACTAATTTAGTGGTCGGGGCCCCCGAGCATTACCAATGTCTCTGCTGTGGTTGCGGTCTCCACTGAATATTCCACCAAGAATTACCTTCCTCCATACACACGAAGGGAAGCTCGTGGACCACGGGTTTCTCATCCATTTCCATTAAGTTCACCTGGACCAGCCCTTCCTGGTCCGCTATCGTCCACGGAAATACTTAAAATTTTCACCCTAACCTGCTCTTTTTTAATTTTGGGGGTGCGCTCGTCGATCGACCCTGAATTTTTTAATGCCGTGAACAAACTTTGGTACATCACGGGTGATGAAGGTTGTGGTCAAGTTTCATCGAAATTGTGTCTGTAGTTTCGAGAAGAGAGCAAATACCTATTTTGGGGGGGTCAAATTCCTCTTGCCCACAATAGACCACCTTGATGAGTGCAGATTTTTGTGCAGACGATAAACTTTGGTACATCATGGGTGATGAAGGTTGTGGTCAACTTTTATCGAAGTTGTGTGTGTAGTTTCGAGAATAGAGCAAATACCTATTTGGAGGGGTCAAATTCCTCTTGCCCACAATAGACCCCCTTGATGAGTGCAGATTTTTGTGCAGACGATAAACTTTGGTACATCATGGGTGATGAAGGTTGTGGTCAACTTTTATCGAAATTGTGTGTGTAGTTTCGGATAAGAGCAAATACCGATGTGGGGGGCGGGGTCAAAACCCTCCCGTAGACCCCTATAATGAGTGCAGATTTTGATGCGGTTGATACACTTTGGTACATCACGGAAGAAGGTTTTGGTCAAGTTTCATCAAAATTGTTTGCGTAGTTTTGGAGAAGACAGCAAATACCTATTTTTGGAGGGGTGGGGGGCGGGGGTCAAAAAACAACCCCGTAGACCCTCTCAATGAGCGCAGATTTTGATGCAGTCAATACACCTTCGTTAGGCATCAGATATGAAGCCTGTGGCCAAGTTTCATCAAAACCGTGTTTTTTTCAATGAGTTAATGACTCACTCACTGAGTCACTCACCAACGGACACTGCTCAATTGCATAAGCTCACCTGACTAAAGTTCAGGTGAGCTAAAAACTGGAAAGTTGGGGTGAGAGGGTGGTTTAACTGGGTTGGAAAACATCATGGTTCTGGATGGGAGTGTTGGATGCAGAGGATGATCCCGTTGGATGGGCTGTTGGACGTGGATGGTCCCATTGGCTGGCGATGATCCTGTTGGATGGGGATGATTCTGTTGGATGGGGGTGATCCTGTCGGATTGGCCATTGGACGTGGATGATCCCGTTGGCTGGGGATGATCCTGTTGGATGGGGGTGATCCCGTCGGATGTGCCATTGGACGTGGATGATCCCGTTGGATGGGGATGATTCTGTTTGAAGGGGATGACCCTGTTGGAAGGGGATGACCCTGTAGGAAGGGTTTGACCCTGTTGGAAGGGGATGATCCTGTTGGAAGGGGATGACCCTGTTGGAAGGGAATGACCCTGTTGGAAGGGGATGACCCTGTTGGAAGGGGATGATCCTGTTGGCTTTTCAGCTTAATTCGGGAACAGATTCATAATAAATGGCAAACTAAGTGGGACAATTGTACCAATGGCAAATTCTTTTAAAATATTCAATTCACCCTTTCCTAAAATTCCATTTCTCACAGAGATAAGGTTGAGACTTAGACATTGTGCTCTGAATTCTCATTTATAGAAGGTGTGTTCAGTTCCCAATCAGCTTCCTATCGCTTAAGCAACTTGGCAAGCGCTCTACAAGCTAATTGGTAATGGAACACACTCAGGATGTTACCCTACTGGGATATGCCGACGATGTAATAAACCGGAAGAGTTCGAGATCTTGTGCAACGACCATTGTTCGAGGCATCGCAAGCACGGCTCGAGCTCGATCAGCAGAACCGGGATTTGATGTCAAGATCTGACGTGTATTTTATATCGATTGGAGTCGAGGAAGCCTCGACTCCGCAAAGTCGTGTTTAAATTTGGGAAAGAAGCAAAGAAGAAAGTATAAAGTTTAGGAAGGCTTTTCTTTCGGCTTCCTGCCTCCTCGCAACTTGATGTGTTATTTTTCGACTGGCGTATATAGAGCCTCACGGTTTAGTCCATTTGCCAGAGAAGTAACCTTGTTGTCCTCAAAAGTGTATGGTTTTATGGTGGTTTCTTGTTCACAGGCATGCATAGACAAAATTCAGCTTGGTTGCCCGGATGGCAACCATTGGGAAATCTGTTATTTTTGCGCAGATACAAGATGGCCGTCATCGACCGGGCTGAAAATATAACTTTTTAGGTAATGAACTTAAAATTACACATGAGATCTTTTCCATATAATTTTGGCACGAGGAATCGATATTTAACCTTGTTTTTGTGATTAGAAGTAAATTTGAGGTCAATGTTCGAGTTCCTGGCAATTGTTTGCCATGTGAGATACATTTTGAATGACAACAAGGTTACTAATCTGACAACTGGACGCTCACATACGACATTAATGCGAGTTACTAATTCATTGTTTTGTTTTTACAGATATGGCTGATTCAAGGTGCATTCTTCCCGTGTGTCATGGTGGAGGGGAATTGAAGAAATTCGCTGATCAAGGGATCAAGACATTGATCTCCTGTGCCAAAGCCTGTGGAGATGAAGAGCTACGTGCAAAACTACAGGACATTGTTGATGGTGGTGGTGATGCTGTTCGCACAGAATGTCACAAAGGATGCTACTGTACTTACACATCAAAACAAAAAAATTGAGAGACTTCGTAAATCACAGAAAAGAAAAGCTGAAGATGATTGTGTTACAGTGACAACAAGATCTCGCACACAGGCAACAGGCAGTGGTGCGTTTGTTTACAAACGTGACTGCATTTTTGTGGCAAAGAATGTTTACCTGTTGATGACAAACATCCAGAAAGATGGGATAGTGTTCGTCAGTGCATGACTAATGAACGTTTTGACAAGGAAGGTAATCCCATCCCAGCTATGAAAGATGCCATCATTAATGCTGCTGAGCAATGTAATGATGAAGTAGCCAGAACGGTCAAGTTACATGTTGGATATTTGGTTGATCTCCCTGCGGCTGAGTGCAAATACCATGTACGCTGTTATAACAGTTTCATGACAGTCCCTAAATATGCTGATTTGCCAACTGGTGTTGCAGAAGAAAGTGCCCTAAAGAACGTCATAGGGCGCATGGATTGTGACAGGTCAAAGATGTGGAATAGCATTGAACTGCATTCCCTGTACTGTGATCTTGGTGGCAAACTCACTCGACGTGATATGTTTAGCAAACTAACAGACTGCATGAGTAAGGACGTTATGTTAGTTCGGGTAGATGGATGTGCTACCATTGTTGGTTTCCATGAGTCCATTGCTCATCATCTGAAAATGGTTAAAGTGGATGTTGCAGATGAGAGGAGTATTGATTCTGTGGTAAGGCAGATCAAGAAGGATGCACGCTCAGTTAAGTACAACAGTGCCAATTATGACCTCTCAGAATTTACACAAGCCAACACAATCAAGGCAACAAGCCCAACTTTACTGAGGTTGATTTCAGACTTAGTATCTGGTGGTGAAATGACCAAGAAATCTCTAAGCCTGAGCCAGTCGATTCAAAGTCATGTTACAGGTACCAGAAATCAGACAACATTAGGACTGGCTGTCAAACTACTGCACCACCATAGCAGTTCTGATCTTCTAAAGCTCCTTCATGAACATGGGTTCACAACGTCATATGATGAGGTCCTGAGATTCAGGAAATCCGCTGCTCATTTTCTCGGTGACAATGCTCAGCTTCTCCACCAATTCATGGGTTTGAGTAGAACTGTTGGTATATTTTTGCCTGGTTTGATAATCTTGATCTGCAAGTGTTCATGCCTAATGGTCGGCGCACTACTCATGTCCTCTCACATGAATTTCAGCAACCCCATCCTGCAGGCATTCTTGAGCATGGGCATGCTCACCCAGGAAAGAGCGACCTTATTATCCCACGACTGTCTAAGAAAGCTGCCCAGTCTAGGACAAGCAGCAGCTCATCAGGAAGCCTTCCTCTGCAGCACTACACTAGGCCATCCAAAGTGAACCCCCCGGCTGTGGATGCAACCTCTGGATTCTCCTACCAAGAAGTGTGTGCCCGGCAAGCTAGTTTAGCTGCTGCACAGGAAAAGGACATGAAGTGGCTAAACACAGTCAGCACACAGGTGAATGCCATGGAATGGGGTGGGTTCAACAACCAAGAAGCATTCATCAGTCATGCAGAAAAAAAAGCCAGCAAGTACCTACATGTTCGGACCCCTTATTGATGCCAAAGCTTCTCATCCAGACACTGTAGTGACTTCACTGGAGTATCTTCAGAAGTCATTGACTGATATGGGAATGACTTATGTCCACATCTCTGTGGATCTCCAGCTCTACATGGTGGCTTGCCAAATCAAGTGGCATGACTTTGATCGCTTTTAAAATGTGATTCTGAGGCCTGCGATAATGCACACTGTGCAGTCCTTCTGTGGTTGCATTGGCAAACTCATGCGTGGGTCTGGTGTTGAGACTCTCATCAGTTCAGCATTCGGGGGCCTGGCAGGAATCATGAGTGGCAAGTCCTGGGTTCGATCAATGAGAGCCTTCCGGATGGTTTCGACTGCCCTTCTCATTTCCTTCCTCACCACCAGCCCCAAGACATTCCAGGAGTTGTGCAGCTACCTTGAGACATGCAGACAGCACCCAACTGGGAAGCACTGGGTTGATAACTTCATCAAGCCTACTCTGCTTGTTCATCAACTTCTGCGTAGTGAGAGGGAGGCAGACTTCCTGCTGCAACAGCTAACACTTGAACGCATGCTTCCCTACTTCTTTGTTGCTGGTCACCATCACTATGCCCGTTACATCACCCATCACCTTCTGGAGATGTGCTATCTGCTGCCACCAGATGCCAAGTCAGAGCTCATATCAGGTGCTTTTGTGTGTCGTCACCAGGAAGACATTTGGAATGGTGTGAGCTCTGATCAGTTCGGTGAACAAACTGCTATTAGAATTGGCAAGGGTGGCCTCAAGGGTATGACTCTTTCTCCAGAGATGGTAGCAGAGTGGATCGATTCCTTTCCTGTCACTGCCTACATCTCAGATACAATGGAGCACATCTACCCTGACTCCTTAAACAAGGACAATGAAGACCAAGTGAGAGAAAAGGACACAAGAATCGGACCACGTCACAAGGAGGAGGGAAAGAAGAGGAGAGAACTTGATGCAGATGATAGGCGCCGGATTTTACTTGAATTGTCGAATGTGTCTCATCCTCTTGAGAATCACTCACCACATCTGTACAACATTGCCAATGGTCGAATTGCTCCCCGAGAAGCTGAAGTGAATGTTGAGGATTCCGTGGTTATAGGTCAGAAAATGGTTGCAGAGTTCCATGCATCCCTTCCAGGTGGATTCCATGCAACTCTCTCATGCCCCATCAAGACAATGGAGCACTTCCAGAAAGGAGTGAAAATTGGGGACAAGACGATCTTTGATCTAGAAACCATCTTCCTCAGGCTGCTGACTATTGCACAGCAAAGACGAATGGAGCTAGGACCTATCTTCCAGTTTGAGCTCTGCGCACTACCCCCCTCACTGATTGATGAATATGGGTGCTTAAGGAAAGGCAACAAAGCACCACTGGCACACAAACTCTGTCTTCAGGCACAACAGCCTGTGCAACCAGATGTTACCATTGTTGATGCGAGCCAACTTCTCTATCATATTGTCTGGCCTTTCAGGGGAACTGTGTCAGTCTTAGTTGAGTCCATCAAGACAAGGCTGTCTACCATTGCTGGTCAGAAGATCTTAGTCTTTGACAAATATTATGATGTTTCTGCAAAGGACCATGAACGAGTGAGGCGTGCTGGCATTTGTTCCATCAACTATGACCTCACAATAAACACACCCCTGCCGAGGCGAGACGCCATCCTGAAAAACAAGCAGAACAAGTTGCAGCTGTCCAAGGTTTTGAATACCTATAACTTTGGTGAAGGAGTTACTGTGGAGAGCCGTAGCCATGGTGCGTTCAACCATGATGAAGCAGACATTACAATGATCTCACACCTGCTCATGGCTGCTGAATGTAATGCAAGAGTGATACGTATCCTCTCTGATGACACTGATGTTTTTTGTATTGATGGTTTACTGGGTTTACCAGCGCAACATCCAGGCCACAGTGCAGATGGAAAGGTGGGATGGAGCAATTTGGGATATCAACACCACCTGTGACCAGCTTGGCCCCAAGTGTCTGCAGCTTTTGGGAATGCACTACATCACTGGCTCAGATACCACGTCATACCCATACGGCAAGGGCAAAGTGTCAGCCCTGAAGGCACTGAGAGCTGGCAACTTCCCTGGTTTGTACTCCGCACTTGGCCAGCTGAACGCAAGCCATGAACAGCTCATGGAAGCAGGGCAGACATTCTTCTGTGCCCTGTATGGTCAGCCAGAAGGTACCACGATGAGTGAGATGAGGTACTCTCTGTACACAAGGAAGTCTGGCAAGCCCCTTAAGCTCATGGCATTACCTCCAACTGAGATAAATCTCTTCCTACATATTTTGCGTGCACATCTACAGACAGTACTTGCAAAATCAGCTGATCAGCAGGCCCCACCTGAACTTGACATTACAAAATATGGATGGGACATCAGAGATGGAATCCCAGTGCCAGCAACTTCTGCTACTCCACCAGCCCCTTTGGACCTCATGGATGTTGTGCGGTGTGGATGCAAAGCAGAGGGGAAGGCCTGCAGTACTGCAAGTTGCAATTGTCACCATGCAAAGATCTCCTGCACTTGTGGTTGCAGTGACAAGTACTACAACCCACACAAGACTGTGGAGGACAGTGAAACTGAAGTGGAAGAAGGGAGTGTCGAAGCAGAACTGGAAAGAGACGAGGATACGGAAGGGGACGAGTACAATGAATGGGAATGAACAATACGTAAGTTGTCTACTCGGATCTATGTCCTCTGTTCCTAAGATGTCCAATATGATGACATGACAATGTGTATGCTTTCTGATTATCAACATACTGTTGTGAACCATTCATGACTTCACTTTTGCATTGGTGTTGCATAATTTTCAGCAGAAAATAGTCATGGACATTTCATGTGAACCTCTATTTATTCCTGAATGTAAAAAATAACCCCAAAATTGAATTCCTCATGTCAAAATTATGTGGAAAAGAGGTATTACACAGGATTATATGTTGACCGATTAAAAACTTAGCCCCATCGTCTGACCTGTAGCGGCCATCTTGAATTTATGCAAATTACAGGATTTCCCCAAGGTCGCCACCCCGGCAACCAACCTGAATTTTATTAATGGACCCATGTTAGTCCAAATCAATCATAAAACCATACACTTTCCACATCAACAAGGTTGACAATGGAACACATAATAACGGCAAATGGACGAGTTCGGAAAACGCGATTATTAACAAAAAAGAAGAAGAAGATCGTTCATCAACACGGAAGTTGAACCCACCCCACGACAAGTGACAAACAATTTTAGAGATTAATGATAAAATCTGGAGGCTCGTGAAGCAGATATTTTATACAGACGTTTGGTTTATTTTTCTCTTACTTTTATTTTCTGGTTCACGATTGTGGTTTTTTTTGTTGTTTGTATTTATTTTTAATGATTATTGTTATTTTTTTCTCCTCTTCGTCCCGTGACCAGTGACGTCATTTCAGTGTCCTCTTCGTCTCATGACCAGTGACGTCATTTCACGAAGTTTGTGGGTCATTTGTGGACGAACTTACAAATCAGGTACTGTACGAGATAAAACGCAAGGTAGGGACAAACTGAACACACACTTATTGATTATTATTATCATTGTGCCGCTTATCGGTGACGTGTGTAATATTTATCCAATTGGCGCAACGATTACAGTAAAGTACCAAGACTATTCGATTACACTGCACATGAAAGAAATATGGAATAGGCAAAGCCATGATAGTTGGGTCATCTGGAGAACTTCCGTGACCGTGGACAGCGAAGGTTGGTTTCTCAATGGATTTGTCTTCTGAGGGTTAATTTGAAAAAATAGCGGGGGTGACCCTCGCGAAAGTGTGGGCCAACTCCACAGGCGCCAAATCAAAAATGGCCGCCACCCACCATCTTGAAAATTGGTTTTCCAGGTTTGGCCTTGAAATGAAAGCGAGGGAAGAACCTTCAGAGTGTAGGCTTTATTTCACTTGATTGAAGCCGCTTCTACGGGCACATCAGGGGATACAGGTGCAGCAAGGAGTACAAATGTAGCAATGTATACATGTGCAGTAGATCACCGCAAAATAAATCAGCAATTAGCACGGAGTCCGGTATACTCTCAATTCTTACCATTCAACGAGCACCAAGTGGACCGCCGCCGTAAATGACAATGCCCCAGGGACAATCCCCCCCCCCCGACCGCGCGGAATCTCGGCTTTATCTATCCCGTGCGTGAGCCGCGCGGCATGTGATCACGCGTCACGTCCTTCAATTCATCACATTCTCCCCGTCTTTAAAATGTAACTAGAGGCCCAACTAACGCACCATGATTACTTCAGCGCTATAGGAGTATACATTTCAAGCAGCGCGAACTATTTAAACTATAGAAGCATACATTCCAAGCAGTGAGGATTATTTTGAATTGTAGGAGCATGGTAATGAGCATCGATATATGATATAATGAGCATGTAGGAGCATGAGCATCGAGGATGCCGATAATCCCCTTTACAGATCGAGTCGGCGAGGGGTTTTTATCCGTCGACCTCTCCGGGAGTAAATGGCGGTTTCACTTGAGGGAGGGTTCCGATCCTCTTGGGGAGCCTCGACTCGTGCCGGGGATGACTCCTCGATCGCTCTCGGGTGGAACGCGGCAGCTCCGTCGCCTCCATTCCCGGGTGGAGTTTCTGGGGGGGAAAGACCTGGGGAGGGAATGTCAGAGGGAGGAGTGCCAGATGGTGGTGTACCTGCAGGAGGAGTACCTGAGGGAGCCAAATGGCGAACCGACACAGTGGTCTCCCTGCCATCAGGAAGTCTGACATGAGCATACTCTGGATTAGCATCGATGAGTTCGACCTCCTCCACCATGGGTTCATACTTGCTTTGTCGTAAGGGGCGTTTCATGAACACTGTTCCGGGATAGATTAGTCAGTTGGGCACCGTTTGGCCGTCAACATAACGTCGTTGGTGAGTAAACATTCGTTCGTGAGGAGTAGCATTGGTGGACGTACAGAGCAAAGAGCGTATGGAATTCAGAGCGTCGGGAAGGGTAGCCTCCCACCGCTCGGGCCCCAGCCCTCTCGATTTCAGCGCCAGAGTTACGGCTTTCCAAATGATTCCATTATATCGTTCCACCTGCCCATTACCCTGTGGGTTGTAACCCGTCGTTCGACTAGTTGCTATGCCGTGCTCAAATAGGAACTGTTTTAGCCCGGCCGACATGAAACACAGCCCTCTGTCTGAATGTATGTACGAAGGTTTCCCAAACATAGCGAAGAGGTCAGACAGACATTTCACGACAGTGCCCGAGGTCATATCCGAGCACGGAAATGCGAAAGGGAACCTTGAGTATTCATCAACAACAGTGAATATGTATCTGTTGTCTGTCTCGGTCGGCAAGGGCCCTTTGAAGTCGATATTTAGTCTCTCGAAGGGTGAAGTGGCCTTGATCAACCTGCCAGATGCCGCGCCATAGAATCTGGGTTTTAGTTCAGCACAAACAGGGCATGAAGCATTCATTTGTTTAATATCTTCCATAGAATAGGGAAGGTTTTGTCTGCGCACGAAATGTGCCATTCTGGTTACTCCTGGGTGGCACAGAGACTCATGGAGGTCTTGCAAAGCCCGACTGATTGTCGCCGAACAGTAGACCCGAGAGAAGGTGTCTGCAGCAGGGTTTTCCCTCCCAGGCCGGTAAACAATGTCGTAACTATAGCAAGCTAGATCTATCCGCCATCTCATTATTTTCTCATTCTTAATTTTTCCCGTTATTTTTCCCATCAAACATGAATGCAACGGATCGCTGGTCCATGACGAGTGTGAAGTGGTTTCCCAGTAAATAATGTCTCCATTTACGTAGGGCTTCGACAATAGCGTACGCTTCCTTCTCTATTGCTGGGTGTCTCTGCTCGCTTCCAGAGAGAGTTCTCAAGAAGAACGCGACGGGTTGGCCGGACTGATTGAGCGTCGCAGCGATCGCGTGATCGGAAGCATCCGTTTCCACCACGAAGGGCACCGAGCTGTCGATCGATAACACTGAACAACAAAAAATTTTTACTGGAGATGTGTAAAGTGATTTAGACTAATTTGGGTACGCTGATTTCAAAAATCATAACCGTTTTGCTGTATCACGTCAGGATTTTCAGGAACAGAAATATTCCCATTGCCTAGAAGTCAGGATTTCAATGAAATTTACAAAAATTCATTTATTCATTTATTTCATCATGAATGCTTCAAAATTATAGAAATTACAGAAAAACTCCACTAGAATGTAATTAAAAATGCTTTAGGCATTTGGCTTTGCGTTTGTGCTGCTCTGTGTCAGTTTCACGATGCAGGAACCAGCAGAAATCGCCCATCATGTTCGGGTTGTGCCGCCCTTGGTAACGCGTCTCCATGAGTGAAATCTCTTGATGGAATCGCTCGCCGTGCTCGTCCGAGACTGCTCCCAAGTTGTCAGGGAAGAAGTTCAGGTGCTGGTGTAGGAAATGGATTTTCAGGGACATCCTGGAGCCAAGTTTCCTGAAGGACTCCAGCAGCTGCTGCACTATTTCTTCATAGTTGTCCGCGCGCTCGTTCCCCAAGAAGTTGTCCGTCACAGCTTTGAAGCTCCTCCACGCTGCCAGCTCTTTGGGGTTGAGAGTTGTCGGAAAAGTTTCGTCCTTCATAATCTGTCGGATTTGCGGTCCAACAAAGACACCAGCCTTGATCTTGGCCTCCGACAAGGTGTTGCCAAACTTTTCCTTGAGGTATAAAAACCCACGCCCATTCAGATCCATTGCCCGTACAAAACTTTTCATCAAGCCGAGCTTTATGTGGAGTGGTGGAAGGAAAACCTTGGCTGGGTCGACAAGGGCGACATGCTTCACGTTGTGTCGACCAGGTACATGCTCTTTTTCGCTCTTCCAAATCTTTCTTCGTCCAGTGATTCTTGTCGTCTCTGCTATCCCAGAGACAAAGGAAGCACATGTATTTCGTGTAGCCTGACTGCAGCCCTAACAACAGCGCCACCACTTTCAAGTCTCCGCAGATGTGCCAGTTGAAGTCATTGTACTTGATGGAATCAAGCAGCTGCCGCATAGTCTCATAGGTCTCTGTCATGCCGAACGCGTGAGCCAGTGGGACTGATGGTTTCTCGTTGCCAATGTGGAGCAAAACAGCCTTCAAGCTGTTCTTCCCCGAGTCGATGAAGAGGCGCCAGTCTGCAGGATCGTGATCACACCCAAGTTCTTTCAACAGACCGTTAATGTCACTGCAGAATGTCATCGTGTCTTCCATCTCAAAGAACTCAGCCATGTCTCTGTGACGTGCTCTGAACAAGGATATCTTGGTGTTAGGTTCAAGTAGATTCCACTGCTGCAGCCTTGATCCAAGCAGCTCTGCCTTCGCCTTTGACAGCGAGAGATCTCTTACAAGATCATTTAAGTCTCCCTGGTTCAGAAGGTGTGATTCTTGAGTGTCGGGTTCAAAAGGTTCATCATCACCATCCTCTTCACCACTGCTTACAGCTATGTTCTGATCAGCTGGAGGTGTTGGAACGGGGTTCTCGTCATCATGAGGCACAGGTTTACGAGCAGAGACGCAGTCAGCGTACTTGATGTGACCTTTATTCTTCTTGTTGAATCCGGCGATGCTTGTGCAGCAGAAATAACAATCATCATGATGATTCTGCGGCTCACGCCATATCATGGGCACCGCAAATGGCATGCTCGCGCGCTTGCCCACCAACCACTGAGTCAAGGTTGTGTGACAGCTTGTGCAGCAGATGTGTGGTGCCCAGCTCTGTTCTTGGTCCCCCACCTTACACCCGAAGTAGTGAAAGTAGGCGGCCTTCATTTTCACTGCTGTAGATATACTTCGCTGTTGATCTTTTTTGGTATACCGACCACAGACATAACAGAAGTTGTCAGGATGATTGGTACAGGAACGCCTACTCATCTTTATCTGAAAGAAAGAAATATAACACAAGTTAACAACAATTGTACGAAATAGACATGTTAAAGACATATGTAAATTTCATTGAAATCCTGACTTCTAGGCAATGGGAATATTTCTGTTCCTGAAAATCCTGACGTGATACAGCAAAACGGTTATGATTTTTGAAATCAGCGTACCCAAATTAGTCTTAATCACTTTACACATCTCCAGTAAAAAAAAAAAATTGAAATTTGTTGTTCAGTGTAATACCACGGAATTACCGATATCATCTTTGAGGCTGTGGAAAGCTTTTACAACAGCGGCATCTGGTGGGAAGTTTTTGCAATGCACTAGGGGATGTATTTTTCAGAGTATTGGGGGATCCATCTCGCGTAGTATGCGAACATTCCGATCACCCGCCGCATTGTCTGCAGGTCCTGAGGTGGGGGTAGCTCACAGAGTGGGCGCAATCGTTCAGGATCGGGCTTAATCGTGCCGTCGGCTATTGTGTAGCCGAGAAGATTAATTGACCTTGCCGAGAATATGCATTTCTCGTAGTTGAGGGTCAGATTATATTTTCTAGCAATGCTCAAGAATCTGTCCAGATTCATATCATGTTCCCCCCGATCTTTACCGCACACCGTGACATTGTCCACGTAAACAAAAGTGTCTTTGAGGTTTTCATCCGAGATGATGTCGTCCATAACTCGTTGGAAGCAAGCTACTCCATTGGTGACACCGAACGGAATCCTCCTGAATTGATAGAGGCGTCTACCTGCCTGGAACGCGGTGTAAGGTTTGTCTTCCACTCGGATGGGAATTTGATGATAGGCGCTTCGCAAATCGATGGTGCTGAATATTTTATAATTGGCCACGCATTCGACCATCTCGTCTATGCGCGGCAAAGGGTAGGCATCGAGTTGGGTGAGTTGGGATTGACAGTTTGAGAGTAATCGACAACCATTTGTTTCTTATGGTTCTGGCTGCTGGTCACCAACACCTGCGCGCGCCATGGCGAATCGCTCGGTTCTATAATACCTTCTTCCAGTAATCGCTTGGTTTCAGAAGTGATGAAGTTCATATCGGCAGTGGTATATCGTCGCGATTTGATCGCTATCGGTTTACAGTCCGGCGACAAGTTAGCAAACAGCTGGGGGGACGATACCTCTGCGGTGGTCAGAGCATTTAGAATTAGACGAGGTTTGCTTCCTCCAAATGGTATTTCGACACTCGCGTGCTGCTTGAGGACATTATGACCCAGAATTACATCTGCGCATAAATCACGAAGCACCAGTACCCTTACATCCCGATGCGTGTACCCTTTTACGTCCAATTCAACATTGCAGTACCCTCGTACGTGGGACTGTAGTGATGTGGAGGCCATGCATACCGTATTGTCTCTCGGGTGGATCTTCCATTTCCTGCCCTTCACTAGCGAGCTGTTGACGAAACTTTCAGAGCTACCGGTATCAATCAGAGCCTCAGCCATATGCCCGTTAATTCGTACGTTGATGATAACCTTGGATAGATTCCCCGGTGAAGCTGCTGTTAGTTTCTTTTGTGAGTAGAGAGCCGCAGAAGTGGGTTTATTTCTTCTAAGAGTAGATTTGCATACCCTGGCATAATGCCCTTTATTGTCACAATTCATGCATGTGGCATCCCTGGCGGGGCATTTGTTGCGGAGGTGTCTTTTGTACCCACAAAAGAAGCATTTACCAACCGAAGTAGTGGCTGAGGATTTTGACGAGGTCTGGGTATCCGATTCCTCGGGTTTATCTCCATCCTCAGTGTCGGAGGTGCCCTGGGGGGTTCCTTGAGTTTCCGCCGTAGCAGCCTTCATTAGCAGCATAGGTGTCCCATATGACTCAGATTGCTGCTGAGCCGTATCCATTGCTCGAGCCTGGTCAGCTACCATTTCAAGAGTGGGTTGCGCTTTCTCCAGTAAGCGTTGCCATATGGGGGCTGACCTGAGCCCTTGGATGAACGCCTCTCTGGTCGCTTCATCTCGGTGTTCCTCGGCGGTTACGGCCCGGAAACTGCAGTCTTTTCCCAACTGCCTCAGAGCTTGCAGGAACTGATCGATTGTCTCCCCGGCTGCTTGCCTGCGTGTGTTGAGAAGATGTCGTATGTACACCTCGTTCTTGTGCTTCACGTAGAGCGCCTGCAGCATGTCGATCGCTGCATCGTAGGTGTCGCACTCCGAGAAGAGCCTGAATACACTGGGCGACACATGATTCACAAGGGCGGCCAATTTGTCGGCTCCCTCTTCAATAATGGTCAGATAGTGTGAGAAGGAACGGAACCAATGCGACCATTTCATTTCCGAGTCAGTCGCGTTTGGGTCTGCGTCGAACCTCTCCGGTTTGTAGATCTTGTCCATCGTCGGTTGAGGGAGCCGAAGGGATCAAGTGAAATCAATTGAAATGAAAGCGAGGGAAGAACCTTCAGAGTGTAGGCTTTATTTCACTTGATTGAAGCCGCTTCTACGGGCACATCAGGGGATACAGGTGCAGCAAGGAGTACAAATGTAGCAATGTATACATGTGCAGTAGATCACCGCAAAATAAATCAGCAATTAGCACGGAGTCCGGTATACTCTCAATTCTTACCATTCAACGAGCACCAAGTGGACCGCCGCCTTAAATGACAATGCCCCAGGGACAATCCCCCCCCCCCCGACCGCGCGGAATCTCGGCTTTATCTATCCCGTGCGTGAGCCGCGCGACATGTGATCACGTGTCACGTCCTTCAATTCATCACAGGCCTAAAGTGCTGACCAGCATATGCTTTCTGGGGTTTTTTGGGTCGAGAAATTCATTTTTAATATCAGTTTTATGATCCGACCTCATTATGGCCTCCAAATCAAAGATGGCCGCCGTCCGCCATATTGTAAATTGGTTTTTCAATGGTTTGGCCTACAGTGCTGATCAGCATATATGCTTTCTGGGGTTTTTTGGGGTCGAGGAATTCATTTTTAATATCACTTTTATGATCCGACCTCATTATGGCCTCAAAATCAAAGATGGCTGCCGTTCGCCATATTGTAAATTGGTGTTTCAATGGTTTGGCCTGCAGTGCTAATCAGCATATTTGCTTTCTGGGGTTTTTTGGGGTCGATGAATTCATTTTTAATATCAGTTTTATGATCCGACCTCATTATGGTCTCCAAATCAAAGATGGCCGCCGTCCGCCATATTGTAAATTGGTGTTTCAATGGTTTGGCCTTCAGTGCTGATCAGAATATATGCTTTCTGGGGTTTTTTGGGGTCGAGGAATTCATATTTAATATCACTTTTATGATCCAGCCTCGTTATGGCCTCCAAATCAAAGATGGCCGCCGTCCGCCATATTGTAAATTGGTGTTTCAATGGTTGGTACAAACAATTGCCCACCCTCCCCAAAGTCACGAAAGTCCTGATCCCAAAATGACCCATCTAATGAAATGTGCATATACTCCGACATGTTTATTCATCATGTCAGCAACAGTTGTGGTGGATTACATGTTAACTCAGGTCCTTAGGCTTCATTTCTTTCATGAAATCCATTTGATCACAAAACCTGGGGCATGTTTAGGGTAAACGAAGCACTCCAAGATCCTTTGAATATTCAGGTGTCCTGCCTGTACACCTTAGTTACTCATCCGAATCTGTCGATCCCCCAATCTCACTTTCATCATCACTGCACTCATCATTGCTATCGTCTGGGCAGTCAGAAAGTTTGAGCTTCTTGGGCAAGGCAGGGCTGGTGTGGCGTACTGGTTTGCACTTCCCATTTATGATTTCCCAACCATGGCCGATTGGGGACGGATGCTCAACCAAGTTGTAATGGAGTTGGCAGTAGGTGATGAAGTTCGTTCATTCCACATGTTCATTCAACTGTCATCATCGGGTGGAAGTCGGGCTGTACTCTTTTTCTTCATTTTATGCCACTTGGAAGCTCTGGCCTGTCCACAAGTACCATCTGCATTCTCATCGTAGACCTTTGAAAGGACAAATGCTTTCATATCAGCTATAATATCGTCCTGTAATTCAAGACTCTTCCCAACTCGCGCAAGAAGCTCTCTAGCTTCAGGATCATTCACACACTTCTCCAGCAGTTTCTTTTTCCCATGACCATAGAAACCTGATGTGTGATCACTACCGGTTATCACATGGAGAGGTATTATAATATTTGCGGCATCCTCTGAGAGCATGGCATGACAATTGACTAAACCATCCTTGCGTTTAATCAGCAGATCACCATGAAGTTGATGTGAGACATATGCTGCTTGGACATACACATCTGTGTCCTCACTGTCTATAACAACTGCCCCAGTGACATTGTTGGTCCGTAGTCTGGCATAGACAGATAGTAGCATTGTATCTGCCTCACGATGCTTGAATCCAAAGTCTGTGGTCGGCACGTATGTGCTCAAGTCGATTGACTTCTCACCCTTGCAGTATATGATGCTTCCTTTCACTAGACCAACATGTGTTTTCCTCTGTTCCATCACAAGTTTTTGCAATCTGACCTTGTTATCCGAATTGACCATTAGTTTGTTGAACTCAACAGATCCTGGAAATATGTCTTCAGGCTTGGGGAAAACATTTGGGATGTGTTGATGTTTGGCTGCCCGTCGTTCGTGCTCATCATCCTTGATGCTGAACTGAAGGTCATACCTGTCATTGACTAGAATGATCAGACGTGCATCAGCGTGGCGTGAGATGACAATATTGCAGATCTTATCTAAATAGTCAATCTAGCGATATTGCAAACCATCCCTTTTTACGGCCTCACGATCGTCCGATGTGGGGGTGGCTAACCGCCAGATCAGTGCCATGTCCACAAGGCTGATGTGGTCCTGTGGTTTCTCAGGAATTGGGTGTAGCTTGAATTTGTACAACAGTTTGCTCTTACAGGTTTTTCGCATTGAGCCATCTACATTGAAGACTGACAAGCACTCATCAGTAACTCGCCATTCTAGAACCGACTCAAGTTTGACCATACCAGATCCCACTGTAAGGTCTATCAAGGTAGCCAACCCAGACTTCTCCATTTGGGCCACTTTCATGGCTGTACCAGATGAGATTCAGACCTGGTCCCTTGCAAAATTCAGTCTTTTATTCCTGTGAATTGTTGCAGTGAGAGGCTGGATCTTCGTCAAAACACGCTCCTGTAGGAAATGTTCAACCTGCGTCTGACCATCTTGTAGTGCTGTCTTGAGGTCATTGACTAGCTGTGGTGAGGCAACCAGACCGGACTGTCGCGATTTTAGTGTTGGTTTTGATTCATCAAATGGATCGGCTTCAAACTCAGTCAAGCACGCTTGTAGATCCTGAACTGCCTGCTCATCTTTTTTCATTCTAGCTGGTTGACACTCAGCCTGTTTCCTATTTCGACGCTTGCACTTGAGATTCTGATTAACAGCAGCTTTTACCCTTGCAACATTTTTGCATTCCTTGTTGTTGAAAAGAGTTGCTTCTCATTCTGCATGAGTTGAAGCCACCCTGATTTCAACTTCGAGTTGAGATTCATAGTCGTTTCTATCCAAAGGTCCATTGGCTGGCAAGAATAGGGTAGCCCTGTCATTGACTGTGCAATTTGCACAGCTCATTGAAGAAGGCCATTGAATCATTTGACAGTGAAGACAGCATTGCCCAATAATCGGGAAACCACCGCCCATAATCATGGTTATCGTACGCCATCAGTCCAGGCAACATGTGGTATGTTGATGATAAGTATTGCGGGCCATTTCGTGCATGACATGCATCAATACTTTGAACTCGAGGATCAGTCATTTCTATGAATGAGAGCCAGAAGTCACCCATGTCGGTACCAGTCTTCTCATAAACTTTTTAAATCAGCTCCTTTATCTCATCCTCCTCCTAGAGATCACTGTGTGCCTTTTGAAGGGCCTCTTGTGTCTCAGTAAGTGCATTGTGAAGAATGTCCACATTGGATTTGATGTCTTCAGAGAGTTCTCCTTGCTCCAAGAGTTTACACAGACGTTTATGGATAAGGACCTCTCTTAAGAGCATAATGCAGCGCATTTCCCACCTGTAGTGCTTTCCTCGTAGTGCCTGGTCAACAGATCCCTCCACTACTACCCCAGCTGCAACCAGAGTATCTGCCATACCAGATCCCTGAAATCTCTTATAGACAGCATAGATGTAGGACATCTGCTGGTGAAATGCACCAAGAATTGGGATGATGTTCTTAAACAATTCTGGATTCTCTGCTTTCAGCTGCACAATTGTCTTATAGGTTGGCATGTCACCTACGAGAAAGGAGAATGGAATACTCTTCTCCCGCATAGCTGCAAGTAGTTTCACCATAATATCATGCACGACTGATTTGCTTGGAGGTTCATTGTAGGTAGTGTGATAGTATGGCTTGCTCCTTTTGAGTGGTGGATGATGGCAGGACTGGGCATCGCTGTATGCTGGAACACATTGCTTCTCAGGAGGTGGTCTTGTTCCATGGTTAACTGCTTGAGATAGTGCATGTATCACAGAATGAGCACGTTGCGGGTTCAAGCCATCCACAGGTGGATCTACCTTCTCCCGAGCAGGTGGTTTACTCGTACTACCAGGAGGACACCTGTATTGCTGGACCTGTGTTAGATTGGCGCACTTTTGCATCAGCTGTGCAGTAATTTCTTTCTTCACAAGCTTTGAAGGAGGATCCTTGTTAGGTTTCTTCTCATAGTCCTGTGGCTGTACAAACATGACGTTTGTTTGATGAGCCCCTGATACATTGCCTCTCATGGTATCAATGTTGAAGTCATCATTGTCAACAACCACGATGGCTGGTTTGCCATCTGCGATCTCCTGTGGGCAGATTCCCGATGCGTTAACATCCATTAAAGCCCAGTGATCATAGAGGAGAAGAGTGTCTGCATAGCTGATGCAAACACCACTCTTGTGTAAAGTATCTACCAGCTCTTTACTTCTGGTCATACCATGTACAGTTACCCCCATGTTTATAACTGCTGTGGTGAGCTGTCCTGTGATGTAGTAGGAGATCATAGAGGCGAGACTGAGAGTACTGGGGCTGATGTTGGGAGTTTTTCTGTCAGGTTGCTTCAGCCAGGTCAACAGCTTCACCAGCAACTCACATACCTCTTCAGCTTCTTCTAGATTATCTACTCGGGGTGGCCAGCGGACAGAAGATGTATTCTTTACCTTCTTGGAAATTCTTCGGGCCA
Source organism: Eptatretus burgeri (assembly GCF_056783735.1). NCBI lineage: Eukaryota > Metazoa > Chordata > Myxini > Myxiniformes > Myxinidae > Eptatretus > Eptatretus burgeri. The sequence continues at coordinate 29,613,100 of NC_140967.1, read as the reverse complement.
TGTTCTGCAGGTGCTGCTCATCACTGATGCCAAGGGATGACATTACTGCCTCAATGTAGTCACCTCCACCACAAACATCATAGACCAACTCACTCTTGTTCCTTTCACTTCTGTTTGAAACCAATACTGTGTTGATACTCCTTAATTAGCAATTCCTTGATATAGGAAGATTTGACATCACCTACTGGATATCCGTAGTCACTTACAATACGTTTGTAATCTTCTAGAAGAGACTGCTAAGAACGGATTTCATGCTCATAAAAGATGACCAAGTCCACATGTCTGAAAAACACACTCCTGGCCTCTGGAAGAGACACACTCTGTAGGTGCATCGCATCTTCAGGCTTCAACTTTCTGTGACTGATGTACTTCTGGTGGTACATGATATCATTTGCAAAAGGATCTGCCGGTGCTGATGTTGATTCAATAAGCCGAGTCAAACGATCTCTCAGCTGCCTATCTTCTTCGATCAGGATAGGATGGCGTCTGAAGGCTCGCCATGCTGATTTAGTATTGATTCTAAAGAGCTTGCTGCGTGATCTGTTTGGGTGCTTGGTGTCCTCACCTTTCATACACCAACACACTTCGTTTTATCATGGAGAGGTCCACCCATTGAGGAACGCAGACGCTTGGGTGATAAAAGGGTCTCTGGATCATCATCACACCGTTCTGAACCAAGAGTTTGACTGAAACTCTGGGCAATGTCACTTTCTTTCTCTTTGCGTTTTATGGCTTTCCCGAGGTTGGACGATGATGATAGTGTGACATAACATGAATCGTGCACATAGTAACCAGTTGGCCCTTTATCCCATGCAGTGTTGTTATGAACATCACCAAATTTGTCCAGTCCTATCCAGTTTTTTGATTTCGCTTGTAAACGTTCCAATTTAGCTTGCGTAATAGTATCAGCAGCATTGCAAGGCTTTCCACATTTTAGCGTGCATTCATAAGACATGACTGGTAACAGGAAACGGCTTTGAAGTAGCGTTTATCCTTTATACTGATGCCTCAGAAATGCAGAGCAAGATGCATGCAGACCTGAAAGTATAAAACCAACGTCTTATTTGAAACGACATGCCAGGCTTTTATCCTCAGATGCAGTGGTATCCTCAGATGCTTTTATGTTTTTTATCCGCAGATGCTTTTATGTTTTTATCCTCAGATGCAGTGGTATCCAACAGCACACATGCAGGTAGACCTGAAATATACAAAAGTACATGCACGTTATTTAATAAAAGTATGAGGCATATGCAGCTTAGCGCTGTTGGCAATGACATTTACAAACTATTTTTTCAAGATGGCCGACGGTGGCCATCTTGGTATTGCTGCTCATAACGAGATCAGACACATAACTGATATTAAATATGAAATCTTTGATCCAAACCACCCCAGAAAGCATATATGCTGATCAGCACTGTCGGCCTGACCATTGAAACACCAATTTACAATATGGCAGACGGCGGCCATCTTTGATTTGGAGGCCATAATGAGGCCGGATCATAAAACTGATATTAAATATGAATTCCTCGACCCCAAAAACCCCAGAAAGCATATGCTGATCAGCACTGTAGGCCAAACCATTGAAAAACCAATTTACAATATGGCGGGCGGTGGCCATCTTTGATTTGGAGGCCACAATGAGGTCGGATCATAAAACTGATATTAAATATGAATTCCGCGACCCAAAAAAACCCAGAAAGCATATGCTGATCAGCACTTTAGGCCAAACCATTGACAAACCAATTATCAAGATGGTGGGTGGCGGCCATTTTGGTTTGTGTCCCGCTGCGGAGTTAGCCCACACTTTCGCGAGTGTCACCCCTGCTATTTTTTCAAATTAACCCTCATAGAAGACAAATCCATTGAGAAACCAACCTCCGCTCTCCACGGTCACGGAAGTTCTCCAGAAGACCCAACTAAGGCCTAACTAGCTCCATTTAAATTTCTTCTACCTCCCTTCTATTTGAGTTTGTGCCACTTTTACCGAATTGATTCCATCCTTTATCTGTTTTTATCTGCCTTTGTGCTCCTGTTAATTCCTCCTTTGCTTCCTTAAGACCCTTTTTGGTATCTTCCTCGTGTTCTGTTCGTGGTTCGTTTATTTCTCGATTTTGGAGGTTCTATTTTCTGTCCCATTTCCTTTACCTTCTGTGTTATGTCGTCATGTTTCGTCTTGCATCCTGTTTTTTACTGCGATTAATTCTCCTCGTGGTCATCTCCTGGCCCATCAACTCCATGTCAGCCTTCAACTCAATGCCCATCCTCCATATTCCTTTGCTCAATGCCTTTACGTCTGCCTTGGCCTCATCCCTCACCTCTGACAGCCCCATCCTTATGTCGATGCTCAACTTATCGTCCATCACTTTTTGCCGCGCCTCCATATCCATGTTCATCGTTTTTTTTGCCCCGCCTTTATTTCAGCCATCATCTGGCTCATCATCGATGCTAATCGGTCCATTTCTGATGGTGCTGATGAGGCCGATCTGCTACTCTGGGGTTTGGACTCCAGAGGGAGCGTCACATTCTCTGGGAGACTAATTAAGTGGTCGGGGCCCCCGAGCATTACCAATGTCTCTGCTGTGGTTGCGGTCCCCACGGAATATTCCCCCCAAGGAATTACCTTCCTCCATACACACGAAGGGAACCTCGTGGACCACGGGTTCCTCATCCATTTCCATTAAAGTCCACCTGGACCAGCCCATCCTGGTCCGCTATCGTCCGAGGAAATACTTGAATAAAATTTTCACCCTAACCTGCTCTTTTTTAATTTTGGGGGTGCGCTCGTCGATCGACCCTGAATTTTTTAATGCCGTGAACAAACTTTGGTACATCACGGGTGATGAAGGTTTTGGTCAAGTTTCATCGAAGTTGTGTGTGTAGTTTCGAGAAGAGAGCAAATACCTATTTTGAGGGGTCAAATTCCTCTTGCCCACATTAGACCCCCTTGATGAGTGCAGATTTTTGTGCAGACGATAAGCTTTGGTACATCACGGGTGATGAAGGTTGTGGTCAACTTTTATCGAAGTTGTGTGTGTAGTTTCGGATAAGAGCAAATACCTATTTGGGGGGCAGGGTCAAAACCCTCCCGTAGACCCCTTTAATGAGTGCAGATTTTGATGCGGTTGATACACTTTGGTACATCACGGAAGAAGGTTTTGGTCAAGTTTCATCAAAATTGTATGTGTAGTTTTGGAGAAGATAGCAAATACCTATTTTTGGAGGGGTGGGGGGGGTCAAAAAACAACCCCGTAGACCCTCTCAATGGGCACAGATTTTGATGCAGTCAATACACCTTCATTAGGCATCAGATATGAAGCCTGTGGCCAAGTTTCATCAAAACCGTGTTGATTTTTTGAAGAGTTAATGATTCGCTCACTGACTCACTCCTGCTCGATCGCATACGCTCACCTGACTAAAGTCCAGGTGAGCTAAAAACTGGAAAGTTTGGGTGAGAGGGTGGTTTAACTGGGTTAGGAAACATCATGGTTGGATGGCAGCGTTGGATGCAAGGGATGATCCTGTTGGATGGGGGTGATCCTGTTGGATGGGGGTGATCCCGTTGGATGGGCCGTTGGATGTGGATGATCCCGTTGGATGGGGATGATTCTGTTGGATGGGGATGATTCTGTTGGATGGGGATGATCCTGTTGGATGGGGGTGATCCCGTCAGATGGGCCGTTGGACGTGGATTATCCTGTTGGCTGGGGATGATCCTGTTGGATGGGGTTGATCCTGTTAGAAGGGCCGTTGGACGGGGATGATCCTATTGGATGGGGGTCATCCTGTTGGATGGGCCATTGGAATGCGATTATCCCGTTGGCTGGGGATGATCCTGTTAGATGGGAGCTTTGGATGGGGGTGATCCTGTTGGATGAGGATGATCCTATTGGATAGGGGTAATCCTGTTGGATGGGCCATTGGACGGCGATTATCCCATTGGCTGTGGGTGATCCTGTTGGATGGAGGATGATCTTGTTGGATGGGGGTGATCCTGTTGGAAGGGGATGACCCTGTTGGAAGGGGTTGACCCTGTTGGAAGGGGATTATCCTGTTGGCTTTTTAGCTTAATTCGGGAACACATTTATAATAAATGGCAAACTAAGTGGGACAATTGTACCAATGGCAAATTCTTTTAAAATATTCAATTCACCCTTTCCCAAGATCCCATTTCTCGCAGAGATAAGGTTGAGACTTAGACATTGTGCTCTAAATTCCCATTTATAGAAGGTGTGTTCAATTCCCAATCAGCTTCCTATCACTTAAGCAACTTGGCGAGCGCTCTACAAGCGAATTGGTAATGGGACACACTCAGGATGTTACCCTACTGGGATATGCCGACGATGTAATAAACCGGAAGAGTTCGAGATCTTGTGCAACGACCATTGTTCGAGGCATCGCAAGCACGGCTCGAGCTCGATCGGCCGAACCGGGATTTGATGTCAAGATCTGACGTGTATTTTATATCGATTGGAGTCGAGGCTTCCTCGACTCCGCAAAGTCGTGTTTAAATTCGGGAATGTATAAAGTTTAGGAAGGCTTTTCTGTCGGCTTCCTGCCTCCTCGCAAGTTGATGTTTTTTTTTTGCGAGTGGCGTATCTAGAGCCTCGCGGTTCGGAAAACCGATTATTTCCGACGAAGAAGAAGAAGAAGATCGTTCATCAACACGGAAGTTGAACCCACCCCACGACAAGTGACAATTTTAGAGATTAATGATAAAATCTGGAGACTCGTGAAGCAGATATTTTATACACACTTTTGGTTTATTTTTCTCTTACTTTTCTTTTCTGGTTCACGATTGTGTTTTTTTTGTTTGTTTGTTTATATTTTTTAATGATTATTGTTGTTTTTTTTTTTCTCTTCGTCCCGTGACCAGTGACGTCATTTCAGTGTCTCCGTCTCGTGACCAGTGACGTCATTTCACGAAGTTTGTGCTTCATTTATGGACGAACTTACAAATCAGGTACTGTACGAGATAAAACGCAAGGTAGGGACAAACTGTACACACACTTATTGATTATTATTATTATCATTGTGCCGCTTATCGGTGACGTGTGTAATATTTATCCAATTGGCGCAACGATTACAGTAAAGTACCAAGACTATTCGATTACACTGCACATGAAACAATAAAAGGAGCTTCATTCCAACACCTGACAACTCTGTCTGATTCGGTTTCAATACCTGGGGTGTGTTCCGTGAACAAGCAGTTTGCTATCGCTTTCCAAGCTAGTCGTTCCGTATCGACCGCTGTGCAAGCCGCTCGATAAGTGGAGCAAGCGATTTAAAAATAAAAAAGTCTGGTTCAAAATGATTCGACAACCTTGAGTCCATCAGGTGCGGCCTTAAAATTGAGCCACCGGTACCACTCTGGGTGGCCAAGGTTCATGGGTACCGAATAAAAGCTCTGCTGTTCAGGAACACATTTCTCCCTGGTAGCATGTCTCTATTGGGTAGTCGATGTAGTCGAAAAAAAAAAAATCTCAAAAAAAAATTTTTTGAAATTTTTTTTCTACCCTTATTATCAGTATTTCCGTCGATATGTTTGTTGGGTAGTCGATGTCGAAAATTTTTTTGTTGAAATTTGTTCTACCCTTATCAATTTTTCCATCTATGGTTGTCTGTCCCTCTGTTCGGCCCAGTGCTCCGTTAATACAATGGCGATTTCGATGAAACTTGGTTGGTAGGTTCATACCATGACCGAGTTGTGTGCAAATGAGAACCGTTGCTATGGACACCACCGTTGCCTCGCAACGGGACTTTGAAATTTTTGAAAAATCATAAAAAAATAATTTTTTCGAAAATCAAAAATCGGGCCACGAGCGACTGTGGGCAGTACATTCAGCCATATTGTCAAAAATTTCCAGCCGGATCCTATGAAAACTGTCGGAGAAGATAGACTTTGAATGAACCCTGGTCGAAAACAATAAAAAAAAAACGAAGTTCGTTATATCTCAGAGACTATGAGTCAGATATACATGAAACTGGTATGGTGGGTTCAGGGTATGTCCTAGTTATGTGTGAGAAAGAACCGTTGCTATGGACCCCTCCGTTGCCTAGCAACGGCCGAAAAACCTCTAAATGTGGGGGTATTTTAACGAAAAAAACAATCTGCAGCATTAACCCTTGAAGCTAGAATCATGAATTTTCTTGTGCTTAATCCTCAGGTCATTCCCCATCGAGCGAGCCCATCGCGTCAGGTTTTATTGGGTAGTCGACTACCCATGTCCGCCTACCGCCTTGTCTGTCTGTCTCTCTATCTGTCTGTCTCTATCTCTCTGTCTCTCCGTCTCTCTGTCTCTCTATCTGTCTGTCTCTCTGTTGGGTAGTCGATCTCGTTGGAAAAAAAAAATTGAGATTTTTTTTCCTACCCTTATTATCAGTATTTCCGTCGATATGTTGGGTAGTCGACGACCCATGTCCGCCTACCGGCTTGTCTGTCTCTCTCTCTCTCTCTCTCTCTCTCTCTCTCTCTCTCTCTCTCTCTCTCTCTCTCTCTCTCTCTCTCTCTCTCTCTCTCTCTCTCTCTCTCTCTCTCTGTCTATCTCTCTGTCTCTCCATCTGTCTGTCTCTCCGTTGGGTAGTCGATCTCGTCGAAAAAAAAATATATGTATATTTTTTGAAATTTGTTCTACCCTTATTATCACTTTTTCCATCGATATGTTTGTCTGTCCCTCTGTTCGATCCAGTGCTCCGTTAATACAATGGCGATTTCGATGAAACTTGGTTGGTAGGTTCATACCATGACCAAGGTGTGTGCAAATGAGAACCGTTGCTAAGGGCACCACCGTTGCCTAACAACGGAACTTTGAAATTTTTGAAAAATCATAAAAAATTAATTTTTTCCAAAATCAAAAATCGGGCCACGAGCGACTGTGGGCAGCACATTCAGCCACATTGTCAAAAATTTCCAGCCGGATCCTATGAAAACTGTCGGAGAAGATAGACTTTGAATGAACTCTGGTCGAAAACAATAAAAAAACGAAGTTTGTTATATCTCGGAGACGATGAGTCACATATACATGAAACTGGTATGGTAGGTTTTTTTTTTTTTTTTTTTTTTTTTTTTTTTTTTTTTGTATACCTTGGTCGAGGCTCGTATGAGAGCTAACACACAACTCACAGCAAGGAGGCATGAGACAAGAGGGGTGGGAGTGGAAGGGACAAAACATTGGGGAACAGACACAGGTGAACTGTGGAAGGGAGAGGGATGGGGATGGGACGGGGAACATGGCGAGGAGAAGATGGACATTACAGGGACTTTCAGGAAGGAAAGCAGGAGAATTGAAGGAAGTGGGCTTGGGTGGATTATCGGGGGTAGAAAAGATCGAGGATTTGGATGGGGGAAGATAAGAGGTGGTGGTGAACAGCTGTTTTGAAAGCCTGGAGGGAAGAATGGGAAAGAATAGAGTGAGGAAGTTTATTCCAAAGGCGGGAAAAAAGAGGAATGAAAGAGTGAAGATGAGCAGTGATTCGTGATTTTGGTAGTTTTACCAGAAGGGGTTGTTGGCGGACCTTGAGCGCCCTGTGGAAATGTGGTTGGGACAAATCGCAGAGAGAGCAGGGGGGCAAGGCTGGAGAGGAGTCGGTAGAAGACAGAAAGACCACCGACCAACCTGCGGTGATTGAGTGAGAGGCCCAAAGACTCAGCTTCATTGCGGGAGATGCCAATGATCTTAAAAGCCCTGGTTTCGACAGCGTGAAGTCGAGAAAGGTGGGAGGCAGGAGCACCAGCCCAGAGGGGAGAGCAGTACTCCATCAGGCTACGGACAAAAGCTTTGTAAGTAGTCAGGAGCTCAAGAGGGCCGAGGAAGGACTTTGCACGACGGAGGATTCCCAGTCGGCGACTGGCTTTTGAGGCAAGGTTGGAAATGTGACTTTCCCAGGAAAGGTCATGGCAGATAGTGAGACCCAGAAGCTTGAAAGAAAAGACTTCTTCCAGAGGATTGTTGAGAAAGTGGATGGGGGGGTTTTGTAAACGGTCCTTTCGAAGAGACATAGTGAGAGTGTGAGATTTGTGTGGATTGAAAGACATGTTCCACATGTTGGACCAGTTTGTGATTTTATCCAGATCTGCAGTGAGCGAAGAAGCTGCTGCTTGCCGGTCTGAGGGATGACAGATGGTACGGCAGAGGGTGGAGTCGTCGGCAAAGAGAAATAGAGGATTTTCCAGAGAGTCGGAGAGATCATTGATGAAAACCAGAAAAAGAACAGGGCCCAGAACGCTACCTTGAGGAACTCCAGCCTGCACAGGAAGAGGGGATGAAAGAACTCCATTTAGGGCCACACGTTGACTGCGACAGGAGAGGAAGTCTGCGAGCCATGAGTGGAGATGGCCTTGAATACCATGGGAAGAGAGTTTGGTGAGTAGGGCAGGGTGCCAGACTGTGTCAAAAGCACGTGATATGTCCAGGGATACGGCTCGGATTTCCTGTCTGGCATTGAGGACCTCCATCCATTGATGGGAGAGCAGTAGCAGCATATCCAGGGTAGAGTGACCTGGTCTGAAACCAAATTGATGATTGGAAATCAAGCCATTGGAGAAGAGGAAGGATTTACATTCTGAAGCAATGATGGATTCCATAACCTTGCTGATGATTGGGAGAAGGCTGATTGGTCTGTAGTTACAGGGATCTGTTTTTGCACCTTTTTTATGCAGGGCAGTGATGTTAGCAGATTTCCAAGCAGATGGCAGATGACCTTGGGAAAATGAGAGGGTGAATAGAACAGAGAGAGGGTGAGCAAGAGCAGAAGAGCAGGCTTTGAGGACACGTGGGCTGATGCCGTCTGGACCGGTTGCAGAATCTGACTCGAGGTTTGAAAGCAAGCTCTCCACCTTGTCAGGAGAAAAGGATACAGAGTCCAGGGACAGTTGGGTGCGACTGGGTAAAGTGGGTAGAGATAGTGATGGGTTTAGGACACAAGATTTAGCTGCAAACACCGAGTTTAGACATTCAGCTTTATCACGTGTGGAATCAGCAGTGCGGCCATTTGAGGTAAGGGAGGGGATGGAGGGGGAACATACACCAGAAACAGATTTGATTAAACGCCACCAGGATTTTGAGGAGGGAGAGAGGTTTGAGAGTTCAGACTTGAGATGAGAAAGATGTTGTTTTCTGGCTCTCCTGAGGGTAGATACACACTTGTTCCGAGCTTTGTGGAAAGAACTGAGATTGCCCTCAGTTGGGTTTGCTTTCCATGAGGCAAAGGCAAGTTGTTTCAGGACAACTGCCTCACCACAAGCTTCAGTAAACCAAGGGCGGGAGGAAGGGTAAGACAACTGAACACGAGAGGGGATAAATCTGTGCATGAGGGAGAGCAAGTTTCTTTGAAAGAATTCCCAGGATGAGTTGATGTTTGAGAAAGTAGTGATAGGAGACCAGTCTGTAAGTTTGATGGCTGCTCGGAGACCCTGCCAGTCGGCTTGAGTGAAATGCCAGACTCGACGGCGGTGAGGTGGTTCTCTGATGACAGCCAGAGAGATGTCCACTTTAACAAGGACGTGGTCAGAAGAACCAATTGGAGCGAAGGAAGAGCAGCAGATATTGTCAGGGAAATTTGTCAAAATCAGATCCAGAAGAGATGGAGTACCATTGGTTGAGATCCGGGTCGGGAAGTTGACCGATTGAGTTAGTCCCAATGAGTCACAGAAAGCTTTTGCTGATGTCCCGTGGCAGGTGAGAGAGGTACCCACACCTAGCCAACTGGCGTGATGACAATTGAAGTCGCCACATAAGAGGAAGAGAGAGTTTGGATGAGAAGATAGAAGATGGTCCATGTTTTCGGAGAGTGAGGTGTAGTTGGAGTCATCACTGTTCGGTGGACGGTACAGTACACATATAAACATGAGGTGGGAGTGGAGGGGAAGCCGAAGCCAGAGGTATTCCTGGGGGTGTGGGGGAGTGAGAGCAGTGCAGGGAGAGTGAGGAATAGAGTCTTTGATGAAGAGAGCAACACCTCCACCAGGACGAGGCTCAGGTCTGTCATACCGTAAGAGGGAGTAACCAGGGAGTGATACTTGGGAGTCAGACACGTCTTGGGAGAGGAAAGTTTCTGTTAGGCAGATGATGTCTGGTTTGTCAGTGGCAACCTGAAGGAAAGATCTGAAAGGTTTGAGCGAAGGCCCCGGATATTTGAGGTCCACACTTTTAATGAAAGAGGTAGGGGAGGAGGCTTTGGGTGCAGGAGGTGGAGGGGCGGGGGAGGGTAGGACGAGGGACGAGGGGGGGAGGTAAGGAGGGCTGCTGAAGGAGTGTGGGGTATTGCAGAATAGCGAGTGGAGGGGGCCGAATGAGGAGGAGAAAAGGCTCTGTGGTGCTGGGAGAGAGGGGGGACAAGAGACAAGGAAGATGGCAGTTGAGGATTTGAGGAGGTGGAGTGAAGAGATGGAGGTGAGATGGCAGTGGAGGGAGGCAGGTTGGTGCATGAGAGGGGGGGTAACTTAGAGAAGGAAGAGTGAGGGGGATGAAAGGTGGGAGAAAGGTGAGGGGGGAATTTTTGAAAGAGGTGAGAGGGAGGCTTGGAGGGAGAAGAGTGGGATGGTTGCTTTGAGAGTGAGAGTGAGGGGTGAGGGGGTGAGTTGGCACTGAAGTTGGAAAAAAAGAATGGTTGATGGAAAGCGAGCATCCATGGCAAACTGTGGTTTTTAAAAGTTTTAGGTCAGAGATGCGATTTAACACAATTCTTGTGTTAAATGGTATGTTAAATGGTAAAGGTTCATGGTATGTCCTAGTTATGTGTGAGAAGGAACCATTGCTATGGACCCCTCCGTTGCCTAGCAACGGCCGAAAAAACCTCTAAATGTGGGGGTATTTTTATGAAAAAACAATCTGCAGCATTAACCCTTGAAGCTAGAATGATGAATTTTCTTGTGCTTAATCCTCAGGTCATTCCCCACCGAACGGGCCCATCGCGTCAGGTTCTATTGCGTAGTCGACTACCCATGTCCACCTACCGGCTTGTCTGTCTGTCTGTCCCTCTGTTCGGTCCAGTGCTCCGTTAATACAATGGTGATTTCGATGAAACTTGTTTGGTAGGTTCATACCATGACCTAGTTGTGTGCAAATGAGAACCGTTGCTATGGACACCACCATTGCCCAGCAACGAGCTTTGAAATTTTTGAGAAATCTTAAAAAAAATTAATTTTTTCGAATATCAAAAATCGGGCCATGAGCGATTGTGGGCAGTACATTCAGCCATATTGTCAAAAATTTCCAGCCGGATCCTATGAAAACTGTCGGAGAAGATAGACTTTGAATGAACCCTGGTCGAAAACAATAAAAAAACGAAGTTCATTATATCTCAGAGACTATGAGTCAGATATACATGAAACTGGTATGGTAGGTTCATGGTATGTTGGCTGCTCTTAGAGCACCCTTATTCTGAACATTTCCATCTGTCTGTCTGTCCGCGAAACTTTCGTCAAGCTTTGGGGCTAAACCACTCAACCGATTCCAATGAAATTTGGTAGGTTGGACCAATATTTCTGGGAATTGTGTGCTTTCGAATATGGGACCCCGGGCCCAAGCATCGGCATAGCAACGGCCCTTTAAAGTGGTCAAAAAATCGAAAAAGAAAAAAATCGAAAAATCGAAGCTTAGAGTTCTGTGCGCAATCTATCTCGCTCCCTTCATACCAATTTGCAGCCCTAACAAAAATATTTGTAGGAGGAGATAGGTTTTGGGCAAGTACATGTTAAACATTTCAGAAACAGTTAATTGCGAATATCTCGAAGAGAAAGTCTGATTTTAATGACACTTGGGTGAAATGTGTACAATGTGGCTAGCATGTACACAAAAATGAATGGTTGCTATGCACACCTCCGTTGCTTAGCAACAGCTAAAATACTTTATCACACATCGTACACTTAGGCCAAAAAAAAAAATGTTGCATTGGCGTAACCCGCCCAACCCTAAAAATTCCGCCGACCCTACGTTTTTTTTTTTTGTTTTTTTGCTATCGAAAAATTTTTCCAACCCTATTTTATTGCTATTTTTGTTGTTTTGCTATCGTTTTCAAGTATCTTGTTGATTGCGATCGCGATCGCAAAAACCCGGAAGTGTTTCGGACAGAACCCGCCGACAAAAAGGGTGGTACTCGAGCCGGGGGAAATTTTGGGAGGGATTTATTAGGAAAAAAATAAAAAATAAAAAAATATCCCGACCGACCTACCCTATTTTTCAGTGACCCGTTACGCCAATGCAACATTTTTTTTTTTTTTTTGGCCTTATTGTGGACTGTACAAAAAAATCAATACCTCCGAAACTGGACCTCCGAGGGACCTGTTTTTTTGTGCCCAAGGAGAATGTCTTACAGCATCATATAAAAAAAATAAAATCTTTAGCGAAGATAAATGGAATTACCATGGCTGCCATTTGTTAGAGTCTCTTTGGAAACATGCCTGAAATTTCACAAGGTGGGTTTCTGGGCGCAAACTAAGAGGGCTGTGATAATCATATTTATTGTGCTAAATTGATTGATAGCATGTACATGAATATCGGCGTGTTGCGTCGGCCAGCTTTCCATCAGAGCTAGCAGCCATGTCGTCTACCGGCTTGTCCTAGTTATGTGTGAGAAAGAACCGTTGCTATGGACCCCTCCGTTGCCTAGCAACGGCCGTAAAACCTATAAATGTGGGGGTATTTTAACGAAAAAAGAATCTGCAGCATTAACCCTTGAAGCTAGAATCATGAATTTTCTTGTGCTTAATCCTCAGGTCATTCCCCATCGAACGGGCCCATCGCGTCAGGTTATATTGGGTAGTCGACTACCCATGTCCGCCTACCGGCTTGTCTCTCTATCTCTCTGTCTCTCCATCTCTCTGTCTCTCTGTCTCTCTGTCTTTCTGTTGGGTCGCCAAAATAGGTGACCCTTATTGTCAGTAATTCTGTCTGTCTGTTTGTTTGGACGTTTGTTCGTTTGTCATCAGCATAATTGGTAGTAAACGTGGGCTGATTTTGACCAAAGTCGGGTAGTAGGTACATCTTATGACCTAGTGCTTTCGAAATTGTGATCGTTGCGAGGGACGCTTTGGTTCCCTAGCAACAGCCGAAAAACCTTCAAAATCGGTACCGTTCACGCGAAATCAATTCCGAAAGCCATTATCCCACGTAGACTTATGAAATTTGGCAAGAATGATCTACAGGTGATTCTCTACCAAATATATTCCGGTTTTTGTGATATATGGAAAAATTTACTTGCAGCGCCCTCTACAAATGGGGTATGCCCGAAAATTGGCGAAAATTGAAGGCCCCCGATCGATCAGGTGAGTGCATCGATCCGAATGAAACTTTGCATGTTCATAGCACGCAATGAGTACTACAACTTTGCCTCAGGACATATTGACCGATATTGCTTAGGTCAGGGGTCAAAGGGCAAAAATCGATAATATGCGAGAGCTGGAAGTGCCTTTACGCCAAATGCTACTCCTCCTACGGTAATGGTTCGATGGTCATGAAAATTCACACTAATCATCTGGAATGTATTGTGCACAAACAATCGAGCCGGATTTTCGATTTATATCTTTGTTCACCCACAGCACCCCCTAGAACTTTGGGGATTTCCGATATCAAACCGCATTTCCGGTACTTTTCATTCAAATTGATACCGAGTAGTTATCAGAATATGTAACTCGATGAGATTTGATATGCATAATCTTAAGGTGATTCTCTATCCGCTATATAATATGGCATCCATTTTTTCTATATCGTATAGTTTCCAAATGGTAACCCTCTCAACTTGGGTGTCTGAGGGCCATTGAGCATTCCCGCTGAAAATTCAAAGTACACCAGCTCCAAGATGGTTGAACTGAATCGAATGAATCTTTACATGCTTATAGACCGTAATGAGTACTACAACTTTGCTTATTTGCATAATGACCTATCTCGAGTAGGTCAGGGGTCAAAGGTCAATAAGTGCATTTTTCAGGCGAAATTACCACTCAAGGCACCCTTGCTCCTACACGGAATAACCGATACAAATGAAAGCTCATAGGTACATAGTACTCAATGCGTACTACAACTTTGCTTCAGGAGATATTGACCTATCTCGGCTAGGTCAGGGGTCAAAGGTCAATGAGTGCATTTTTCGGGCAAAATGACCATTCAAATCCCTCTTGCTCCTACACGGGTTAACCAATACGAATGAAAGTTCATAGGTACAGAGTACTCAATGGGTACTACAACTTTGCTTCAGGACCTATTGACCTATCTCAGCGAAGTCAGGGGTCAAAGGTCAATGAGTGCATTGTTCGGGCAAAATGACCATTCAAAGCCCCCTTGCTCATACATGGGTTAACCGATTCGATTGCAATTTCGTAAGTACTTAGTACTAGATTAACTCAGATCAGGGGTCAAAGGTCATCGGATGCTCGGCGACCCATGGCCGCCTACCGGCTTGTCTCTCTGAACCTCTGTCTCTCTGTCTCTCTGTCTCTATCCCTCTTTTGGGTCGCCGTAATAGGTGACCCTTATTGTCAGTAATTCTGTCTGTTTGTTTGGATGTTTGTTCGTTTGTCATCAGCGTAATTGGTAGTAAACGTGGGCGGATTTTGATCAAACTCGGGTGGTAGGTACATCTTATGACCTAGTGCTTTGGAAATTGTGATGGTTGCTCGGGACGCTTTGGTTCCCCAGCAACAACCGAAAAACCTTCAAAATCGGTACCGTTCACACGAAATCAATTCCGAAAGCAATTATCCCACGTCGGGTTATGAAATTTGGCACGAATGATCTACCAGTGATGCTCTATCAAATATATTCCGGTTTTTGTGATGTATGGAATACTTTACCCACAGCGCCCCCTACAATTAGGGTATGTGCGAAAATTGAAGGCGCCCTAGCGACCAGGTGAGTGCATCGATACGAATGAAACTTTGCAGGTTCATGGTACTCGATGAGTACTACAACTTTGCCTCAGGACATATTGACCGATTTCGCTTAGGTCAGGGGTCAAAGGTCAATTAGTGCAAAAATCGATAATATGCGAGAGCTGGAGGTGCCTTCGCGCCAAATGCTACTCCTCCTAGGGTTATGGTCGGATGGTCATGAAAATTCACACTAATCGTCTGAAATACATTGTGCAGAAACGATCGAGCCGGATTTTCGATTTAGATCTTTGTTCACCCACAGCTCCCCCTCGAACTTTGGGGGTTTCTGATGTCAAACCGCATTTTCGGTACTTTTCGTTCAAATGGATACCGAGTAGTTATCAGTAGATGGAACTGGATGAGATTTGATATGCATAATCTTAAGGTGATTCCCTATCCGCTATATGACATCCATTTTGCTCTATATCTTATAGTTTCCATGCTCGGCGACCCATCGCCGCCTACCGGCTTGTCTCTCCATCTCTCTGTCTCTCTATCTCTCTGTCTCTCTGTCTGTTCCTCCACCCCCCCCTGTTGTGGTTCATTTTTCGGGTGTGGTGTCATGGCGGCTGTGTGCAGCTGCTCGTGTTGTGGTGAGTTGTCAGTGTGTTTTTGTCCCCTCCTGCCACCTCCCCCACCCTCCTCCCTCCATCATTTTCTATCCCTGTGTGTTTTTGTCCCCTCCTGCTGCCTCCCCACCCTCCTCCCTCCATCTTTTTCTATCCCTGTGTATTTTTCTCACCTCCTGCCACCTTCCCACCCTCCTCCATCCGTCATTTTCTATCCCTGTGTGTTTTTGTCCCCTCCTGCCACCACCCCACCCTCCTCTCTCCGTCTTTTTCTATCCCTGTGTGTTTTTGACGTTTTTCCTTTCACTTCTCTACACCTTTGCCTTCGAGAGAAAGAAAGATTGAGAGCGGGCCTACTCTGCATGCGGCCTACCTGCTTTGACGACGCTTTGTAAGCCTGTTTGCTTATAATGCGTTTATTATTTCTTTTATTTTTGACTTATTTCAGTTTGGCGCCTTCTTTTCCGAACCGGAGAAGAAGGGATTGATAATATCGCCGTCATGGCGAATGCACCCTCTCGTAGTGAGGTGTGCGAGGGATTAACCAGGAAGCATGCGTTTGTGTGCGTGCCTCCTGAAGGAGTTCCCGTCGAGGACATTGTCCTTACGGTAGGGAAGATACTGGGTGATGAAAATATTCATGCCGCATCGCATGTGAATCAAAAAGTCTTTGTTTTTGTTTCTGACATTTCATTCATCCATGAGGTCGTGAGTACAGGAATAACCACGGAAAACGGTCATTTTATCATGGCGTCGCCGTTGATAACCCCCGCGACGAGAGTTGTAATATCTAATGCTCCACCTTTCATACCTCATGATAACATCATGTCCGTGTTATCCGGTTATGGGAAGATGGTTTCCAGAATGTCTATGATTCCTCTCGGTTGCCGGAACGAACGTGTAAAACATGTAATGAGTTTCCGAAGGCAGGTTTATATGGTCCTACCACACCGTGGGGACAATACGGAACTCAACATCTCATTTCAAGTTAACTTTGAGGACATAAATTAGCAAATCTATGCATCATCCGCCACCTTAACGTGTTTCCAGTGTGGAGCTTTCAGACATTGAAAACGCTTTTGTCCCAAAGCCTCGTGCACCAGATGTGGCAAAACGGGGTTAGTTACCGATCCTAATAAGTTACCGATTACACCCATTTAGTTTCTGAAGTGTAAATTTGAACGTGTAAATCTGAAGCCACAGGAGTGTGGAAACAAAGATATTAATGTTTTTGAGAAAGATGGTGGACAATGTGCTGACGTTTCCCAAACCCAACATTCTGGGGAGATTTCATAGCTTTATTGTACACTGACATATTTAGTATCATGAAGGTTAGTTCAATGAATTGATTTCCCCAATACAGGTTCAGAGAGGGGTGTGGCAGGGTTGCCCAGTTTCAGGCTTGCTTTTGCATTGGCAATAGAACCATTACTTTGTGCACTCGGAGAATATCCTAGGTCTAACTTGCTTTCCAAGGAGTGCTCCGTTGAAGATATCTGCTTATATGCTGATGATGTTTGCATCATCATCAGGAACAACCAAGATATCGCTGCACTCACAGAATCCCTGAGAACCTTTTTCCTGACTTCTTCCCGAAGAGCTAATTGGAAGAAAAGTAAGGCACTGTGGGTGCCATACCTCAAAAATTGCCTTCCTGTCTTGACACCTCCACCGCCACTTCTGGAAAACCTGGAATGGAAGACAGAAGGTGTTGCATATCTTGGTATTTTCCTGGCTTCCACACAATTTATGAAAAAGAACTGGGAAGACATGACTGAAGAAATAACGAAGAAATTCAACAGATGGAGAAGAGCCCTTCCACATCTACCTTTTAAGGGCCGTGTCTTGGTTGCCAATAACTTGGTGGTTGCTGCAGCTCTATGGCATAAATTTATTTGCCTGCAACCACCAGTACTGCTGGGCACGATCCAGGCAAAATTGGTGGACTTTTTTGGGGAAGGCCATCACTGGCTGCGGCCAAATGTAATATGCCATACTTCGTCCAACGGAGGTCAAAACCTAGTTCATGTGAAGTCCTGCATCATGGCTTTTCGCTTTTCCTCCGTTAAACGCTTCCTATATGCTGAACACCTGCCAAACCATCCCTTGACCTGTCACGTTTTGCAACAAGCGGGCAGTTTTGGCTATGGTCTCGAAGTATTCCTGACACACCTCAAGGATGTGGATACATCAGTACTCCCCTTATTTTATCAGAGCCTTCTTAATGCCTGGAAAGGTCTCTCTGTGAGTTGCAAAGCGGATGCATACTCCTCAGGGATGTATGAAGTTGAGCTGCTATTTTTTAACCCTCTCTTTCCTGATATATTCAGGAGTCGTGAATTATGCCAGCGGTTCAATGACGCGGGCATAAACAAAGTATGGCACCTTCAGCCAAACTCTGGTGTAGGGTGTTAGACTGTGGAGGAAATTTCAACTTCAACAGGGATTCGATCCAAGAGAACACTTGGACTAATCATGAGGAAAGTTGTACAAAAAAAATCATCAATTACGACTATTATGGACTGAAAACACTCGTGTTCATCCTGAGGGACCCCATTTCCCAAAGCTACTCTTTGACTGTTCTCCCAGAGATCCCCCCCCCTGTTAGCACAGGGATAAATGAACTTCATACTGCCACCAGCACGAACCTATACAAGTCATATATGAAGATAATTCTCGGCGTGTCACCACTAAATGGAGTGTCTACTTCCTGCCAGTCCTCCCTCTGAACCTGTATGGGAATCAATGTATTGTAAACCAATCGCCAAAACAACGGGAGATCTCCAGTGGTGCCTTGCCAATTGGATTATCCCATGTAACACATATGTCAGGAACTTTGCCCCAATATCCGCATGCTGCCCATTTTGTTCTGTAAACGAGGACGTATTTCATTTTTTTATTGACTGTGAAAGACATTCCATTATTTTATTGGTTAAATTTTGTTTCTCTCAAAATGAATTTCACATTTAATTTTCGATCATTTATTTTTGGATTTAAATAAAGAATGCCAACATGCCAAAAAGTATGAACTGCTGTGTTTTTATCCCCCGCCTCGTGGCGGAAGGGGGATATTGTTGTCACCCGGGTCGTCCGTCCGTCTGTCCGTCCGGCTGGCTGGGCGTCAACGTTTATAGCTGTGAGAGCGATAACTCATAAACTGTTTGCCATATCGATTTGAAATTTGGGTCACACATGTACCACCTGAAAAGGAAGAACGCTATTGATTTTGAGCGTGGCCGGATCCAAGATGGCCGACTGGGGCGGCCATCTTGAAAAAAATGTTTCAATGGCGGGGGATTCCCCATCTCTGATGGGTATATTTTTTGTTGGTACAGCAAAGCTTGCTATATATCTATCGAGAAGGGAGAAGAGAAATGGTAAACCACTTCAACAATGCAATGTAATGTCATTTCTTAGTGCACTTGCTTCTGTGAGGTTAAAACTTGAATTCAAATTTTCCAAAACCATGGATATTGTTGATGATTTTATGGAAAAATGGTGCTTGGAGGGTGTTTGTGAGGTTCATGAAAATGATTTGGTATTATTTGTTAGAGATCATTCCGATAATGATGTAACCTGTTTCAAATTTGTAGTATTGCTATTTATTTTTCTGTTTTACTTTTCTTAGATTTCAAATGAACATTTTTTTTTGTTATTCTTTTCCTTTTTTTCTCTCGCTTTAATCCTTTTTCTCTTCTTCGTTTTCTCTTTTTTCTGACTTGTAATTTGTATGTACATATATTTTTTTTACTTTTGTAATAAAAGGACTCCAAAAGTCTCTGTCTCTGTCTCTGTCTCTGTCTCTGTCTCTGTCTCTCTCTGTCTCTGTCTCTCTCTGTCTCTCTGTAGTGGCTTTCACCCTGAAATATGATGTTGAAAAGATCACCCATTGGTTCAATTTTTAACAATATGTATATGTTGTCCAGACATATTAGGCTTCAGAAGATCACATGTAAGCTCTTGCAAACAGTTTATTTTGCATTTACAGCCACCATACATTACACTGTAATCATCATCAAAATTAAAATAACTTGACTTTTCATCAAAATAAATGAACATAATCATGGAACATAATCATAATTATCATGGAATCATGGAACATAATCATAATTAGCATCATCAATTACAGAAGAGTAAATAACAAAGATCAAGTTCATCCACATCATCACCATCTGCATGCACAACCGTGTCCTCTCCCTTCGCAGATGCCTGGTTGTCACATGTCTTTAGTTTGCAGAGCTCGGAGCACCTGAGGTTATTCATCAAGCAGGTGCACCCAGGCAGTCGGCATGACCTGGAACAGTCACAGGAAAGGAGTTCTATTAGAGCTTCTGGAGCTGGTGAACTGTCTAATCAGTCAATTTTATGTTTCTGCTTGCCATCATGTTCTTCATATTTTCAACCATGACCATTCGGTGATGGGATATTAGGTCTGGATTCAAGGCTCCTTCTCCATAGAGCAGTTTGGTAATTTGCTCGAAGGATGTGCTTGGGGAGGGCATCTGCACAAGGTAGCAACTGGTGAGGATCGACTTGGCCATTTTTGCTGGTGAACAAGTGATAATGCAGCTCATTTACATTCTTCACACTGGAATTGGCAGCATATAGTCAGCAGGTAAAAGCCTCGAACCTCTCAAGGAGTGACGGAGATATACTGTCCAATCTTTTCCGATCTCTCTAAACATGCACTGAAGATCAGAGTTTTTCTTCAGTATGTTCAAGGAAGCAATCTTGCCACGTCCAGCTAGTGTGCTGACACTGTCACATCCAATGAACACATGCATTCCTACTAATGCTTTGCAGAGACATGATCCTAGCACAGACAAAAAAAATTTATGTCCATGTAATATGACTTTGCCTGGGGTCCATATTTCAGATACAGAGTTCCACTGATGTCTTCCGTGAAGGCTAGTATGAGCGGAAACGCGTCAGTGTCGTCAGCTACGAGTACAATGGACTGGAAGCCTTGAACTGCTGCGTGTGCCGCATGTAGAATGAGTCGCGTATTTGCCTCTTCTTATGAAGAGCAGAGCTCTGGGACCAGAACACTTCCTTCGTGTATGATTTTGAAGCAGTTCTCTCCAGAGGTTATATAGAGAACCTTTCCTCTTAGTAGTTCTGTGTATTTGGGCTGCTTCCAACTCTTGTACAAGAAATTCAATGAGACTGGTTTTGTTTGGAGATACTGTGAGAAATTTCTTCCACTGGACTACTGTCTGCTTTGCTGTGATGCTCTTCAACTTTATAGATCCAGTGTTTGATTGTCTGCCTTCTCTTTCCACTTATTTGATGGAATTCTCTCTTTACGTGTCAAAGACAATATCAATACAAGAGGACTGAGAAGCTTCGTTGACAGCCTTTGAGGCAGTGTCACCAAACGTCTTGTACTCACTTTTTGTCTTGTGCACAAGTGCCATTCCATCAATGAGACATGCCCACTTTGGTTGTATGAATTCCACGGGTGAGATGTTTTTCCTGAGTTTCTTGGCGAGAGCCGAATTGTTGCTTTTCCTTGGTATGCCATCTGCAGTGGCTCGGGACCATGGAAGTGGACCCAAGGGATGCTTCAGAACCTCTCGCATGTCAAGCTGTCTTGTCTGTTGATCGTAGAATGATTTCCTTTCCACTGCCAGACTTTAATCTTGTTGTTTTGTTGACATCAGTGAAGGTTTTAAGCTTTAGCTTTGCAAGCTGGTCAGAGGAGGATCACTTCCTCGATGGTCTTCCTTGAAGGCATTGTATGCTGTCAGACCATGCGTCTTTACTGGTAAAAGATCTGTGGTAACAGACTCTGGGGGTGACAGTAGCATTGCTTATGTTGATGAGGTCTTGCGATTCTGTGAATGGATTTGTGAGATCACTGATGGTGTCCATTAGTGATGAAACAGCTCGTTCATCCTTTGAAATACATGATTGTTACAACTCAGCATGTTGTAGATCAGTGTGATTCATGGAAAGAATGTCTCTTGAAAGCCTGACATCGCTGCTTCTATACTCTGCAGTGAGATAGTAATGAGAGACTTGCTTCGTATTCAGGCTGAATCTCTGCAAGTACCTCCAGGGGTCCTGGTGTCTTTGTTGACAGTCTCCTCAATTGTTTGGTCAACAAATATCCTGCCAAAGGTGTGTTTGGGTCACATCTGTACAGAAAACATTCCTTCCATAAACAGCTGGACGTCTCTTTCTGGAGCCATGTCTGTCCAATGTTCCCACCTGAATGCATAAGGTTAGCAAGATAACATTCATGGTGATTTCGAACAGGGGATTTACTTTATATCTTGGTTACCTCAGTTTTGGTGTGTGTGTGTGTGTGTGTGTGTGTGTGTGTGTGTGTGTGTGTGTGTGTGTGTGTGTGTGTGTGTGTGTGTGTGTGTGTGTGTGTGTGTGTGTGTGTGTGTGTGTGTGTGTGTGTGTGTGTGTATATATATATATATATATATATATATATATATATATATATATATATATATATATATATATATATATATATATATATATATATATATATAAATTAATTACATGAGGGAGGTGTTTGAGCAGGGGAAGAAATCCAATTTTGGAATGAAAAAGAAGGAAGGGAAAAGTGGACAACAACTCAATCATACCAATCTTTCCCATTTTGAAAACCGAAAAACATAATAAAAAAAGGAACCAGCACAACTTGCGTAACCACAACAGTACAGTAAGTACACCTTACTAGAAATGGATAGCAGTGTAATTGAAGCAAGTTGCAAAAATGAGCTATTTGCATCTTATCATCTCGAGGCACTCATTTTGTACTTTAATTGATTTCCTAACATTTTGCAACATAGTATGTATGCATGTGTGTCCACCAGGTGGTGTGATGGGAATCCCAGGCCTCACCAGCTTCATCCGAAATCGTTCTGAGTTCTTCCAAGATGTTTTCTTGTGCAACTGCAAGTTGCTTATTGATGGCAACAGCCTCTACTACACCTTGTACTTTAGTTCAGGCATCGATATTGTTCATGGTGGAGACTATGCTCGGTGGGTTCATTTGAACTGTTTTGCAAACATCCAGTTGCATGGTCAGTTACTAATAGATCGAAATGTGCTTTTGGTAAAATTTAAAGCTACAATGTATGGGTGGTGACATGAGTGTATGTTATACATGGATTCAGAATGTTTTTTTTTTTTTTATGGAAGACTAGCTGCCTACCTTTGTGGTTGAGGAGAAGCCTTGACATCACCACAAAAAAAAATGTGTGAATCAGTTCCATGGAAGTTTACCAATATTTATATGGTGTTGCAAACCTGGAATTTCATCCTTTCGTTGAATACGAGTCAAATAACTGACCAAATGCAGCACTGGGGATATCAGGAGGAACCCAAATTAACAAAGATGGAATAAACAGGAGGAACCTGGATAGGATTTTGGCTTCAGCTGCCACTCCTCTACCCTCAAACCCATCCAAGCGCAACCAGGTAAACCTCACAAAAACTATTTGCAAGATTCACCCCTCCGTAGACAAAGTAAAAGAAAGAAAGAAAGGAGAGATGGAGGACAAGAAGAAAAAACACACACACACAGACACATCTATTGTGTAGAAATACCTTGCTATTTCTTACCTTACCACCACAGAATGTACACAGGAATCCACCAGCACACAAATCAATCCTCAGGCCCTCTATTTATAATTGGCATCCACAACCATCCTTTGCTGTGTTGTGGAGCATCGGCCGAGGCCCTCACTTTTTTTTTCTTCCACTCTCACTTTTCACCTTTCTTTGCTTTTAAGTTTGTTTTCTCCTCAACCGCTTGAGCAATTGACATAGAACTTTCAACATAGGAGTGCCTAGCCATGGAGAATGTTTTAACAAAGTTGCTTGACGCTTGGATGGAAAATTCTGCCGGCATTCCAAAAAATCCGTTTTCTGCAGGTGTACGTTGGGCTGTAGGGTGTTTCATGCATTAGGAATAAACGGCCTCGACATCGCTTCGCTCGGCCTCGGCTGAATCGATGCAAAGGATTTGTTGCCTGCAATTGTGAGGAGGGGAGAGAAAACATGTCAGCTTGAAAAGTATAACTTGTGATCTATAAACTGATGTCATGAAAAATTGAACATCTCTGTTTGCCAATTCCAGTTGCATCAATGTTAAAATCGTTTTCCTTCCGTCTCCCTTTTTCTTCCTCCACCTGTCTCTCCCATGACCGACCATTCCAAAGTTTTGCAGATATAGTGCGAGAGTTTTTCACAGCTCTGCAGGCATGTCATGTTTCTCCATTTGTGGTGTTTGATGGAATGTGTGACAAAGACAATAAAAAGCTGGCCACACTGAAACGACGCAAATGTCAACGGATTCTTGAAGCCCATTCTTTGTCAGGCGGTGGACATGGGTAACAGCCATTAAAATCCTTTGTGACTTTCTGAGGTTTAATATTCCAACTTTGCGTTAAAATTGCGAATTGTATTATTTCCACTTTTCATCATAGCGTCATTATTTATCAAGGATCGGTGTATGTTGTTCAAAGGTCATCTGCTGTTGATATAATTAATCTTTACCCTGTTCTCCCCCATCTTCACCCCCAGATATATCCTTCCCATACTTGCTGGTGAGGTTTTTATCCAGACAACAATGTCTTTAAGGGTGCCAATGGCATGGGCAGAGGTAGAAGCTGATCCAGAGCTAGCAGCCCTGGCAAAACAATGGAATTGCCCTGTTTTAAGTCAGGACAGTGACTTCTTCATCTTCAACATTCCCGGAGGTGTTTGTGCATTTGACGATCTTCCCTGGCACACCCTCTGTGTGAAGCCATCTTCGGGACAACGATACATCGCGACCAAACTTTTTTTTCAGGTTTGAGTTGAAACTTCATTTGAAAGGCAATGGAGCTCATGAGTTAAACTCGTGTTGGAGGAATGAGGAGGTCTTGCTGGGGTTAAGTGCCATTGTAGTTGCTAAATTATAGTGACAGTAGAATTGGCAAGAAGGAAAATAGAAATAAGGTTTGTTTTGTTTTTTTCCTTGTGATGCAATGTAAAGTCAAGGCTGCCCAGGATAGCTCTGAGGTGTTTACACGCACCTTGAGCTGTCTATCCTCGGTTCGAATCTTGACCCTGCTTTCGACTGTCACCCTGTTGCTTCATATGTAAGGCCGCTTATCATTAGATTTTGGTCCCTTGCATTATTCTCTATTGAAAGTGCATTATGATCCATTTAAGTTGATTGTTGTTATACTTGCCACAATGGCATCAAGTTGTCAGTCATGGGTCTCCAAAAAAATTCCAGGATATGCAAGCATGATGTTTATGTAGGTCATAAAGTATAGACTTCCACAGTTATCTTCACACATTCATCAAATGTATCAAAATACAATATTTAGCTTTCAATATGTAGGCTTAGGGTGGTGGGTTTGGGATCCTAGGATCCTGAGTTGAAATCCCCCTCGACTTTTGAATTAATACCAGGTGGGGTTGACTATGCTGTCGTCCTTCCGAGGTCGTCAAAATGAGTGCCAGCTTGCTGTTGTCCTGTGTCAGAGTGGCAACTCGTCCAGGATTGTGTTCAATAGCCAAGGAGACTGCTAAGGCAGCACCAACACTCTGCACAGAGTATGGTCCTATTGCATGGATGGAATATGTTGGTTGCAATGGTATACTTGGTTTCTGCCTCCTTAGGCTCAGATGTTTATTATTAACGAGCAAATATAATGCTGATGGGGTTGTGAGAGGGGGGGGAGGGGGAGAGAGGAGGGAGTGAGGAGTGGAGAAGTGAGGAGAGGGGAGCAAGGAGAAGTGGGGGAGCTAGAAGGGAGTGCTAGGAAGGTGGAGGGGTGGGGGGTGGGCGTAGAGATTGACGCCTCACAACATATCGCTATACACTCCGGGAGGGTGGTGGAAGTTGTGAGGAGAATGAGGGAGAGAGGGGAGGGGAAGTGGGGAGGGGAAGGGTTTTTTGAGGAGGTAAGTGTGAGGGGAGGTGGTTCTGGACTTACATTTGGTATGGAGACATGGGGGGAAGGGTTCTCGACTTGCATTTGGTAGTAGGACTTGTGGAGAAGGGGCGGTGGGGGTAGTACAGGATTGAACGAAATGGGGTGGGTACACGTTAAAACAGCACGTTAATACAACATGTGGAAACTGCCCAGAGATGTCCATGGGGGTGGAGAGGGGGAGAGGGTTTGGGAGGAGGTAAGTGTGAGGGGAGGAAAAGGGAAGGGCGATAAAACTCACCCAAACAGCAACATTTTCTTTTTATCTGCTGGGTACTATATAAAACTGAGTGGGAGCATTTAAAACCCACCCTGTTGACCTGGCAAAGGCCTGCCTGCATGCATGCCTGCTCGCACATGCAGCGACCTTTTCACCCCTCCAGTCGGCTCACTATGAATCTGATTCGTACATGCTACACTCTGGAAAGACGTTTTAACTTCATAAATAAACCATCAGTGCTTAACAGAGGGTGGGGGGGTGAGTGATGGGGGGGAGGAAGGAGTGGGAGAGAGAGGAAAGGGTGAGAGAGGAGAGAGGGGACAGGAGAGTGTGGAGAAGGAGGAGGGGGAGGGGGATTCCGGCAGATATGACATCCATTTTAATGTCCATCTGAGAGATGGCACACACATTGGTGAATCACCCTGCCTGTGAAACGCAGGAATGACAAGCGAGCCATTTTCAGTGAGCGAGCCACCGCCCGAGAGACCGCATATACTTAAATGCGGGGTCAAACGCAGGCAAGTAGTGCCTGAACTTTGTTAAAGTCGATCGATATATTCAGTGACAGTGCAAATACTTTTGCCGTATATGGCTATGGCTTAGAAACGAACAACCAGGCTCGTAAAGTGGCTTAAGCACTCAGGAAAGCTCTCCAATGAAACTTGATAAGGAACGACTGGCTTGGCAATTGAATAGTGATCGCCGATTGGTCATGTTAACACCATGCACACGGAAACGCCAGGAATGTCAAGCAATGTCTGAATTGGACAAATGAACACTTTTTTTTTTCCTTTTTTTTTAGCAGTTGGAACTGCTCATAAGTTCGATTGAGGGATTCAAGAGGTTATGGCATGTGTGAAAATGAAATAAAGCCACGAACGTTGATGTCTCTGAGAGTTTATAAGCATTGCAATGTATCCAGCGATTCGTAGGTATGATTATCAGGCATTCGATAATGAGTGAGGAATGTGGAAAAAAAAAACTTTATCGTTAAGAAACCGTTGCGGCCTGTTACTTTCTAAGTCGAGACATTGTTGAGCCGGCCAAAAAATATGGTGAATTAACATCCCAGCGAGGGATAGCAAGATGACCAAGGATGACCCTTGATAAAGGATAATTAAATGAGGCCATTAATGATCTTCAAAAGGGGTGTTTAAATTGACTCGAACACCCAATTTTAACTCATGCACTACAAGGATTTGAAAGGGTTCACAAGGAATTAAGGCACAGGTGGAGGCCATTCGGACCATCATGCCTGCGCCACACCAATACCACATTTGATCAATCCGTTGATACCCTGTCCCTTCTTGTGCAGCCTCTTTGGCTGCTACACTGGTACTCATTTTGCTGACCTCAGAAGGAAGACAGGCTGTCAACCCCCTGGTGTTAATTCAGCAGCCAACTGGGCTTGAACTCAGGACCCTAGGATCCAAAGCCACCACCCTAACCACTAAGCCAACACCAGGTTTACTAAGCCAACTACCTTGGAGTTCCATGCAATGTTTGGGGCCGTGAGGTTTCATGGTTGTGGAGTTGTGGAGGAGACACACACACTGTATGACTGACACACTGACACACTGACATTTATTATTATAAATTTGGTTTAATAACCTGCTTTTCCCCACTCTTTGCTCCACCCAACCCCCCCCCCCCCTTTGCATGGTGTGCACCGTTCATCAGTTGGACGTTAAGCTAGAGGATCCATCTACCAATATTCGAGGCATTGATGGACCTTGAACATCCCATGCAGTTTTATGCGAAGAGTAGGCGATTTATCGCCAGTACCCTGGCCAAATTCCAAATTTTTGCCTGTTGATCGTCAGGCCTGGCCGACCGTTCATGAAAAAACTTGAGCCAGAACCGTTTACCCTGCAAGGTGGGAATAATTGGGGCCATAAAAGAAGAACAATGTAAAATAATGTCAAAAATCCAAAAGCTTTCCTTCAAATATTCATGTATTTCTTTTCTTTCCAATCCCTCATTCTTGACCATAGTGTCATCTCCATCGCAAGTTCTTTCTGAAGACGCCGAGGTTGCTTTCGATCCTTGCAGTCCTTTTGGGCAATGACTATTTGGATCCAGAGTTCCTGCAGCCGTTCATGTCTGCTATCACTCAAACTGTGAAACGTGGACCTGTTACACGGCACCTGCAGATTGAAATATTGATCCGTTGGCTGTCCACATTTAATGATGAAAGAGATGCACTCAGTGCAGCCATGCAGTACATCATGGTATCAAAGCGTGGAGTACAAGAACAAAAGCTGCTGGACATCGCGCAGGTTTGCAGCACCCAATTACGTGATATAATAGATGTCAAACTAAGCCTGGTGTTTGCTTAGTGGTTAGGGTGGTGGCTTGGGATCCCAGGGTCCTGAGTTCAAGCCCCGTTGGCTGCTGAATTAACACCAGGGGGTTGACTCAGCCTGTCATCCTTCCGAGGTCGGCGAAATGAGTGCCAGTGTACTGGTCCCGGTGTATGCCCCGGTTAGAATAGGTGTACCATATCCCTGTGTGTCGTAAGAGGCGACCAGGGTTGGCGTCAGGAAGGGCATCCGGCCATAAAAAAAAAACATTGCCTCAAGAAAAAGCCAAACCCCTGCACAGCAGGGAAAAATGGCTGTAAAAACGTTCATTTTTATTTAATAGATGTCAAACTGATACTAGTGTGATCACTACCAACAATAAAATTGGTGTGATGGAATGCCATTTTGTGAGTGCACATAGGATGAGTCTTCTAGAGTGAAATATGAACTATTAAAATATATTACAATACGGCGTAAACTATTACAATGTCTTCATCTGAGTACATTTCCAATAATGAGGCAGAGTGTTTTGACGCATTTACATGGAGTTTTGCTGTGCCGTCTATGCCATTTTGGAGTTGCCCTGACATGCAGAGAAATCTGCAGTCGACCCTGCCGTGGGAAAGTGACAAGAACCAGATAAAGAGCGAATGCAGACAAATTCAGTGAGGTGCTTTGCACTGAGCGCCATCTGAATAATTGGTTCACGAAAAAATATTTTCACAAAAAAAATAAGTGACCACTATATTCGTTATTGTTGTCTGTCTGTCTCTCTGTCTGTCCCGAGCATAGCTCCATGGGTTTTGATCCGATCCTGATAAAAATTTTGGTGGGAGGTTTATATCATGATCTAGTTGTGTTTTCCTGGGAATGGACGTGGTGCGAACCATTATGGGCGGAGCCACGCCCAAAAAACGTGTTTTTAGGGGGTAGCCTATTTCAATTTGCATCTTCTCCTAGGGGGTTTGTCGAATCTGACAGGGGTTTCGGTATTTGGTTAGCCCAATGGCACCTGCATAGCTCCACGGAGCTCGATTTTTTTTCATTTTCGTCCCAAGGTCAAGGTCACAAGGTCACAAACTTAGAAAATTGCGAATTTTGACATAAAAATCATACGACCGCCCAAACTTTGAGAGCTAGGATGACAATTTTTTTATGCATAATCTTGAGGTCATTCCCCACCTAAAGTCTTGAAACCATTTCTCTCTATCTCAAACATCTTGCCCGTGGCGCCCCCTTCAAGTATGTTTTTACGCTGATTTCATCAAAGTGTGGATAATCTGACGAGTGCGAAATGCCATATAGCCTAGATGACGTTATATTTTTCCTGGAATGTTCCAGAGGAAGTTTTGCACCAAACGTCATAATCCTTGACCTTTGACCTTTAAAGTTCACAAAGGTCAAATTTTCAAAGTTGTGGGAATCGAACCAGGTTTTCGACCTTCTTCGACGAACTAACTCCAATACGCTATAGCACGTATCCTGTTTCCTTATTTTAATGTCCACAACATTGTTTTGTGACATTTAAAGGTTATGCAAAGGTCAAATTTTGAAAGTTGTTGAACGAAACCGGGTTTTCGACATTTTGCAGCTAATAACCCGTCACTCGTACCACATCATGTTGATCATTTTTATAACTTGGTCAAACATTATCACATTGGCTCATCCTTGACTTCTGAAACAATCTACATCGTCAAATACCGCTCGTGAACCATTGTCGTCTTCAGGTTTGTAATCCACTTAAATCCAATATATTTTAAGGGCAGTGACCAATTTGGGGACCATTGACAGGGGAAAGCGTGGAGTGCATGAAGGAAATTATAATCCCACGAAAATATGCAGTTTTAGTTTGGTGTCTGTCCGTCTGCCTGACCACAATACATTCGGTCGTTACTTGTTCAATCGCAACCAAACTTACCAGGGGGCTTGGAGTCACATGACGGAGGTTGTAGCGACTTCATTTCCCCCCCCCCTCCCCGAGGGGGTTTTCTGCCTTGGACGAACTCCGTACTTAGGTGTATAAGTACCTTATCGGGGTGCCCACCTACCGGAAGTAAAAAAGAAAATGTTTTCACCACAAACTATAGTATTCAACCAATTATGTCCAACATATGATTACTTTTTTAAACAGTCACAGCTGTTGTTTAAGCATTCTTTACTTATTGCATTCCCCACAGACTAAGAAATCCAAGCACTGTCGACTTGTTAGGCCTCAAAGTAAGTCACGAGCTCCGCCGCAATTATCTTTAGCTAAAGGCCCGGTCACACCTTGACGTTTTAGCCAACGTATGCCGATTTTTGAATTTTTTTTCTAAAACGCTGGCACACGTTGAATACGTTTTGGGTAAGTTTTGATAACATTGAGAGCACGCTGAAAAACACTGCCATACGTCGTTGTACGTTGGCTTTAATCGTTGTACTTTTTGGTTGTCCTCATTTTTTCATGCTTGAAATTTCACGAGGTATGCCAGCGTATGACTCGCACGTTCCGCTACTCTGGCCACAAGTTGTATGCACGGTCTGCGATCGTTGACAGATGTCAACACATGCTACTTGTAAGTTAATCATAAGTTGAGACACGCCGAGGTAATGTTTAGCGCTACCAGAAACTTATTTCTAACCTATGATTAACGTGTTGTTGGCACGTTACGCGGTCGTTGCCACACGTCGACAGACGTTACTTTTAAGTTACTCATAGGCTGAAAGACGTCGGTATAATGGATCGTCCTTGCGTCAGCGTCCACGGCCACGGCCAGGACACTTATTTGCAGCATTCTTCAAACTTTTCTTCGGCATGACGAGGATGTTCACACTTCGATGTCTAGCTTGGCTATGATTCCAATTGTCCATCGGCAGCGTCTATTTAAAATAGTCGAGTTTGAGCGTTTTAACACGTTCAGAAGAAACGCTTCAAATTTCCAAACCCCAGCGTCAAAAAACAAAGGCGAGTGACAGCAATTTAAATCGTTCATTGTAAACAATGAAAATAGTTAAGTGGTACCGTTTAAAAGTCGTTGAGTGTAAAAAAAATCCAATTGTTGAGCGCAAGCGTCTACTTTCAATAGTGGAGTTTGAGCGATTTGGCACGTTCAATAGAAACGATTAAAATTTCCGAGCGCCAGCGTCAAAAAACAAAGGCGAGTGACAGCAATTTAAATCGTTCATTGTAAACAATGAAACTAGCTGAGTGGTACCGTTTAAAAGTCGTTTAGTGTAAAAAAAAATCCAATTGTTGAGCGCAAGCGTCTACTTTCAATAGTGTAGATGCAGCCATTTAAATCGTTGAGTTTATCATTTAAATCGTTAAACGCAAGGACGATCCATCATAACCCACACCCTCCCCCTCACACTCACCTACTACTGCCAACATGAACAAACTACTACTAATCCTAATACTAATACTAATACTGATACTGATACTTTAACTGCTGACATGGACATCGACTCAAAAAGGACTCGAAAACACTGTTGGGTTCCCCTTTTATGAGCAGCATTTTTATATACCAATTCCCAAAACCGCTGGGAACACATCTTTATATGGCAGTTGTAAGCTAGAAACACGTTCATTTATTTTTTTTTTGTCAACCGGAAGACGTCATTGGAATACGTCTACATACGTCGATGTGTGTTGGGACTACGTAAAGAATTGGTTCAAAGCACGTCAAACATAAGTTAGAAATAAGTTTCGCGTAAAAAAGACATTACCGCGACGTGTTTCGACTTATGAGTAGCTTATAAGTAGCCTTTGTGGATGTGTGTAAGCGTCCACATATCGTGTGTAAAACTTATCCCCATCGCATGCGGAACGTGTGTCATACGCCGAGTACGTCGTAAAATTTTGAACATGTTTAAAATTTCTTGACGTACTCTACTTACTACGACGTATGATAGCGTACTTTAGCGTTGTACTCACGTATACCAAACTTACTCATTCCGTATTTGACGTGCCCCAACGTTTTAGACACATTTTTCTTAGGTCGGCATACGCTGGCAAGATCGCCAAGGTGTGACCGCGATGTTGACACTTCCATTTCTACGGCAGTTATGATTCGAATCGTTGTGCGTCAGCCTTTTAATAGGCTACGTCACGACATCGTCGGCGATGCGTACAACGCGCTATGCCTAAGTTAGACTATCGTTGGGCATCGGTTGTGTAGGCCGACAACAGGTTCAGCATTCGTTGGTATAAGTTATCTATGACACAACGAAACGTTCTGTGTCCGTTACCAATGCGTTATACATAAGACCAAGTCGCTATGAATACGTCCGAATCTTTAAAAAAAAACATCAAAAGTTCAACGTAAGCCAGCATTTTAGATACATTTTAATACGTTGCCATCGCTGGCTAAAACGTCAAGGTGTGACCGGGCCTTAATAAAGGTATTTAAATGAGTCTTTACGCATGTATGATGTATCCCGTTGCCCGTCCGATTTTTCTAGTCATCAGGTTATACGTGAACTGCAAGTGGACTTATATCATGGTTCCTCGAATGTGATTTCTCCCAGCCATGGCTGCAAGTGTGATGTGCGATGTTGCCCCCGATACCATCTCGGCCCAATTGTGAACTATATTTGATGCATAACCCCATTCCTAATGGTCGCTCGTATTATTTAATACTTGCCAAAGGGAGAGTTGAAGAAAATCGCTCTAGCAATAGATGCAAAAATTTAGAATAATCCCTCTTGTGACCACGCAACCAAAGAAACAATGTATTTACAACAGCCCTCACAGCTCTGATAGTTACCCCCTCCCCCCCACAATCATCCCTCCCCCCCCAGATATGTCCTTCCAGTAGGTATTCAGAAGTAATTAATTCAGATATACAGTCTATTTACTGGTAGCGATCCATCAGCGGTTTGTGTTGCGAATGCCCGTCCACTCAGGCCTTGCACCGACACACATTGTCGGAGTTTCAATTTTCATATTGATACTGACGCACCTTATTTGTACCCATGTGTGTAAAATATGGTCAAGAATAGTCAAAGGTCAAGGTCCATCCATTCATTGTTACCATACTCTGTGCAGAGCATTTGGTGCTTCCCAAGCAGTCTCCTTGGCTATTGGACACAATCCTGGACAGGTCGCCACTCCGACACAGGACACCAGCAAGCTGGCACTCATTTTGCTGACCTAGGAAGGATGACAGGCAGAGTCAACCCCACCCAGTATTCAACAGCAGAGTGGGATCTGAACCCAGGATCCTGGGATCCCAAGTCTACCACCCTAACCATTAAGCCAACACCAGGCATAAGGTCAAAAGGTCAATGCCATCATAAATATGCAAAACACCTATTAGGCTGCAATTGGAAAAATGCACTGACCAAATTTGTTATGCATTACAATCAATCATGGAAAACACTTGAGAGTTCAAATTTTCGAAATTGTCAAATTGCTGTTTCCATGGCAACTCGTGCTTATTTAGATTTTGCAGGTATCGTGCGTGCTAAGCACATCTTCCTTGTTTGTTTGATTGTCTTTGTGAGCAGGATATCTCAAAAGCTAATGGACAGATTAGGACGAAACTTGGTGGACACGGTGTGTGTGTGTGTGTGTGTGTGTGTGTGTGTGTGTGTGTGTGTGTGTGTGTGTGTGTGTGTGTGTGTGTGTGTGTGTGTGTGTGTGTGTGTGTGTGTGTGTGTGTGTGTGTGTGTGTGTGTGTGTGTGTGTGTGTGTGTGACGAGGACGTATTGATTCGATTTGGTATAGATCCCAATCCGGATCTGGATAATATTTTTAAAGTGATTCTTCACCATTGAGAGAATAGTGCAAACAATGATATATAACACGATATTTCAAAACATTGTGGATGGATTCTGACAAAACTTGGTGGATGAGTTGGGTAGGTGACAATCACAAGCCGATTAGATTTTGGTTAGTGTCCGGATGCAGATCCAGCCTATCAATGGGGCAACAAAATGTAAACTGTTCAGCCTGGTGTAGTTATGCACTCCATCGAATGCTGTTCTAGTAATGACGTGGATTTTATGGTGCCTGGTTGAGTCGTTTAAGAGAAAATAATCGGTAATAATAGCAAGGACCCGCAGAACCTCCGCGATAAAGCACTTGCTCAAGAAAATGCCACATAGTTATTTGGGTGGTTGTATCGGCAACAGACTGCTGCCTCGATCGCTCCCGAAAATAATAAAAAATACAAATAACCCTGATTTGAAGCAAAACATGCCCACTGCAGATGTGCATATATTATACATCGTAGTTATATAGCTCGGAGAGATTCCATTTACTATGGCCCAAAGGCTGATTCCAGTGTCCTGAAGCCAAAGAACTGAAGTCTGATTCCTCTGCCTACTGTGGCCTTCATAAGGACCATGACGCCTATCAGTTCCAACCTTTCTATATTTGATCATCCTTTCAACAGTCACTTTTGTCATTTTACACTGAAGGAAAAACTTATAGGGAGGGCATGGCGATTGTGAATATGACAGCTCCAAATTGGTCTTTGGATTCGCATCGTATTAACAATTGTGGATGGAGTCAGGCCAGCTGTCCAACCAACGGGTGGAAAGGAGCGTTGCAAATGGAAGGATGGACAGACAAGCGTATTATTATATAGATAACTATCAAGGTACCCGTGTTATGCACGGGGAGGGAGCTGGACAGCCGTTTCATGAAGGATTTGGGCAAACAAACTTACTGCAGCTGACCCCGACAGAAGTAAGGTGGGTAAATATTTCTATGATGTCACAATGGTGAATCTGCAAATGTCACAGGTGGAAAACCTCACATCATTTCCTCTTTCTGCTTAAAACTCAATCTCTATATTTTCATTTCAAACAGCATCATCCCAATCACAAATTCATATTACACCATTAATATAACAAAATACAAACACTCGTGAAGTCAACAGATATTGACGCCGTTCTCATGTGACACCCAATGCAGACGGATGGATCTTCCTGCGAGAAAGGGTGGATACAAAATACTTCGTACAGATCAAAAAATTAAAATCATAATTGTATTGAGGTATTTATGAAACCTCCCACCCACCTTTAGAATGGATAAAAACAGGGTTATCCGAGTGGAAACTCAAAATCATAATTGTATTGAGATATCAAACCAGTGAATGTTTCTGCCGAACCCGTGATTGTGTTTACTTCCAGATTGGGAGCAATTTCATGTGGATCGAAAATCAAAACTGTATTGAGGTATTTATGAAACCTCCCACCCACCTTTAGAATGGATAAAAACAGGGTTATCCGAGTGGAAACTCAAAATCATAATTGTATTGAGATATCAAACCAGTGAATGTTTCTGCCGAACCCGTGATCGTGTTTACTTCCAGATTGGGAGCAATTTCATGTGGATCGAAAATCAAAACTGTATTGAGGTATTTATGAAACCTCACACCTACCTTAGGACATCCGCTCGGACCCCAAAACGTTCCACAAAAGGTTTTACGGCGCGAGCCCCAAAAATGAGGGAATAGTTCAGGGACGGACGGACAGACGCTCTTGCTTTATTATTTAGATGTAATATATATATATATATATATATATATATATATATATGTATATATTAAAAATATATAATTTCTACATACATTTTGAAAATTTTAATATTGCTGTTTTTTTTTAATATCGATCGAACAACAAAATACGATTTTCCTCAAGTCTGTCATTCATCCCTCAAACCCATTTTTCCATTGTCATAGGAATACATTTCCCCGGAGTCAACACTGGACAGTTATTTTTCTGCTGGTCATTTCCCACTTCGAAAAGGTTACTTCATTTCAGCTCAAGCAAAGCGAGCTTCGCCTCCTTTTCACAATCGAAGACAGCCACTCGAACCTCGTGCCGCGTGCTCAGAAATACCAGAATGGATTGGTGAAGGCTTCAGAGCCGGTCTTCTTCCCCCATTTGTGTGTGACGTCCTCAAGTTGCGACAGATCATTTTGCCCACTCAGGCATGTGTTCTTACATTGTTTGTGCATGTGAGATTTTTCTTGTTTTCCTGTAACTGTTTCATGCGAATTCATCCACAAGTGATCGTGTATTTCATGATCCATCTTTTGGGAGGAACCACCATCATCATCATCCTATAATGGAGCTATGTATGTATGTATGTATATATGTATGTAGCCAAAACTCCAAGAATTGGATTTTTCATAAATTAAAATGAGTGCAGTAATCCCTCGATATACGGAAGGGTTATGGTCCTTAAAATCTTTCTGTTTGGTGAATTCCCTTGTATCGGATTTAATTATCCCATATACTCCTATTATATAATTGGAAATTGGTTCCTACATAACAAAATTTTAATTCTATAATGTAAAAAATACGTGTATTATTGCAACAAACTTTATTAAAACCCTGTCTTTTAAGACTGAGGGATGCCAGGTTCGTCCACATCCTCTGAAGAAGTGACAAACTGAGGTGTGGTAGGCTAAGGAGTTGCAGGCTCGGTGGCTACATCCCAGGAAGTGTCAGCCCCATCATCTTTCTTGGAGAAATATGCACGCAAGGTTGCCTTCTTTTCCTAGGCAGTTAGTGGCAGGATTTGCACTCCGGCCACCACAAAACATTTCACTCCGCAAAAACACACTGCATTATGTGTCGGGGTGGTGCTGAGGTGTCATCCACCAGACGGCGGTCTCCTCAGGTTAACCTGAGGCGGTCCCTTCGGGTGGGTGCCGAGAATATCCTATGCCTAACAGATATGAAGGGGCCAGACATCTGCCTGGGGGATGATAGCCAGACGTAGGCCCCTGGAGTACCGGTGGAAATTGGATGCAGCGACGCACTGTGGCATATACTCTCAATGTATGTATGTTGCCTTCTTAGCACGTTGCTTTTCCTTGTACAGTTCCCTGTAGGAGTTGATTGAATCATTGGTTTGTCCGACTGCTTTGAGACTTCTTTCTCTGCAAGGATCATTGTCAGTGAAGATTTGGAGTCCCGGTTCTATGAGAGTGAAAGCTTCTGACTATGAGAGTGAAAATTATTATAGGTTACACTGTTGTGGTTTATCTGCTGCAGTAAGGATTGCCAGTAACTGAAGTGTTTACAGTTCTCATTATAGTAGTCTGTAGAGAATTATTGCTTTAAACTAGAGTTGGAACTGCAGTGAAGGGATGCTTTTTTGCCTGGTTATATATATTTTCTGAGATGCAAAATTTCCGTTGTAGCGATTCTTACTTCCGTATGTCGAAATTTAATCCTGAAATACTCATTTTCATGATAGAAAATTTCCGGATATTGAATGTCCGTATATCGTGGGATTACTGTCCATGTCTTTTTTTGGGGAAACTTAAGCTATAATTCAATTGTAAAGATATATGTGCACACAAGATAATTTAATTTGAAGCTAATTAAATAATGCAACTATCACAGAACATGGTTATGTGGGCTGTTTGAAAAGAGCATCGCTCAAGTGTTTTTTTTTCTGGTAGTTGTAGACGGCCCCTTCAGCTCGTATCATCAATTTATGATGCTGTTTGTGGTTTGAGAAGTGTCTGCTTATTTATTTGTTTGACTTCTATGTATTCCTGAACCACTGGACGGAATGACCTAAAAGCTAGTAGTTCCACTCGTGCTTTGCACTGCGAGGTTTTAGGTGGTGAAATAAATTCATAGTCCTGGGGTTTCAGGGCGGGGTAGTGCCCCAATTCTCTCTATGTAAATACGGCTTAGGAGGGAGCGTGTGGTTCACGTCGGACTAAAATGTGCACCAATTCTGGGGGAATTAACCCGTTTGTAATTCAGGGGGAATTGACCTGTCCGGAAGAATGGGTTCTTAGCTAGTGCTCTTAATTGGTTGCTTTTAAGTAAGCATTAAGCATTACCACCACTTTTGCAACCACTAAACGGGGGGGGGGGGAGCAAAACACCTTTTCAAGTGGGCATTATATAACGTACAATGCTGTACGTCAGTACAGCATTGTACGTTAAATAATTTATTTAAGTCAGTAAATTGATCGATGCAGTTATTGGGTTACATAAATATAGATGATACATTGCATCTGGATGCAAGTTTCTTGGGTTCTTTGTGTTGAGTTTTACTGTTCTTTGTGCAGGTGGAAAGTTGGCACCTGCAGAGTTCCAACTTGTGCTCCCGTAATATACGCCATGCAATCTATAGTCTCCTCCTCGGAGGCCAGGCAACAATTCTTGGACCGAAAAGCCCTCACCATGGATCATCTGCAAAATGGTGTCTTCTGGAGATAGGTCGCAGTGGCAAGGCACTGTTGCATACTCAAGTTAAACCTGAAGACTCAGCCTTGCCTGCCCAATATATTCCTGAACTGCATTGCTTGCCAGAGGTGATTTTTTTTTCCTTCATCTTGTACGAAATGTTCTCACAATGTCTCATTCCAAATGACTTTACACTGCCTTTCCTGCCCAAGTCCAGAACTATGCAATGCCGAAAGATTCCAGTTAGCTATATGTTGGTCAACAATAGACATGAACATCAATCTATTATTTAAAATATATATATATATATATATATATATATATATATATATATATATATATATATATATATATATATATATATATATATATATATATATAGGACTACTGCACCTATACCTTATCTGGGCCCTGGCCTAATGTTGTAACCCAAATTTGGTACCATTTTGACTGGTGTGCCTGGAAACAAAGGTTTTTGAAGGAATTTCTGCGATTTTTTTTTCCCAAACATTTACCAAGTCAGGCATTTTGACACACTTCCGGTCATGTGATCGGCATGGCCTCCGCAATTTAACATCAGGACCTTGGCCTGATGTTGTAACATAAATTTGGCAGCATTCTTCCTGGTGGGTCTGGAGAAGAATGTTGAAGAAATTCATGACTAAGTCGGCCATTTTGACCTACTCAAAGTCATGTGACTGGAACGACCTTTGAGAGGACTGTTGCTGCCAAATTTCAGCTGGATCAGCCCAGAAGCTTGGCTGGAGAAGTTGAAATAGGAGACGGACAGACGGATGGACGGTACACGATGACAATACCTTATCTGGAATTTAAATTCCAGATAATTTAATAATAATGAAAGCCGGGGATGGGGATTTTGACCGCATTTATCTGCAAACATGAGGCTATTTTGTTGTTAAAAAAAAAAAAAATCATCACCCTATCACTGTTATGCTTTATATTTTGCCATTATTGTACAAATGTATAAATTGGGTGAATGACAGTGAGAATTCTACAACTGTGAAGCATCCTTTTCTGGTTGTTTCATCTTGCATCCGGTAGCTCGTTTATGCGAACAAGATACACGGAGTATACCTGCTGAATGTAATTGGGCTTTAAGAGCTTATTCCTATTAATCAGTGTTCAAAAAGGTCGTCTCCTGGTGTTCAAGAGGCATGGTATGCAGGTATATGCATGCAGTACTTCGTTAGTCCACTTATTTAATTAACTTCATGGTTGCTGACTTACATGCAGAGGGGAGGCTGCCAAAGGACAGACACAATTGGGCAGAGAGAGGGGAGTAAGAACAGCACACCAGGATTTAAGCACATGGGTACTGATGCCATCTGGGCTCATTGCTGAAGCAGCATCAAGGCCAGACAGAACTTTGTCTCCCTTATTGGGTGAGGAGAGCAGAGTAGACAGTGGGTCTATCTGTGTAATATGGAGACAGAACTGGATGTTCTGGGTATCTACACAAGATTTGGAAGCAAAGACTGAGTTTAGACATTCTACCTTATCTCGGGCAGAGTTTGCAGGACCGCCTTTTGAGTTAAAGGATGGGATGGAAGAGGAGCTTACACCAGAGACAGACTTGACAAGGCGCCGCCACGACTTGGAGGTGGGAGACTGGTTGGAGAGTTCGGCCTTGAGATTTGTAAGATGATGTTTTCTGGATTGCCTCAGGATAGCCACACACTTGTTGCAAGCCTTATGGATTGAAAGAAAGTTATCCTCAGTCGGATTAGCTTTCCAAGCTGAGAAAGAAAGCTGCTTGACTGCAACTGCCTCCCCGCCGGATTTAGTGCGCGAAGGTCTAGAGGATGGATAGAAAAGTTGCATTGAGTTTCGATAAATCGATGCATGAGAGAAAGTTATCTTTTGTGAAAGTATTCCCAGGCAGAATCAATATTGGGTGCTGTGGAGATGATGGTCCAATCCTTTTGAGAGAGTGTAGATTGAAGTCCCCAGCAGTTGGCGTGTGCGAACAGCCCTAATCCTGCGTCAAAAACAGAGTTGGGATGAGTTGAACCGTGCAAGAGGAAATCGAGATATGTATGTAGAGAGTTGTCATCATTGAGTGGATGGTGTATACCTCTCATTGGAAGGGAACACAAGGGAGGGGGACATGTAGGAAGGGGAAGGGGAATGTGACACAGGGCAAGAGGGAAAGGGGACACATGGAGAGGGAAAGGGGAGCAGGAGGTGTGGTGGGAGGAAGGGTAGCAGGAGGTTCGGTGGGTGAGGCGGAGCATGACATGTGGTAGGGGAAGCTCAGTGGGATGCTTGGTGAAGGATGTGGGGAGCGCAACTGGTGGTTTGGGTGGGACGCAAGATAGGTACAGTCTGGGAAGTGTTAATTGTCCTGTGCTGTCATTCTCGGCAGACTGGACTTCCCAAGGTCGCTAATACTGAAAAACAGACAGACATCGCAATGAAGATAAAATGAAGGTTTTTTTTTGAAAGCACGGTAGAAAGTCATGCTGTACTAGTTTGGCGGGACGGGCAATGGACGTTGCATGATCCACAGATTTAGAAAGGAAATGTTCGAAGAAGAGCAAGAGATCAAGATGAGGAAGCTGTTAAAGTAAGAAGCCAATTAGTTAGAGTACAGTAATACATCGCTTAATGCTGCCCCGTAAAATGCTGATTAGTTCGAGAGTGTTATGTCCTGGAGAAATTTTTACCAAAAAAAGTGAAAAATCCATCACGCACAGCGCTCACCGGGTAAACGCTCCTGCCGCCATTGTTACCTCCGCCACCGAAGGTGGACAGAGGTTATGTTTTCACCCCTGACTGTTTGTCTCTGAGCAGGATATCTCTAAAAGTTGTGGACGGATTCGGATGAAATTTGGTGCACAGGTTGGGTGTGTGGCAAGAAAGAATTGATTCAGTTTGGGTGAAGATCCAAATCCGGATCTGAATGCGAGAATTTTTATTTGTTTTTTTTTAGGTGATTCTTCACCATTGAGAGATGGGGCCAATCATGATACTGTATATAGCGTGATATTTCAAAAAGTTGTGGACGAGTCGTGACAAAACATGGCGGATGAGTTGGTTAGGTGGCAAGAACGAGCTGTTTAGATTCTGTTTCTGGTCCGGATCCAGATTCGGCCGATCAGTGGGATACAAAACGTAAACTGTTCAGCCTGGCGGAGGTACGGGCTCAACTGAGTGTGATTCTAGTTTTCACTGTAAGCACATGCTCTGAGCCAATCAGCGCTGTTTACTCCACCTTTATTTTGCAGCATGATGAGCCTCCTCCAACCTCGTCCCCATGGAGGAGGTGTAGGAGTGACGGCAATTATTATTTTTATTGATGCCTTCCATATTCTATGTTTTTGTTTATATTCACTGATGTGATGTAATGTTATGTTAAAATATGATTATTATTTGTATTTCTAAAATACGTTTACCATCTGTGTTATTATTAGTGCTATCACCGATACCTTAATGAAGCCCTCGTATACCGCTCATGCGGAAGAAATAACGCTGTCGGGAATGCATCTCTATAAAAACAATGGCATGATGACCCCTTTTAGCACATTCTCCAGGAACGCATTCTGAGCGCGAAGTGAGGTCTTACTAGAGTTGTTATTGAGAATGAAAGATATAAAGAATGAGCAAAGGAAGGAAATAACAGGCAGAATGAGAATAAAGAAACCTTATGAGGTTTGTGTTAGTCTGACACAATGAGGCACGCCTTCGAGCTGAGGCCTTGGGATTAGACCAGACACACAAACTTGGATTCGACAACACACACCAAAAAGGTAAGGATAAGACACGGAAATTGATTCAAAACACAATAATTAACAACGCAGGGATGAAACGGTGACAGAAAAGTAGGACATCTGATGTGGCATTCTTAGCTTTGAGGAGCTTCAAAAAAGGGCGTAAAAGCCAATGTTTTCAGCAAGGTCACACCCGGAACCGGAATCTGAACCTAGTCCTGGCGTGAGTTCCGTTAGCAAGTAGCTTGCTTACCGCTCACCAAGAACCTCACTCGATTCAAAACGATCAAGCAAACACTGCAACGGAATGGCGTGGCAACATGGCAGTCTCCGTGGCGCTCGAACAAATCCTGTCTGGGCCGTTGTTTTCAATTTTATTCGGTCCTTTTGTGACAACTTCCCCAAATTAATTTCTTGGGTTAGTAGCGGCTACATATAGTACTGTACTAGGAAGAGGAGAAGAAAGAAAGGTAAAAAATTCCCTTTGCCCCAACAATGCATGGAGGCCCTCAATGTCAAACATGAGATGAGATCAGGACCACCTCTCGAGACGTATGTCGAGCTTTTGATGGTCTCGCATCACACCTTGCTCACTAAACTCTCTGCCTCTGGCATCCAAATTTCCACACGTGGTTTACTGACTTCTTCTACTCTCATAGCCAACATGTGGCTCTCAAAGGAATCCTTTCATCTCCTCTCCCTGTCAAGGCTGGAATGCCCC
Source organism: Eptatretus burgeri (assembly GCF_056783735.1). Classification (NCBI taxonomy): domain Eukaryota; kingdom Metazoa; phylum Chordata; class Myxini; order Myxiniformes; family Myxinidae; genus Eptatretus; species Eptatretus burgeri. The sequence continues at coordinate 29,570,591 of NC_140967.1, read as the reverse complement.
AAGGCATTGTTCTGGGCCCAGTCCGAGTCCTGATCTTCATCAATAATTTCTCTGACTCTTGAGAAAATCCTCCTTGTCGACTTGCCGATGACTCCACACTCTGCCGTGACAGATACACAATCAGCAGCCTCATCCTTCAGATACACAATCAGCAGCGTCTTCCCCCTCTTCAAACCTTGATAGAATCACAAGCTGATCAAGCACTTGGATTATGTCTTTCAATCCTGACAAATCTTGCACTCTCACCATGTCTCTCTGAAAGCACCGTCTGGCAAACCCTACCATCTACCTTCTTAGTAATCCTCTTGAGAAAGTTCAGTCACTCAAACTCCTGGATGTCACGATCAACCATGATCCTTCTTGGGAAAACCACATTTCAAAGTTGGTATCCAAAGCCATTGGCCGACTGGGCATCCTCCATCATACAAAGTCCTTTTTAGGCACACCTGAACTCCTATCCACCGATGAGACCTTTGTCTACAGCTTGAGGGAGTACTGCTGTCCCCTCTGTGCTGGTGCCCCTGTCTCATACCTTTCTCACCTTGATGCTGTGGAAACCAAGGCCTTCAAGTTCATTGGAATTTCCCACGACGAAGCTGGGTGTACGGGCCTATCACTTTGCCATCACAGACAGGTTAATGGTCTCTGTTTTCTCCCCTCTCCTTTCTGGTGTTTCACCATCTGCTCTTTCTGTGCTTTACCCCCCTCCCACACCACCCAGGTTTCTGCAGGGTACACATGGTCCACCATCAACCCTCTTGTGGTAACCTCACAAAACAGAACTACTGCTCACCTGCACTGATTTGTTCCTCTTTTTTTTCCCCACCTGTGGAATCAATGTCCGCATTTTTCTTCAATCTCATTCTTCGCTCAAGGACCTAGACCTCGAGTCTAGGTCTTCAAGACAGATCATTTCATGACCACATCAGATCATTTCCCATTCGAAACCATGATAATTTCTTCCCCCATTCACTTCCCTCCACCACCAAGCCCATCTCCTTCCAAATTTCCAGTTTTTCCTTCCCTTAAATTTGCTTCTGTACAAATCTTGTCCACCCCGTGCATCCTCTCCTACCCGTCATTCCTGCCACATCCCTTATTTGTCCAAGTCTCTCTCTCTATTTTGTCCTTTAGCCCTTCTGTTGGTGTTTCCCCCATCTTTCTACTGTTCCTTTTGCTCCGTTGTGTCCTGATCCATTCAGTATTCTAGTTATTACATGAGCCTTGACGTTGTATACAAATAAAGGGAAGAGAAAGAAATGGGGAGTCAGAAGGAGGAACCCCCTGTCAGGCTTATCCACGATCGACCTGCTGCTGTGCATTTTGGGAATGGGGAGGGAGGGGGAGTGGTTTTGCATGTCTGTAGATCTTGAAGAATTCGGATGAAAAGTAGAATAACAATAAAATTATGAAATGCCCGTTTCAATGATATCATGAGTGAGTATACGGAACAGGGCTATGCCTGAACATTTCAATGGTTGTAGTATCGTTTTCAATCCGACCACCAGTGGCCATTTTTGCGAACATAATGACCTCTCTTTAATCGCATGCTACGCTTGCCGAGCGTAATTTTGTCATATTAATATTTTTAGCTGAAACAAAAATTTCAAACACGGTCTCTACTATCCTCGAGCGGAGATCGGATTTATCAGCGGTGCTTCACATTTGAATGATTTTGCTTCTTTTCCATTTTGTCTAGATGCAGGTGGACAGTCGCTACAATCTCTTCCTTACCCTAATGGGCTGCTTTGCTGAAGACTTGGCCGATCTACCAATGGACCTGCAGCTGGTAGCTGCTGCCACCAAGCACTGGCTAAACCATGCTGTTGCTCCCAAGCCTCGTCCATGGCATCTACACGCACTACTACTGGGTTTTGTATACGGCAACTTGACAGCCTCCATTTCTGCTGGTAGTGCCACAAGTTTTGTTTGATTACTGTCACCAATCATTGTACCTGTAAAGCCTGGTGTTGGCTTAGCGGTTTGGGTGGCTGGCTTCGGATCTTAAGGTCCTGAGTTTGGACAATAGCACTGTTTTAGTACACACAACAGGCAAACTACACTGATCAGTTCACATTTTGAAAATGACTCGGTAATCGGATCCATTCACTCACTCTAAAGGGGTCAATGAGGCCCAAATTCTTACTTAGCACTCATTGTTTCCGCTTCAGCATAGATTCACAACCACTCTTATCTGGTAATGAACATTCAATTGCTTCGACAAGTCTCCACATAGACGGTCCTGAAAAATGTCAGGTTAAGGTTACTATACAGCAGTGGTGTGAGCATGCACACACAACCACGTGACCCTCTCAGGTATAAAACAATGGAGAGTTGCCACTATCGCTTTGGGTCACTGATCATTATTACCCCTTGCGAGCCAAGTACGGCTCAAATGAAGTTACAAGGAAATTATGCGCAGGAAGAGGCCATTCGGCCCATCATGCCTGCGCCACACCAATAGCAGATTTAATATATCCAATAATACCCCTTCCCTTCGTGTGCAGCCTTTTGGCTGCTGGTTGCATCATTGTTTAGGGGCACGGATATGCCGCTGATGCAGTGCCCCTATTACCAGTACACTCATTTCGCCGACCTCGGAAGGATGACAGGCTGAGTCAACCCCCTGGTGTTAATTCAGCAGCCAACGGGACTTGAACTCAGGACCCTGGGTTCCCAAGCCACCACCCGAACCGCTAAGCCAACACCAGGTATAAATGACAGAAGTTGCTCTTCCGTAACTCATCTCATCGTTTACACTTTACCGGTACAAGTAACTGGCTTTTATTTTGTAATTTCTCTTTAGTTCTTGGTGCAATGTTCAAGGATGATGAGTTTTGGTGACATTTTATATTTCAAGACCTGGTTTTATTTTGGTGAACCGACAGGATAGTTCAATGGAGCATGGTCTCATTCAAATTATTTAGTCTGTGTTTCATTCACAATGGGATTGCATCTGACAACAACCTGCTCTTCTGGGCCTTCACAGGAAGGGCATTGCATCAAAGAGTGGGAATTGTAAGCTGGCTGTCTTTTCTGATAGCACTCACTTGTGGGTAGTAAATAATTTTCTGTGGCAATTTTGTTTTCCTGTACCTTGGCCAATTTGCAAGTAACTGTCATTTATATATTTCTCTGGAAGGCAATGTGGCAAACCACCCAGCATATTCCTTGCCCCCCCCCCAAAAAAAAAACCCACATTTTTATTTGTTGTTTCACATCAATCGAAATAGTGTGCAGGGCAAAGACACGCGTCAACAGCAGTGTACATTTTGATGTGAATTGCAAGGACACTACAGGAGACTGGACAAACACATATTATATGGGATTTGACCCTGGGTTCAGATCGCATCGTGACCATCGGTTCAGTTGAGAACTATAAATAGGCCAACATTATTAAGTAAGTACGGTGTTGGGGTGGGAATAGGGGGAGATTGGATTGTGGGGGAGGAGGGGAAGCTAAATTGAGAAAGGCATAAGTGAAATAACTAGGTCGGGGCTATGGGGGCAAGATGAGCTATCTAATCACAAATTGATACTTGTCATACAAGATGAGATTTAATTTTAGATTCACTCCAATAAAGCAAATGGCTATTTCATGTCCATCGTTATTCTCGTTCTTTGGCATTGTGACCATCTGATTCTACTATCATTAATACCCACAGTTTGCTCATTCAGGGAGAGATTCCATCTATGCCATTCCTTTTGCCTTTTACTACATAAAGAAAATGGAGTTTTGTAATTTCAGAAAGGAGTTATCCTTATTTCATACACAAAAATGGTGGAATTTTGACCTTCCCTCCCTGTCGTCTGCATACCCCCTTCCCTCGTCCTTTCCTGCTATCATCTAAATACCTTCTTATCTTCCCCTTCTATTTCCTTTTCACACTTTCTAAATTAGGCATCCACTCCTCCCCCCAACCAGGCTTATGTAACAATATCCCAAAAATGATGTAGAAACCGAGCTTCATTTTTAGGGACAAATGCATTCATCTATTTATCTCTGTTTTCTCCCTTCCTTGGGCTCTGTTTCACAAGCAGAGCCACCAGACACTGGGCGTAACCTCAAGAATTGCATAGTGAAAGCTTTGATGAAGCTTTCCAATGAAAATGTGATGAGAAGGCCAGAAGAGGTGACATCACATGTCTGCAACCAGTGGTTCAGCTGCTTACTAATGGCGATCCATTTGAACAAGATTTTGGGCTACCCACTGCAAGATCCTCCCTTGGAGAGGTAAGTGAATTGCATTTGGATAGATGTGTCCCAGAATTGTGAACCCTGACAAAATTTTGATGCACACCTACGAATACAAGATGGCCCACCTTGTAAAATAGTTCAATCCTGACATGCAGTGAAGGTTTGCGTAATCTTTAGTTATTTGTCTATCTATAATTCCAGCAGTGTGTGTGTGTGTGTGTGTGTGTGTGTGTGTGTGTGTGTGTGTGTGTGTGTGTGTGTGTGTGTGTGTGTGTGTGTGTGTGTGTGTGTGTGTGTGTGTGTGTGTGTGTGTGTGTGTGTGTGTGTGTGTGTGTGTGACCGCTGTTTCTCGACAACCAGTGGTCCGATCTAATTCAAACTTGCTAGATATATTGCTGGGGACCTGAGGATGTGCCTTTTCAAGGTTTCATATTAATCGGACAAGTGCATCCCAAGTTATGGCCATTTATTTACCAACCAATGACAAGACACGTTGCTGCGTAGGCGTGGCCGATGGGGGAAGGGAACCTCAGCCGCGTTCCCCATTACGTGTTACAACGTATGGATTTCCGGAGAGTGATGACTTCGTGTATTATAATAATTTCTCGATTTCTTATGCGCATTTATAGATAAACACAATGCCCCAAGTTATGATCGTTTTCATATTAAACGGTGCATAAATTTCGGTAACATCAGCGTGAGCAAGTATGCTCCGAACTAGGAAGTATTTTTTTTTCTTTCTCTCTTCTCTTTTTGTTTTTCCTTGCGATGACATTGCGAAAAGGCAAAATACGTTGGCGCTAATTGAATAACTGGCCATTAAAACTAAATTGCGAATAATCGTGACTGATATGCGAACTTCCGGGCCACGCACGTACGGGCACGTGAGAGCGAAGAAACGGCCTGTGTGGTTGTTTCTTGTTGTTTCTAAATAAATATTTATTTATTTATTTATTTTTACGGGCACGTACTAGTATTCATGAAAGCAAGCAGTCATTCTCATATTTGAGAGTTTTGCAGAAATGCGACAGTTTGGATCTCTGTCACACTTCTGGGAATCTAGTTTTTGATGCTCAGGTACGCAGGGCTAAGCAATTGGTTCACTTTGTTTGCTTTTCTATCTGTCTGTCTGTCTGTATATCTGTCTACAAACATCACTTTATGATCGAGGAACTGCTTGATTTCAATTGAACGTTTTATTTTGCGCACTAATCTGAACGTGAATCGGAGCACGAACCTGCAGTTTAGGCCTAAGTCACATTTGCTCTACGGCGAGGATATGGCGGCCGTACGCCCTCTGAATTGACAGAAACGTGTGGCGGCCGCAGAGTTTCTGCGGTAGCCCTACGCCGTTTGGCTATCTTTTTGGTCGTAGGGGTCGCCGTGGAATTATAGTGCGGACTTATAACTTTTTTCATTTCTACGTTGGCCGTAGCAATTCGCCAAGCCAAGCTGTGACGTAGATGTGTTCCACATCGACCGTACGTTGGGCGTACGGTGGGCTTGCGTTATTCGTGCGGCTGCCGTAGTCTCTTATCAATGAAAAATGAATTTTGCCCTAAAAACCGAATACATTTAAAAAAACCGAACACAACGAAGCGTTCATGTTTGTTCACGTGTCTCCCCCACCTGTTCGACGCACATCTTCGCGCTTTGTTCATTCAGTTCGTCGGTGGAAGTCCTCGTGAAAGCATCTCTCGTGTGTCGATCGCTACTTTACCTCGTGTTTTCACCTTGATTTGTGCTGTTTTTTGTAACTCATATTGTGTTTTAATTAATAACAAAAAAGCAATCCGATCACGTGGTGTGATGGACTGTCGGGCAAGGATTTAATTTCACAGAAAAACCGGTTGTAATTTGGAATATCCATGATTACGTCAGCCCGATGCGTTTGATGAAAGTGATTGTGGTTCTGGGGGCATCATGTTTGATGAGTTGCCCTGGGGGCAGCGCTCGCAGAGTGCGCGAGCGATCGGAACCCAGGCCGGAGCTCGAGCCTGTGTGAACCTTTGGATTGGTGATTGTACCAGTTTACATACAATACACCACCACCGTAGGTCATTTACTCATCTTATTTTACCTTAAACATGGGGAATTTCAGTTGAAAGTGGGTTTTTTGGGGGTCAAGGAACAGATTAATTCACTCCATTATTTCTTATTGGGAAAATAGTTTGGGAATCGAACTTTTTACAATCCGAACAGCCTCCTGGAACAAATTCAATTCGGATTCTGGGGGCACCACGTACTGGTATATTCTGAACTGGTATATATATATATATATATATATATATATATATATATATATATATATATATATATATATATATATATATACCCACTCATTACCATCCGTCTGGCCGCACGTTCGCCTTAGGACCCCCCCCCCCCGCCTTGCGGGCACCTTGCGTCTGCCTTGAAAATTATATGGCCGCCGCAGGGACGCCCTAAGGTCACCGTGCGACATCAAATCAAAGACCGTACGGCACCACCACGTTTTCGGTCTCCACAATTTCTAAATACCCCGTGCGGCTCCCCGAAAAATAAAAACATATGTGACTGCTACATTGTGTGACCGTGGAAATACTGCGGCCGCCGTATAATTGCTAGTGGCCGTAGATTTTGGAGACCCCACGGCCGCCGTGGCAAATGTGACTTAGGCCTTAGCAGTACTTTGGCTCTGAATTTGTCAAATTGTACAGAATCTTGTCCCGAACGTGCACGTGCACAGACAAGTTAGGTGGTTTTGTTTTACTCTGTCTGCTTGTCTGGCAATCAAAGAAAATTTAAAATAATTCCAAACAGGAAACTTACTGTTTTTAAGGATGTCATAAAGGACACAAACAACAGGTATGAACAGCTAATGTAATGTGTTAAATGAAATAAAAATTTAAGACCGCATCAGCGGCTGTAAACTTGCAACAAAAAAGGATTTTTTTTGGGGGGGGGGGGTTTGTTTTCTACAACCTTTATAACTTTTATTTTATTTGTATTGAATTATATACTTGAATGCTGCATAACACAAATCGCCCTGTTGGCACTTTCAAAACTCTTCTGTTGAGCAGTACTTGGACAAACTATTACGTCATCCCGACCAATCAAATTTGCCACTAGCAGACCCTGCTCATGTCCATTTTTTTCCTCAAGACGGCCTCAGGTGTTTTACGAACTCTTTAGTCATTTATGCGTGGGGCGTTTAAATAACTAAAGAGCTCAGTCAAGCACGGGGCAGTCTAACTGCTCGCAGTTATAAAACGTACTTCTAGTTATTACACTTATTATTATTACGCGCTAGGTATACCCGTCACTTCTCTGATGAGTTTAATGAAAAGATAGCAAGTTGTACATCTCAAACATATTGCATGTCTACCTATGAATCTCAATGAAGATGTAAAATGAAGTGAAACACACAGAAAAAGATTATTATTACTATTATTATTATTATATTTATTTTTTAATAACATATCGTCATTGTTGCTGTCTTTGTTTTTGTGCTCCTTCCTTTTACTTTTGTACATTTTTCTATTGCTTCACAAAATATTACTATATATTATTTTGCTTGCTCCTTTTATGTCCTCAAGAGTTCCTGCTGTCATAGAATAATGAATGTTACCATTTGAGCAGCCAAAATAAGCTCCCATTTCCAAGTTAAAAAAACCCCATCTTCTTCCTCAATGCCGGTAAGAGAGCTTTTTAAAAAGGGCATCTTTATGATTGATTACATTCTTTATGATTCTTTATGATGGTTAGCTTTCCGACGGTACCTTTTTTTTTATTATTCTACGACAGAAGGAAATGCGAAAGCTCGAGGTGCTGCTTCTTCTTTCTCTTCTTTGCTCAACACACACACACACACACACACACACACACACACACACACACACACACACACACACACACACACACACACACACACACACACACACACACGGACGCGTGTCCTTTTAGTAACAGATGCTCAATGTTTATCGGCATGTATTTCCCGCTACTTCTTCATTTGACTCGTATTTTGACAGAACAAATTGAGTATGTCGAGTAAAACTTTGTCAGCTTTGACTATCAATTAATACTTTATTTTCTTGTATTCGACTTGCGTCACCAAAGCTCATCGATGTGCGGTGTTACTGTGGTGAACAATGGTCACAATAAGAGAGTTGGCCATTGGGATATTCTTTTATTGTTTTTAAATCCCCTTTCACTCTCAACTTGCTTTCGGGCAACTGTTGGTGAATGTCGATGATAAGTTGAACCTCGTGTTTTCACGTGTGTAGATATAGAATATCGTTCTTTATTGGAAATGATTTTACTACTGAAACCTGTTTCAATTCCGCTAAAATCGACACAATTTTCAAGGCTGATATGAAAACACTTGTGCAAGTTTATTCACCGAAACAAAATGGTTTTCAGAAAACCGAACTGAGCATGCTGCTCAGTGAATATGTTTGTGCTCGGGAAAGTTTGTTGAGCTCCTGATCAAGTGTAACAGGTGTTGTGTGTGAATGGACTGAATAATATTGCCGCCCCTCTCTTCTGACGGTTAGGTTATACTGTGGCCCACTTGTCCACGGCCTTTCTCGGGCTCTTTCCCCAATGACCATAACACCCAAGAGCTTGCTCTCCTCCTCGGCCAGTACTCTTGCTCTCTACATGGCACTGTGGCGAGCAACGAATGATCCCAAAACAAGTGTTGTGAAAGTTGGAAAGAAAAAGAATAAACGCAAGAAAGGGAGAAAGACACGTGCAGCCGAAAACGATGTACAAGACGACTTGGATTCAGAATGCTTTTGGTTTTCTGCAATGGCTTTGAAATAAATCGCACACTTAGCCTAACCAAATGTGACATTTTATACCAGACATAGGGTTATGTACAAGAAGCTTTAAAACAGGAGGCCTTTTGACTTGATCGTAAGTGCTCCCTCCCCTACCTCCACCCTCCTCCACCATATTGGGATCGTTACTTAAAAGGTCTAACACTGCATTCCCCCTCGTGGGCTTATCTACAAACTGAGTTAAAAAGCAATCCCGGACTAAAACTAGGAAATCCTCATCTGCTCTGCCCTTTCCCTGTTCCTGGACCCAATCTATCCCTGCCAAGTTAAAATCCCCTATAATCAATACTCTTCCCTCACCAACATGCCCTTTTGAATTCTTCATGTACTCCTCCTTCCTCCTATTCCTTCACACCCGGAGCCTTACAAAAGCATCTTCTATTCTTACAGTCTCTAATCTCTATCCACACAGATTCCCTCTTTAATATTCTCCCTTTCTCTTGATACAAGTCTTTTACTCAGATTGCCGTATACATTTCCTCTTTCACTCGGTTACCCAAGGGACTTTTCAGTGTGGAACACGTTCATTGCAGGAAGATGTCACCACATGCCGTGCATACGTCCACAATCACCACGTCGACACGCACAGTTTGTACACGAGGCACAGAAATCTGAATACTATATTGTCTTTTTTAAATTTGAATCATCGGTGATTTTTGGCCAAGTTTTGCACTCGGTTGCTCTTAGATAATCTTAATCGCAAACATTTAATGGAATCGTCGGACGTGCATTCATTTTGTTCATTCGCCTTTACTTATTGCAATTTTTGCACATTTCAATATTTTTTTTTCATTTCTTTTTAACTCTTACAATAAATATTTCCAGACTTTCACGACGTTTCTGTGTGTCTTTGCTTTAATTGTGCTGATATATACATTTATAACGTTGCTTGATTGAAACGTGACAAAAGGGTGCTCTTTCATTCGCTTATTTGTTTGGTAAGCAGTGTTTGGCTGCTGGTTCCATTATTGCTGGGATCATGGCTGTTCCGCCAATACCTCCGCTTAATCTTTAACATCCACTAACTAATGTTGGTAGACATCCATATCAACGGCACAGCCATGCTACCAGAAAATGATGCAACCAGCAGCCACAGGCTGCATATGAAACGATAACAAAGCAGGTTAGAGTGACTGCCTTTGTGTAGATATGGAATGAGAAACTTCTTGATTGCTACCATAGTTCGCACAAGTTGTGTTATTTGGTGCTGTTGATTTATAAAAAGAAAAGCTAAGCTTCTTATCTTCGAGGTACATGCCATTGTTTTAATCTACTGGAAGCTCATCCTGCTCAAGCAGTAAATCACTTTGTTTAACCTTGAACAGAGAATGAAGGGATTGAGATGACTAGGAAAGGTATTGCATCGGGAGATGGCCTTTTGTGAGACTTCTCGACATGGAGTCTGAAGGAAGACGTTCCAGGTAAGTTGCTGTAAAGCACAAAACATAAGCACTATGACGTTTCATCTCAAAAATTATTTTTTATATATATCTATCAAATCCTCAAGGTTTGCTTTCCTGAAATATAATATCAGCCATCATCTTTTTGGGGCAAACCACATTTCAAAGTTGGCCTCCAAAGCCAACCGCCGACTGGGCATTCTACGTCATACAAAGTCCTTCCTTAGCACACCTGAACTCCTATCTATCCACCTATAAGGCTTTCATTCGCAGCTTGATGGAGTCCTGCTGTACCCTCTGGGCTTTCTCCCCTGCTTCACATCTTACTCATCTTAATGCTGTGGAAACCAAGGCCTTCAAGATTATTGGAATCTACCATGATGAAGTTGAGTGTATCATGATGCCATTGCAGACAAGTCAGTGGTTTCTCTGTTTTCTATTGCCTCCTTTCTGGTCTTGCACCCTCTGCTCTTTCCCTGCTTTGTCCTCCCCCCCCCCCCCGGCCAGGTTTCTTCAGGGCGCATATGGTACACCATCAACCCCCTTCTGGTTAAACCATCTAAGTCTGGGATCACTGCTCACCTCCACTCATTTGCTCCTCTTTTTCTTCACCTGTGGAACAACTTCCGCATTCTCTCCAATCTTATTTTTCCCTCCAGTTCTTCAATATAGCTGTTCACCCCCATCTCAGATCATCCCCAATCTAAAATCATGATATTTTCTACCCACGTTAACCCCCTCCTCCCCCCAATCCCTCCTCCTTCCAAATTGCCAGTTTTCCTTTCTGAGAGTTTTCTTCTGTATCCATCTTATCCACCCGATGCATCTTTTCCTGCCCCCCCCCCCATTCCTCCACACCTATTGTTTGTCCAAGTCTTTCTCTATCTAGGCCTTCAACTCTGCTGTTGGTGTATTCCTCCTCTCTCCACTGTTGCATACTGATCCGTTCAGAGTACTCGTACTCGATCTTCCATGAGCCTGAGCTATGTATACAAAAAACAAGTTTGAAATGCGAACATACCCCGTGGGAGTTCATTCAGACAACTCTCAGATGAGCAATAGCACGGACGACAGATAGTTTTGAAATTTGGTAAAATTTTTATCGCATCAGAAAAAGAAACCAGAACACCTCACAAGAGTGAGGCTAGTTTCATATCATCATTTGCGACTTAATTTTGCGTTGGGCATCGCCAAGCGCATTTAATAATGTTTTTTTTTTAATAATTTTAAGAAAAAGGGCCGGAATCCCACTTTGGGCTCAGTTAATGCCTGGGGAATGGTCTCTAGAATATACCTGTCAAGTTTGGTTCGGTTCCGTTCACTAATAACCGTGAAATAATTTTAATAAAATGGGCCGTTTCTCGGCCCAAAATTGCATTTTGGGCTCAGTTAATGCCTGCGCATGTGTTTAGTATATGCCTGTTTATTTTTCATCTAATTCTGCTCACGAATAATGGAGAAATAGATGTTCAAATGAACTGTACACAAGAAAAGAGAGAACGCGAGCGGCGCTTCGACCCGGTGGGGTCTTCATTCTATAAAATAGGGCAATTCTGTATGTCCGTTTGTCTGATCATTATATAATTGAAAATGGCTGGCCCAATCTCCATCAAATTTCACATACGTGCTTCGTCTACCAAGTGTCAGGTCATGGACATGAAGTAATTCCCCTTGATGCTCTCCCCCCCACGTGAGAATGGGGGAGACAACTTGCGATTTTTGCTTGTACACATTAATGGTGCAAGTGGTTTAACCCCCTGACCTACCGGAGGGAGCGGGTATTGACACGTTCTTTTGTTCTCAGAGGGAAATGGTGTTACTATCACTAAAAGGGAGACACGTCCATCCGTTCATCACACAAAGAAGAAGAAGTAGGAACTTGAGCATGGAGGGGTATTGACACCATATTTTCACTCCCGGGGTAAGCGGCTATTACTTTGTCTCATGATCCAAGATGTTAAAAGCCCCATCGTTACCTTATTTGCCGCGATCATGACCGAATCGGCGGAGTGAGCATTTCCATCATCAATATGAGGGAGTTTAGGCATTTAGTCAGTTTCTCCGTTCACTGAGTGTAGGCAAGGATTCAACAACCAGTGATCAACCAACGCCAATGGATACTCTCAGTATTTATTGGATCGAGCATGAATAAACCCTTTGAGTTGGGATCTCTTGAGAGGGGGTGCAGGGGAGAGGGAGATTCGTATTGTCACAATGGAACCAAGAGTTGTTTACCACTGAGAATTGTCTTCCATGTTCCAAATGTGGCAAGTTGGTAGTGAGAGCCAGGTGATGGTTTGTCCTTAGTTTTGTGATTTTTGTCCACACAGTGCGAGCTTCTGCATGGAGAACAGCGGTCATCGAAGATGCAATCGGCTTCAGTATTTGTACTGAAACATTTTCATGGTTATGGGAACTTTAATTCCAGCAAAAAGAAAAGTTTATTTCCAGTTTGAACAACCACTCATATCAATTGGAAGAAACAATTATTGCATTCCTTTGAGACAGACATTTTCATGAGCCTTCAATTATTCGATATTCATGAACATTAGTCCTTACAAACTGCATTTCTTACAATATGAAATAAACTTCTTGAGAATAAGACAGCAATGAAAAAAACAACAACATCTAGTCCACACACAGAGTTCATTCAATATGGTCCATTTCTACGTATTCTCCACCAACAAGGTGTTTTTCAAATAAATAACGTTTCTCTAACATTGAAACCAGTGCATTCATCATTAATATGGTTGACTCAATGCATGATGATTGTGGAGGTTGGGATGGTCCTTCTCTGTGATCCAGGAGACCTGTGGTTGTACAGGATTCAGGTGAATTTGCTCCAATGACTTACGCTCCTTAATTGAACTCCAAGTTTCAACACCATGCCGACACAAACTTTCATTCAAAAGTAAAAGTGATGGAACTTAGCATCGTCATAAGAGTGGTCTGGTGTCTCAGTGTCTCAGTAGTTGTTTGACCTTAAGTTCAATACGTGTTCTTCATGACCCCAAGACATTGTAGCAAAGAGCATCACAGAAAAATATGGATTATGCATTCTTTCGGTCATTTGCTTGACACACACGACCAGTCGTTGGTTTAATTGTCCACCATTTAATGTTCACAGACAATGGGTGCTGGACCAGAGTCGATCTCACAGCGAGAGACAACACCCTATCAATAATCAAGCACAGCAGTGTGGTTTGGAAAAAAAGTGAAAAATAAACAATTTTACTTGTGTGGAAATGCAACAGTAATAATAATAACAAGTCTGGAGACGGCGATGGTTCACGAACAATGTACACGGTTCGCCTTTTTTTATTTTTTGGCCTTCGAGGGGACGCCACGGGCAAACTGGCGGGAATCGGGAAAAACGTAAATGATGAAAGTTGTAGTACTCGAAGAGCACGACTTGCATACCAACTTTCATTCGAAACAGTTGAAAACCCTAGGAGCTCGATGCCAAATTTATTGATTTTTTGGACATTTTCTCAGTTCGTGACCTTGACCTTGGGACGAAAATGAAAAATCGAGCTTTGTGGGGCTATGCAGGTGCCATTGGGCTAACCAAATACCGAAACCCCTGCCAAATTCGACAAAACCCCTCGGAGAAGATGTAACTTGAAATCGGCTACCCCCTAAAAACACGTTTTTTGGGCGTGGCTCCACCCATAATGGGCGCAGCACGTCCATTCTCAGGAAAACACAACTAGATCATGATATAAACCTCCCACCAAAATTTTATCAGGATCGGATCAAAACCCACGGAGCTATGCTCGGGACAGACAGACAGACACACACCAATAACGAATATAGTGGTCACTTACTGACTCGTGAACCAAAAAAGAGCAATCAGAGATTGCAAACCCTTACCAGGACTTCTTTTGAGTGGTGTATTTTAATCGGTTTTAGGGTAAATCCAATATGGCTGCTAAACCATGTGACCAATGACATCATATGTGTGAACCTTTTGTTCCTCATGGACAGGTGGTCATACATGTGAAGTTTCACCTCAAACTGTTCAGCCACTTCAGAGAAGATTTTTGAAGTTTTTTTTTTTTTAAAGAAAAAAACAATATGGCTGCCGAATCACGTGACCGATGACGTCATGATTTTTTTTTTCTGTGGGCCATTTTATCCCGAGATGACCCTCAAAATTTTTATACTGATCAGACGTAGCATTCTCCATATGCAATTATGACGTCAAAACGAGGGCACCTATGACGTCATAAAAATCACGCTCATTCCCCATGAAGAATACTTGCTCGGTGCCAAGTTTCCATTTTTTCCTTGGTGCGGTTTCAGAGATGGAGGTCCAAAATTTTTCCATTTTTTCAATATGGCTGCCACACCACGTGACCTATGACGTCATAATTATCATTAAAACATTCTACATGAGTCGTCGCACCGATGGTGAAAATTTCGTCTCGATCTGGCAAGCGGTTGCAGAGAAAAACACAAAAATTCTGTGCGGACAAACAAACAAACAAGCAGTCATAGACTGGTACTAACGAAATCGTCAACTTGACCTCTGACCTTGTCTAATAAAAGCTGTCTCTGGAGAAGGTAGCGACGCAAACCAGAAGTTTATACGATGATTCTGCACCAAACCATCAAAAATCGAATGTTTTGGATGTTTGACCTCACTGTGACATTGACCTTTGACCGATTTTGACCAAAATCTAATCAGCGCTAGCCACCACCCTTCTGAATCACGTGGTGCAATTTGACATTGGTAGCTTCATCCGTTCTCGAGTTATCGTGCCTACAAACAAACAAACAAACAAACAAACATACAAACAAACAGAAACGGAAATCTTTAGATTTTCTAAGTAACAAACAAACAGAAACGGAAGTCATCAATATACTTACAAAATCTAAAGATTTCGTAAGTAACAAGCAGTCATAGACTGGTACTTACGAAATCGTCAACTTGACCTCTGACCTTGTCTAATAAAAGCTGTCTCTCGAGAAGGTAGCGACACAAACCAGAAGTTTCTACGATGATTCTGTACCAAACCATCAAAAATCGAATGTTTTGGATGTTTGACCTCACTGTGACCTTGACCTTTGACCGATTTTGACCAAAATCTAATCAGCGCTAGCCACCACCCTCCTGAATCATGTGGTGTAATTTGACATTGGTAGCTTCTTCCGTTCTCGAGTTATCATTTTTTAGATGTTTGACCTCAGTGTGACCTTGACCTTTGACCGATTTTGACCAAAATCTAATCAGCACTAGCCATCACCCTCCTGAATCACGTGGTGTAATTTGACATCGGTTGCTTCTTCCGTTCTCGAGTTATCGTGCCTACAAACAAACACACACAAACACACAAACAAACAATCACACAAACAGATGACGGAAGTCATCAATATACTTACGAAATCTTTAGATTTCGTAACAAACCCAAATGCAATACCCTCTCCGAATCCTTCGCTGAGGGTAATAATAATGTGATAAGCATTTCAAAAATACTTAAATATATATATATATATATATATATATATATATATATATATATATATATATATATATATATATATATATATATATATATATATATATAGGTACTAGCAGATAGTCCAGTTACACGAGGCTGTTGTAAGGGAATGAGTTAGTTCCCAAAAGTGTAATATTTTAGGAGTTCACTAGGAATGTCCTTTGACAGCAATAATAGTCACTAATTGTTTCGATTGCTCAGGTTTCTCGGTGAAGGAAATCGACAAAAAGGTAATTATACGTTCGATGGAATTGACCAAATGGTTTGTGGTTATATTATTTGTTACTTCCGGTTGGCATACAAACCGGTGACAACCTATACACCACCCACGTGCGCAACCTCGGCATAAAATGCACAGAACTCTAAATTGCGTGAATATCAATATTTCTCGACCTCCGCATGTACTGTCCGGACGCAAGAGCTCTCAAATGAGGTATCATCCAACATTATACGTGTTGTGGTGACAATGTTTACCCCGTTCACACACTTGCGCAACTCGCTCTTATATCGGTGCATGGATATCTAATTAATAAATGTCATTTTCTGTCTATCTGTGTGTAACACCAATCAGGCCAAAACTACTGGACCAATTGCCACCAAACTTGGCGCATGGACCGAGTTTGACCTGGTGGTGAACATGGGCAACTTGGGTTCATCTGTAGCCGTGGGGGTTCAGGAAGGAAGGTCGACAAAAACTCTGTAAATGTGTATCGTGTACTGACTGACACCTGGTGGTTGTCAGCTGTGGAAATAACTCATTTTTGCACTATTGAGGTCCCCAGAGCAGAGCTTTGTGGGAAGCCCCAAAGTCAACCTCCACTAATCAGGGGAGGCAGGGGAAGGGGGGAATAGGAGTCCAGAGGGAGGGCGGTGGGTAAGGGGCGGGAGAAGGGATCTGATGTTGCCAGGAAACGCCGGGCACCCGTGCTAGTAGATAATAAATAGATATACACGAGACCACACCTAAACGTCAACTCAAAGCAATAGGCCTGTCTGAAGAACAGCGCTCGAACAAGCGACCTGGAGGGGACAGGGGTCTTTGTTGTGGTCATGTCACACCATTACATGCCGGATGAATGAATGAATGAACAACTGAACAGCACTCGCAGGTTGCCATCATGATCGAGTAATAAAAATTAACTTCTACATCGAGTAAGAGGCATCCACAACCATCCTTGACGATGTTGCAAAGGACCTCACTTTTTTACCTTTAAATTTGTTTTCTCCACAACTGCTTAAGCGATTGAGACAAAACTTTCAAAATAGGAATGCCTACCAATGGAGGATTTTAAAACAAAGCCACATGATAATTGGATGGAAAATCTGAGCAGTGTTCCAAAAAAATTAAAAAAAAAACAGGTTTCTGCATGGTCGCAGGGTGTTTCATGCAGTAGAAATAAACCGGCTTGACCTCGCTTCGCTTGTCCTCGGCAGAACTAACAAATTGAGGGTGAGAATCCACTCACCAGCAGAAAATTGTAAATGTTCGAATGATACACGTGCCTCTTCAGCTCAATCAGAGATCTTGTTTTTGAATGAAGGCATTTAACAATTTGTGTACACATCCACTGTAAGCTTAATAGCCAACAAGAGGCTCACAGGACAGCCCAGATGCATGCACCCAGATCCTGTGAACCATCTCACCTGGGGTCAAATCTCAACTCAACTATAAACTGTCATCCTGACCTTTTTCAGATCGAGTGTGTACCGTCAATCGGAAAGGTATCAAGCCGGAGGACCCGTCTGCCAGCACTGGTCATTGGTGGACATCAAAGATCAACATGGTGTCTTTAACAAAGAGTAAGCGAGTCAGTGCCGGCACCATGAACAAATTACAAATTCATTGGTGAATCAAGAATTTGTTTTGCTCACAACACATACAAACCTCCAAGTGAGTGCAGAGTGTCGATGAGTGGTGACCCTCACTTCATGGGTCTTCCTCCGGCTGCAGACACATTGTCATCTGTCCTCGATGTCCCTAATCTGTCAAACTCCGAGGTATATCATGTGGCTTTTTATTTATATAGCTGACTAGTTCTCATTACAAGGCACATTGCACACCTGAATCGCATTATCTGGAAGAACGGTGCACCCAGAGTTCATATCGTTTCGTGTAGTCACAAACTGTGCACACAGGCAGGGCTACTGTTGGGAATGTTTTCGTTAAGGTTTCCCAACCCCCTCACCATCCCCTCTCAAATGTGGCTTTCCATAACGGCATCAAATTGCCACACACTGACCAATGCTGTTGTGCTGTTTTTTGTTCTTTACAAGATTGAGGTTCCTGGCAGAGCACAGTGACGGAGGGTATAAACCGACCATGGGGAAGCACCACAAAACCCCGGACCCTAAGCAAGGAGAGGAGAGGATGTCGCCCATCCTCTCCTCTACTTGCTGAATGGACAGGAGAGGATTGGTGAGAACACAGCAACCTTCAAGTAAGAGGAAGTTGGGTTAGGAAGGACTCATGGAGGTAATAAAGATCATGGGTAAGAATGAGGAATCGTGGGAGATGATAGTGCAAGGAAGAGTGGGATAAAACAACCTCTGGAATGTACTTCCACAGATGGGAGTAAAAGAGGAACAAAAGAGTCGAGGTGTGCAGCCAGCCACGACTTAAGGATTTAAACCAGAAAGAATGAGTGCCTGAAGGACCAGCTGGGGAGGGTCGGTGGGTTGACAAAGCAGAGGGAGAGCTATACCGGATGAGAGTTTATTTAATAATAATCATTTTTTTAAAAAAACACAGGACAAGAACCTGTGATGTGATGTGAGGGCAGAGGGAGATTCTAATAAATGCTGAGAGCTGGAGATTGCATAGATTTCCATTGAGACAGAAGTAATATTGGGGCACCGGCCCATTTGGGAGAGCGGGACGCCATGGGCTATAGACAAAGGCCTTCTCGGCTGTGAATAGCTCTAGTTTAAGAAGGAATGAGGAGATACTGTGATCATTAAGGCCATACTCTCAAGGCAATGCCTATCCATTGCACTCTGGGCAGGTTGACCCATGCAATTTCCCCAAAACTGCAATAGGAGCGATGGAAGATGCCCAGTGTGCAGCAGACTTGAGGCCAGCTTTGCAATGTTGTTGGCCCAACAAAGGCCATGGGTGATGGTGAGGCCGAGTCCAAGAGACAATCTCGTCCGATGGCTGACCATGGAAATGGGCTGACAGGATGGCCTAAATGTATGCGCACTTGCCTCCGAGTTGTCGAATCTGTCTTCAAATCTAGATCCAGCTATAAACTGTTATCCCGGTGTTTCACAGGCTGGACGAGTCCCTCGAATGGAGGTTAGACTAGGCGTCCAAACTGCCAGCATTAGTTGGTGGACGTTAAAGATCCTACGGTGTCCTTCATGAAGAGTTGGCGAGCTATCGTCAGCACCGTGAACAGATTCCAAATTCCTGTTGAGCACATCATGAAGAGTGCACTGCATCAGCGGCACAGCCATCCCTCGAGTGAACAATTAAAATAAAGACATAAAATGTCATCGCCCCAATTGTTTTAGTAATTTTGCTGCATGGAGTTGAAGGGCTAGCCCATATTGATGTACAAGTAAAATGCTGGCCAGTCTACCAGCCAGCCATCTTTGATTAGATCGCAAAATAAAGTGAGGGGCACATGTATGCCCTCGGGTACTGTGCTTGTGCCAAGTTTGAACAAAATCGGACCATGCATATCTGAAAAATGGTTGAGGATGTGTTCGACGCTAGGTTTTGGTTTTTTTCACAAATAAAATGGCCACCAGTCGGCCATCTTGGATCTGATGTCTAAAAAAAATTGACGTGCATATGCAAACCGTCATGTGTTGTCTTTTTGTCAAATATGAATAAAATCAATCCAAACATGTCGTGATAAGGTTGCGAACGCACGCACGCACGAAAATCGAGACCAAATCCATAAACCCCTGCTTCAGATCAAGTCAAACAGGGGCTAATAATGCTACCAGCAGCTATATGCTGCATGGAAAGGAAAGGAAAGGAAAGGACCATGGAAATATGTCAGTTCCATGACTGTCCTCTCAGAGGAAGTGTGAGACAGAGATTGGAGAGGATTGAAAGACATGACCCATTTATCAGACCAGCATCTAATCAATTCAAAATCAGCAGACAGTGATGCAGCTGAACTGTGTGCCCGTTAAGGATTGCCTACTGTACAATACAATGCAGAATCATCTCCAAAGGGAAGAGAGTATTTTTCAGAGTAGCGGAGAGGTCGTTAATGTAGATTGGGGACAAGACTGGGTCGAAGGCATGGTCTTGGTGCACGCCAGCTTCCACGAGGAGAGAAGAGGAACTGGGAAAGCCGAAAGCTCCAAGGTTTGTCCAGGAATTTGCATTCCAGCCAGCAAGCCAAATATATTTTAGAAAATTTGATCCATGGTAGTAGAACAAAATCCCTAACAACAACAAAAATTGTTGCTGCACTATGTACTACACACCAAGGTGTGTTGAAAAGTAATGCCTCCTATTCATTTTCTCCAAAACAGGTAAAGATATTTGAATGAAACAAAGACAGATACAAACATCAATCTTTATTCTACCATCGTGTACATTTAATTCTCAACATCAATCAGCACTGCCGTCCAAACATTTCTGCCAACGTTCAAGTGGTTTTGTGATGCCGTCACGATGGAGCTTTGCGTC
Organism: Eptatretus burgeri; assembly: GCF_056783735.1. Lineage (NCBI taxonomy): Eukaryota > Metazoa > Chordata > Myxini > Myxiniformes > Myxinidae > Eptatretus > Eptatretus burgeri. The sequence goes on along the minus strand of NC_140967.1, from coordinate 29,550,012 downwards.
CTGCTGACTTAGCGAGTACTTCACAGCAGCCATGACATCATCGTCGGAATAAAAATGTCCTCCACATAATTGTTCCATAAGTTTGCGGAAGAGACGAAAATCTGAATGGAACAAAGTCGGGGCTGGTGATCTTTTGTGGCGGTACTCCATTGACAGTCTCTTACTCTAAAGATCGTAATGGTGCGCCTAACTCTCACCTCCAGCGCTTCACGTTTCAACGCTGTCTTCTGCCATCTCGGCTAACGTAGCACTGAGACATCTAGTGTCAGAATCACGAAACTTCACACCAAGTGACAGGAAGAACTAATGCGTGGACCGTACTTTGTTTCATTCTAATATTTTTACCTGTTTTGGAGAAAAATTAATAGGAGGCATTACTTCTCAACACACCTTCGTACGTTAAAAGCCACAATCCCATTTTATGGAGACAGCCAGGGAACGTTTTTTGTCCCAAGCTTTTCACAAAGCAGTGAGCAAACCCTGACGTTTAGCTGAAGGCAATTTTTGGCAATAATTTGGAATTTGTTCAAGATACTGGAAATTAACCCGTTTCCTCTTCATGAAAGACACTGTCGGATCTTCGGCATCGACCAATGACGTGCTGGCAGGTGTGTCCTCCACCTTCACATCCATCCAATGGACAGTACACACAACGATGCCTCGCCCTGCGTGCAAAACACCAGTGTGATGGTTGACAGCCGAGTCCAGATTCAAACCGAAGAGAGCTCAGGAGGCGAGCGCTCACACCTCCAAACTTTACTGCCAGCCCGTGTTCCCTCGCTATTTGATGTCGCTCAAAATACCATGCACTTCAGCACGATTAAGAGACGGCCTAATTACTTCAAGGAAATAACATCAAGGGGTTCATCAATGTTTTTCCTTTTGCAGAGGGCCTTGCACAGCTCCCGTCCGTGGTTCTACCCTGTGGTAGACAAGCAAATCCAACCTACCATAGGGAAAAACCACTGGAAGGCGCCACACAGTGCGACTCAAGATTCAGGATCAAGTTTCTGTCCGTCTTTCTCCCAAGGAACAATACGAGTTCCCTTCCAAGGAACTTCGATGCACGAGGAGGCCATTCGATCCATCGAGCCTGTGCAACGTTTTCCACCGACCTCCAAAACTACGAGCGGACGCTCTAACCATTACGCCACCGAGTCTGCCAGCCCTAAAATCTCGAGCTTATTGGGTCATTTATTTAATCTCCGAGTCGTTTTGGAAGGAAAGTTTTTGGAACACTGGTGTGCGCAGTTCTGCAAGGGTCTCTCATCCAAAAAGTAATTCGAAAATGGTTTCCTCTCCATTCAACACCAAGGGAATTTGACAGCCTTGCCGAGGTGGAAATCCAACGATTTGGTTCCAGATTTCGCCGTTACAAATCCAACCCTCCCCCCCCCCCCTGTCCGTGTCCATCACGATATACAACGCATTCATCGAGGTGGAGTGACCTTCCATGGGCACTGCAGCAACGTGCTACCAATTGGCATGGATTACCAAAGGAGCAGGAAAATAAAACTTTAGCCACGAACAGAAAGCACATTGTGAAAGTGCAGGCCATAACCGCAACATTATAATCATTTTCACATGTTGGACTCAAACAAGCGTGTATTTGTGACTCGAGCAGCTGGGGTGGGGGGCGGCCCTTTTCCCTACGACCCAGCCAATGAAGTGGTATTCCAGCACACCCCATCCTGCTCTGCCTTAAATGTAGAGGAGACACACCTTTGTTGGATATCATTCCATGCAGCATTGATGGACAGACACATCATCACCTCTGGCCTCCTATACCTCTTGAAATCCATCCCAGCATCATATATCACAGAGTTGACCCTTTATAGCTGTTCCACTAAAGTAGTGCAACAGCTTGATAAAGAGGAACATTCTTTCTTCTTTGGGAGCAACACCTCTGCAGGGACTTGTCATTCCAAACACCACTAAAATTGAGATTGCGTGGAAACACGCCCTGTGTTACATTTCAATATTCAAACTCCAACAACAGATGAACGTTTCTTTTGAACTCTATGATGTCCTCCACATCCACTGTCCAACAAAGATGTTGCTTTATAACGAGAGCAGCAGCTTCTTCAAACGGGCCTCAGGATTGCCGTCACATCACCTGATCTCCGCCCGTCGTGGTTTCCCAGCTAGTCTCCAGCCCCCTCCTTGAGTATCGAACAAACTCAGAGAATGTTTGTCCATGCGCTGATAACCGCTCTATGGATAGCCATGTGGGAACGGTGTCTCGTACAGCATTCCCACGTCACTCCACGCACGACTGCTCATGGGATGGGATTGGTGTTTACTGTGATAGACAAATTGGTGAGAATATAAACCGATTTTCAATGTGAAGCTGCAAAATGACTGCTGGCCTGTGAGCGGTGTGCATTAACAGCCAATATGTATGCGTGTGTCTGTATGTATAAAATATATAAATAAATAAATTATATATATATATATATATATATATATATATATATATATATATATATATATATATATATATATATATATATATATATATATATATATATATATATATATATATATATATATATATATATATATGCATTGACATTTTAATCATCACAAGATCATCCAGCACATGAAATGGATGTTTGTTATGGAATCAGAGGGAGGGTGGGAAGAACACGGATGAAGATATTGAAGTTTGCGGAAAGACCAGAGATCCAAAATGTGTAAACTTCGGTGAATAGTGTGTGACATGTATTATTAACAAGACATTTTATCCAACTTATTTACGGCTTTAACAGGTGGTCTTTCTACAGAATTACTTTTCTGAATCTGAACTCTACAATCGCAGCGCTTGCTCGTCATCTCGTTTTAAAAAAACAAAAAAAAGAAAAACAAAACGTGACATCCTGTTTTGGGGATCAGCCAAGCGAAGAGGGTGATGTACAAAAGTGTGGGGGTGGGAGTGGGGAGGAAGGAGACGGAGAAGGTGGGGTACATTGGGGAAGGTAATGAGAGCGGTGGAAGGAATCAAGGCAAGAGTTAAAGTATACGTATATGGGAAAGGATAGGAGAAAGCCAGACAAAGGGGGTGAAATGCATTGGGAAGGGAGTTCAGGTGAAGAGGTCGAGGTACATATGAGAAGGGGAGGTATGATTGGGGGGCAGGGAGTGGGAACCCATGCGAAGAGGGTGAGGTACAAATGGGAGTGGTGAGGCAGAAGAATGTGAGGTACACATTGGGAAAGGAGGTGTGGAAGGATGAAAGGGGGGAGTGGGGGCTGATGCGGTCCCCAAACAGATCCGGCCGCGATGTAACGTGGCCGTGATGGAGACGGCTCGTGTTGTGCATCAAGGTTCCGCGCCCGCTTTACCTCATAAAAGCGCTCAATGAGCCTTTTTGGAAATGGCTCCTCCAAGGCTTCTCCCCATCAATGGAGCGCCTTGTTGAAGATCTGCTGCCGGACCGGTGATTTTGGCCCAACGCAGCCGCTCGGCTCGGTAAACATCAGCACGAGGGCGCACACGGCACGTCTTTGTGACCACGAGTGTGGAATTTGTGGGGAGAGTGATGCATTTCACACGGGGGTGCGCACAGCCTCGCCATCTTCTCGAGCACACACAGAAGCCTTTAATGGTGCACTCCAAGTCGCATGAGGGACCGGATAAGGGTGGGGGACTGGAGGCACCGCGAAGATGATTACCTACATAGAGAAGGCTGGTTAGTACAAGCGAGGACCCGTGTACTCGAGAATTAAATAAAATAACGGGCAATATAATGCACAACACACAAACTCAATTCATCCCCATCCTCGAATTTTGTACTTTCTCAAAACTCAACTCACGATTGTTCCTCGATCGTGAATCGTGTTCAAGTTAAAACACTCTGAAAGTTTGGTACTGTCAAGGGGTGAAAATACCCCCCTTCACCTCCCCCCTTGGAAATAACACCAACTGCAGAAGGTACAAAATCATGTCACTGCAAATGTCAGGCATTCCAAACCTGGGCACACCAATAACTTGGGAGTTCATCACATGGTCCAAACTTTTGGCCTCTCAAAAGTAGCAATTCATGAATTACCAGCAATTTTAATCCACCTATTCAATCTGCCAGCTCAAAGTCAACTGTTCCCCACTACCCCCTTGACATGCCACAACCCGAACGCACAAACTTGGACTTTCTCAAAAACTTTACTCGTCATCGTTGGTTTTCAATTAAATTTACGATGATTTTAGCACTTTCTCTTTTTCTATACAAGATCAAGGCTCATGGAAGGTGGAGGTGACAGAGGGTTAAAATAAAATAAATAAATAATAAGGCAGCAAACAGTTAGGACACAAAACGCAAGGTAAGGAATGAAGAGGAACATCGGAGACAGTTATAGTATTACATTTGCAAAGTTATAACAAAGTCCTTCGAAGTTAAACAGAAGAAATTTACCTTTTACCAATGGAGGTGGAAATGAAGCTGTGCACACATGAGACAGAGAGTCACGTCCCACGTAGGCAGGTGTCCCACAGCAGGCCCTAATATAGGGAACACGGGGCGGGGAGAGGTGTAGGAGGGTCAAATGGCAGCCCATGGATGGTGGAGCTTCATCCATGAATGGCGAAGAGACTTTTCAGCCAAAAATCGTCTGCAATGCGTTTGCCTTCGAGAGCAGCTCTTGCTCGTAAAGCTCGAGCAGTTGTTTCGCCTGTACTCGACTCACTGTGATGTCGAAACAAAAAAAAAAAAAACAACGATTTGATCCCATGATCTGGAAAAATATATATATATTTAAATAACTCCATGGCACTCCGTGGAGCGCATAACTCTGCCAGGCTGAACAGTTTACGTTTAGTTTCCCACTAATAGTCTTGATCTGGATTCGGACCTGAATCGAAATCGAATCAGCTTGTCTTCGTCACCTACCGAACTCGTCCACGAAGTTTCGACTGAATCCATCTACAAATTTTTGAGATATCCCGCTATACATCATTTTTGGGCCCCATTTCGCAATGGTGAAGAATCGCTTAAATAAGTAATTCTTGGATCCGGATCTTCACCCAAGTTGAATCAATTGGTCCTAGTCTTCGACGCAACTCATTCACCAAGTTTCGTCCAAATCCATCGATAATTTTTTGAAATATCGTGCTATATATCATTTTTGGCCCAATCTCTCAATGTTGAAGAATCACTGAAAGAATTATTCGATCTGGAACTGGATAATTACCAAAATCTTCACCGGCACACACCCAACCTGTCCACCAGGTTTCGTCCAAATGCGTCCATAAACTGTTGAGATACACTGCTCACAACCAGACAGACAAGGGTTAAAACATTCCCTTCGCCCACCTTCGGTGATGGAGATAAAAATGGTCACATGAATGACATCCAACTCTGTCCGGTAAACCATCGGCTGGATGTGGAACATCTCGAATTCGTTAGCTTGATCATACCGAATGATGCAAAGGGTTAAGAAAGGATTTTTAAAATGAAAATTAAATAAATATAAATCTACACATAGAGGAAACATTTCCATAATGGGCAAGATTTATTCTGCAGTCTTCGTACACTTTCGATACATATCCATTGGTAGAGTCCGTCAAACTGCAATAGAAGCGAAAGTCTGTTTGTATAGGATAACCAAGACCACAGAGATGAGCTTGTTTGGTTACTCGGGAGGGAAGGGGGAATTTAATTGAATAAAAATGTTGCAAAGTCTGAAATGAAGCAATGGCTGGCAGCAGGGCTGGCCATGAAAGAACTCTCTATAAGTGACGAGTTAGTCATAACGGCGATGTTGTGAGTGGTCGAGCTGGCACACGAATCACGATGGAAATAATCAGCGACGTATAGAGAGCTTATAAAAAAGGACATTTGAACACGGAGGCTGAAACAAATCAAGCAATGAAGCGGCGCATTAGAAAATGCCCGTACCACCCCGTCACATATGACCGTGGGGAGTGAGTCGGAGTCGCGTGAAGAGTTGTCCAGCCCTTTGGTTCCCGTTCCTTCACAAGACCAAAAAACAAAAATCACTGTGACAGGGTTTGCAGTATTTTAAACTTCAATCTTCTTTCGTACGAGGCACAAAACTGTGGGGGTCGTATCATTCGCTAAGGGCACGCACAGCTGTGCCGCTGATGTGGTGCCCTCAATCGTAGATTAGGGCAGCAATTTGTTCAGGGTTCTTGGGATAGCTCACCTCCTCTTTGCGAAGGATCTTTAACGTCCATCAACTGATGCTGGCAGACGGGACGCCGATTTAACGTCCATCCGAGGGACGTCACACACGTTGATGCATCACCCTACCTATGAAACACTGGGATGACAGTTTATAGTTGGGTTCGGATTAAAACCCAGGCTACACAGCTTCGAGAGGAGTGTGTGTACCGTCCTCTCGGCCATCCTGTAGCATTCCAAACTGCTCCATAATGATGAGAATTCCATACCCATCCCTACACCATTCTGTTAATGGGGTGTCACATCAGCTTTAATTATTTCTGGGAAGTTGGCACCTGGCAGCGCCCTTCTCGTCGGGTTACCTCAACAGCAGAACACAACAGCCTGCTCTTAAGAGTCAGACATTTTAATGTCCACATGAAAGTGCAAATGATGCAACGAGCTTAACGCCACCTCAAGGATGGCACACTCCACGGCTGGTACCCTCTCCGCTGATACTGTACCAGACAAGTTTGTTTGATTTGACTGAACCAATGATAAAATTCAAGCTAAGAGAGTTCAGAGGTTATTCAAATAAATAAGTCATCTAACCTTCCACCCTCGGAACAAGGTTTGGTTTGATGAGAACATCAAATGGAGCATCTCTTTCAATCCAGGTATCATACCTCCTGCGACTAAAATAACGACAACCAATGTTCATTCCAACTTCTAACCTCGCTTTGTATCACAATCAATCGTTTATCTGAGAGCAAAACACATAGCACACATCTTTTGCAGCAGGTTGTTCAGCACGAAATGAAAACGCACCAACGCATGTGATGAAGTTATTCGATTACTGAAAAAAAAAATGTCTGTCACAAAGATGTGTCCTAATTTCTATCTCACAGACAAGTAATCCTGCATCATCTTTATTCACACAAATTTCCAAATGGGCAGAGGCTTCTGCTCTGGAGATGCAATGAAATAGTCAGATCAATGGAAACGGAAACAAAGCACTGAAATAAAAAAATTTTAAAAGGCAATATTTCATCCAAAGATGCCCCATATTCTGCCAATCAGAACAGGCCAAAGAAACAACCCAGCACATCTGCAAATAAGGAATCCACCAGTTACAACAGTACCGACGCAATTCCATCATTCCCAAAGTCTCAAGTTTAAAGTCCAATATAAACTCAGCCTGACCAGTGAATACAGTGGAAGCATCCGGCACGTCCTTCAGAAGCTTCTACCGATCAGATGAAAATGGAGATAGAAGAGGAAGGACAAACGAATTTTTGGTCCAGCCACCATTAACATGACAAAAGACTTGTCAAAACAATGCATTTTCTACCTTGCATCATCTATAACCTCATCCTCAACAACATTCACATCCGCCAATGATTCGCTTTCCAAAGCAAGCCTCGGATGCTCACTGTTTCCAGCCAACACGTGATTGCTCTCGTCGGCCTCACGAAGAGAAATAGGGTTCGAGTCCTCCCTGTCTGACTCCTGCTCGCTGGTGTGAGGAGAAATGGATGGCGGAGTCTCCAAATCGGGCGATGTGGGGACTTCTGTTCCCTTCGGCGGCAGGAATTCGGATATCGGGCTCAGCAGGACAGGAATGTCAAGGCAACCGAGGCAAGTATAGTGGGGTAATCGAGTCAGAGGTACACCTGCAAAAATATAAATAACAAGGTAAACGTCAGCCCATTCGTACAATGTCTTTTCCTCATTTGTAGTTAGAAAGATGTTGAGTGGCACCACTTTTTAAAGATAGCATTTCAGTGTCCCTTGAGAATTGCCCTGAGGGCATCAAGAATCAAACCACATGTTGAACAGAGCAAGTTTGGAAAATGTATTTTGTTGATTAATGTCACAGTGAAAGGAAGAGTATAATCATCTTCCCTCCCCTCAATAATCTTTTAGCAATAAAGAGATAGCAGATCAAATTAATGCACATTATAGTTCAATAAAACCACAATTTAAAAGTAATGGCCTTCCCCCTCAAACCCCTTGGCCCCTGAAGCTGTGAACCCAGATCCAACTCCCATAAACCACGTATTTGTCCCTCGTCCACAAATACCCCTCAAATTCAAATTCACATTCCAGTACACCGACGTCGACCAATGTCTGTCCCGCAAATTATTTACATACAAGCTCCCCCACAAGTCCAAAACCAATGCAAGCAAATAAGAAAGAATCAAACAAAAGAAAATTAAAAATAATAAAATAAACGAGACTGTGCTTCAGAAGGAAGAGGAGGGTGTCACATTGTCATCGTACCGAGTGCGTGCGCTAACTGGCTTGGAGGGAAGAGAGCTTGCAAGCAGCGATTGAGGAAAGGCAAAAGTTGTTGAACGTATGTCGAGCAGAACCTGGTGAAAAGGTCCTCTTCGGCTCGGCTGAAAGTAGGCGCCTCTGAACGGTGGAAATCCACAATGGTGAAAGTCACCTGCACAGACAAACCAATTCAGTACATGCTTTCCAGTGGGATACGAGTAGAGTATGCTCTTTTTCACCAAAATATAGAATAAACTCCCAATATGCTCATTTCCCCTTTCCACAAAAAAAAAAAAGAGAAAGAGAAAGAGAAAGAGAAAGAGAAAGAGAAAGAGAAAGAGAAAGAGAAAGAGAAAGAGAAAGAGAAAGAGAAAGAGAAAGAGAAAGAGAAAGAGAAAGAGAAAGAGAAAGAGAAAGAGAAAGAGAAAGAGAAAGAGAAAGAGAAAGAGAAAGAGAAAGAGAAAGAGAAAGAGAAAGAGAAAGAGAAAGAGAAAGAGAAAGAGAAAGAGAAAGAGAGAGAAAGAGAGAGAAAGAGAGAGAAAGAGAGAGAAAGAGAGAGAAAGAAAGAGAAAGAGAAAGAGAAAGAGAAAGAGAAAGAGAAAGAGAAAGAGAAAGAGAAAGAGAAAGAGAGAGAAAGAGAAAGAGAAAGAGAGAGAAAGAGAAAGAAAGAGAGAGAAAGAGAGAGAAAGAAAGAGAAAGAGAAAGAGAAAGAGAAAGAGAAAGAGAAAGAGAAAGAGAAAGAGAAAGAGAAAGAGAAAGAGAAAGAGAAAGAGAGAGAAAGAGAGAAGAGAGATATATATATATATATATATATATATATATATATATATATATATATATATATATATATATATATATATATATATATATATATATATATATATATATATATATATATATCTGTTGTTTAAGTGCAAAATCCACGATATTGTTTCGTATACATTTCATATTAATGAGAACGTTGTTTTTAATTAAGGAAAAGTCAAGGTGAAGCAGGGCAGTCCCCAGGTAATGCAAATAACTTGGCTGGAGGAGATGGCCATTCTGGGTTTTCCAATGGGGAGCATTTACCCAAATCTAGGATGTGTAAATGTGGGATTTACAAATTTAAAACTTGCCCAAATTTAACCACCCACGATACAATACGTTGGACAGTAATGGCAAAATCTTATACGTCAAAATAAACCTGTACTGAGAGATGATCACAATGTAAACAAGAAAAAGGGCAATGAGAGATTGCAGACCCTAGTCAGGACTTGTTTTATATGGTGTTTGTGTAGTTCTTTATGGTGTATTTTGTGGGGCATTTGTGTAGTGGTGTGTTACATAATTAATTAGAACGGGCACTCGGTAGAGCGCATACCTTCGCCGCCACTACTTTTTTCCGGGCACATTTGAAAAACGTCATTTAAAAACATCCATGACGTCACAACCAGTCTGATGGACGTCAAATTTGTTGTTAGACGTCATTGAGGGCAGTCCAACAAAATGGAATGATAAACACTGAAAAAAATCTAAAGTTTAAAAAAATGACGTCATCTTGTGACGTCATTTTGACGCACTTCCAATGACGTCACTACCAATTGCGGACTACCATCCTGAAAGCTCTTATTTCACGGAACATTTTAACGTTGGTTTCATGTCAATAGCTCTATTAGATCTGAAGTTATGCCTACAAGTATATTTTGACCTTGAGTGTGACCTTGACCATAGAGTTAATTTGCAAAACCTGTTCATAAATAAGCAGATATTTTGGTACTGATCATAATGCCTGGATTTGGGACAATTACCTTTACAAATTACATAGATATTTGAATATAAAATATCAGGACATTTTAGCCACAATTGAAAAACGTTATGTTCAAACGTCAATGACGTCATAACAGTCAGTCCGAAAGACGTCAAATTTGGTGTGTGACGTCCTTAAGGTAAGTCCTACAAAACGGTATGATCAAAACTGATGAGGTCGAAAATTGAAAATTTATGTCATCTTGTGACGTCATTTTGACGCACTTCTGATGACGTCACGTCAAATCTGACACCACGTACCTGAAAGGTGTTTCGTCATGGAACAATATGGCGTTGGTTGCATGTCGATAGCTGTCTTATGAAGGAAGTTATGCTCAAAAGTTTGTTTTTGACATTTTCATGACCTTGACCTTGACCTTTGAGCCGATCGCTCCCAAAATCTAATCAAATCGTCCTTGGATAATCACGAATCATCCCACCAATTTTCATGCAATTCGGTTTAATACTTTCTGAGTTATGCGAATAACAAACAAACACACATATTCACAAATAAATAAATACACAGCGACCAAAAGATAACCTTTCGTAGAATGCGGAGGTAATAAGACATCATTAGAACTGCCACTTTACAACTGCTGACAGTGATGACGGGGTACCAAGACTTCTTGCTTTGATGCAACCCCACTTTGATTGGACACCTGACCCTGACCCATGAGGTTTTTTTATTTTTATTATTGAACTGAATTTGGAATGGGATTAAAATAAATTCATTTAACATCAAATGGAAGAGCAAATCGGTTCAGTCCTGCATTGGAGTCATCAGAAAGAACCCAAACAAGCAAAAAGCAAAGATGAAGTCATCAGGAGGAACCTGGATAGGATTCGCATTTCAGATGCTACTCCTCTACTATCAAATCCCTCCTAGCACAGCCAAGTGAATCTTATTCAAAAGAAAAAATAAATAAAAATAAAACAAAAAGGACCCAGATCAAAAAATAATTAAATAAATATGGTTGCTAGACCATGTGTCCGATCAATTTGAAATTTAAAACATGTATTCCCCATCACTACTAGATCACAATTGACGTTTCACGTCGATCAAGTGGTTCCAGAGAAAACATTATTTAATATTTTTCTTCAATCCAATATGGCTGCCAAACCATGTGACCTATCAATTATTCCTGAACAAAGTTGAACACCCATGGCTTGAGGAACATTTGTGTGAAGTTTCCCTTCGATCTGTCCAGCCGTTCTGGAGAAGATTTTTGTAGGTTTGAGGGTATATCCAATATGGCTGCCAAAACACGCGACCAATGACATCATATGTGTGAACTTTTTGTTCTTCACGGATAAGCGGTCGGTCATACATGTAAAGTTTCACCTCAATCTGTTCAGCCATATCAGAGAAAATGATTTTTGAAGGTTTTCTTTTTGTTTTGTTTTTTAACAATATGGCTGCAAATCACATGACCAATGAAATGAAAAAAAATTTCTGTGGATCATTTTATCCCTCGATGACTCAAAAATTTTCATACTGATCAGATGTAGCATTCTACTTATGCAATTATGATGTCACAACGAAGGCACCTATGACATCAATTTAAAAAAAAAAAAAAATCGCACAAATTCCCCATGAGTACTTGCCATGTGCCAAGTTTCAATTTTTTCCTTGGTTTTGGTTTCTATACGAGGATACAAAGGTCCAAAGTTTTTGTTTTTTCAACATAGCGGCCACACCACGTGACCTATGACATCATAATTATCAATAAAACATTCTACATCAGCACTGTCGTCGCTATGGTGAAAATTTCATCTCAATCCGACAAGCAGTTGCAGAGAAAAACACTAAAGTTCTGTGCGAGACAAACAAACAAACAGAAATGGACCCAAATGCAATACCCTCTCCTCCGGCGAGTGTAAACGTTGAAATAGTTAATTTATTAACTTGTCGCAAGTTTACGATACAATACGTTGCAGAAACTACACGGGAGTAATGCAAGAATAAATTCACACAGGAGCGGCACGATGAGCCCAGATAAGGCTGCTGGTTGTCCACCGGACTTACAGGACCATGAATCGCCAATAATTCGACCGCGTGGGGTAGGGTTAATTGCCAAACTTCAATATACCTAAGTACCCACGTGGCAAAGCTTACTGGGGAATTCACACCCTCGACAGGCCTCGAGCGGAATGAGCCGTCACTGTGCTCAAACGGTGTGTAACCCGAGCGGATGGTTACTGAGGCCTGTCGGTCCAAATGAACAATTTACTGCTTCACTATTTCCCAACACGCACCGTGCTAAGCCAATGAAAAACACAGAAATGAGTTGATACATTCAAAAAAGGGGCACTTATTTATAACAATAATCGGGGAGAGGAAGACAGAGCAGAGTCATCACGAATAAAGAAAGGTATTATGAAAAGAAAACACTTAAACAGCTCTACTTAACAGACGGGACCCACGGACACAGACACACACCCAAAAGAACTGGACCCCGTGGGTCGATCTCGGTCAGGCCGGGCCGGGGTACCTGTCCGCTCTGTGCGGTCACACAGATTCCGAACCACTGGTGGGACTCGAACCCACGACCCAAAATCCACAGCTTAGGATCCTGGCTGCTCGACTTCCAAACCTGCCCTCCAAAGGACTGCAGGCCGCTCCAACCACGACCACCTGCAGAACCCTCTGCAGTTGCCACGATCACACGGTCTCCCCAAAAACTGGTCCAAACCAAGCCAATCTCCGACCGTCTGCCGCAAACGCCACAATTCTCCGAACTGCCGTCCTCTCCCCTTTCTTGAGTAGGGAGCGGCTTCTTCTCCCCACCACTCGCCTCCTGATTGGACCGTGGGTTGTCAGGCGACTCGTGGCGGCCTCCCGATTGGCTGGGGCGCGTGTGGTGCTCGCCCTCCGCTCATTGGCTGGAGGAAACGCTGTCTGCCCCTCCTCGGAGCACAGCTTCGACCCGAGGAGACGAAGGCTCCGCCCACGTCCTCAGCCAAAAACACATGCGTAATGGCAACCGGTCGAGTGCGGGAAGGTGGCGTTGCTGTCGTGGATGTAGTAGTAGTAGTAGTAGCTGTAGTTGTTGGTGGTGAAGAAGCAAAGATGGGCGTTGTCATTGTTGGTGGTGAAGAAGCGAAGATGGGCGTTGTTGGCGTTGGTGGTGAAGAAGCGAAGATGGGCGTTGTTGTCGTTGTTGTTGGTGGTGTAAAAATCCTAACTATAAAATAATTCACAGCGCACGTACAATTAATCACACATTTTAACATACGACGGGACCCTACCTAGAAACACATACTTACCGATATAACTTATCAATAAGGACTCTGGCTGTTGTGTGTGATGGGTTCCAGATTCGTAACAATAGCTGGGTCACGATTGAAACCCAAGCTGGACAATTTTGAGGTGAATGTGCGTACTGCTAGGTAATCCTGCCAGCCCTGGTTGTCCACGACTCACGATAAAAAGGAGAGATATAATTAATGGCCAGAAAGAGGATGGAATGTAAGATAAAACAATTACATATTCTGTAAGCATACATCTGGGCCCAAAAGTTTGCATGCACTTGAGCAGAATCCAGTTGACTTCCATTTATACCTCTTTTTTCCACAATAATCATAATTCTTTCCATTCCTAGAACAATTTCAACCATTCTCCCTTGTTTCTATCAACGGTTTCTGCAAGCTGACAGTTTAATTCATGATGTGACAAAAAATAGCGGGTCAAAAGTTTACATACAGCACACTCAAATATTGTCGAATACTTTGTTGTATGGCCTTTAACCTTTAGAACTTCAGTCAGTCTTGCAGGATAACCATCAATCAGCTTCTTCCAATTCTCTGAAAGTATTTTAACCCATTCTTCTTGACAGTGTTGGTAGAGTTCAGTCAAATTGGAGGGTTTCCTCTTTTGCACTCTCTTCTTCAATTCCGTCCACAAATTCTCTATTGGATTGAAGTCCGGACTTTGAGCTGGCCATTCCAAAACATCAACCTTGTTCTGCTGAAGCCATCCAGCAACCAACTTGGAAGTATGCTTTGGGTCGTTGTCATGTTGGAAGGTCTAGCGACGTCCGAGGTTCAGCTTTCGAGCAGACTGCTTCAGGTTCCCTTGGAGAATCTCCAAGTAGTCTTCCTTCTTCATGGTGCCATCCATCTCATACAGTGCTCCTGGACCACGAGCAGCAAAACATCCCCATAGCATGATGCTGCCACCACCATGCTTCACCGTGGGTATTGTGTTCTTCGGTTTGAAGGCCTCTCCCTTCTCTCACCAGACGTACTGTTGGTCATTGTGGCCGAAAAGTTCCATTTTGGTTTCATCAGACCAAAGGACACTCCACCAGAAGCCTCTATCTTTGTCCTTGTGCTTTCTTGCATATTTCGGCCTGGCTTCGCAGTGGCGTTTTTGAAGGAGGGACTTCCTTCACAATCTGCAGCCTCTTAGTCCGTTTCGGTGCAGGACCCTCTGGACGGTGGACAGTGACACCTTCGTCCCTGAAGCCTCCAATTATTGGCACAGGTGTTTCTTGGTAGTCTCGGGGTTGAAGCGCACCTTTCTGACCAATGCCCTCTCATCGGTTGGTGTCAACTTGGACTTCCGGCCTGATCTTGGAAGGATCTTGGTTGTCTCAAGGTCCCTATACGTCCGCACACAATCTGGACAGATGACCGCGGCACTTTTAGTTGCCTAGATATGGCCCCAAGAGAAGTCCCTGACCTATGCAACTGGATAATGCTCTTCCTCAGGTCTTGAGAGTATTCTTTTGCATTCCCCATGCTGGCTCAAGTGGAAATAGGGCCTGAATGGGAAACCTAGACCCTTTATACAGCCATAGGAGCACTAGCTGACCGATTACATAACAATTATAATCAGCAGAGAGTGGGGGACACAATACAAGTGATAGAAGGCCATTTCAGAACATTATAGGCCTTTTGAAAGCCAATCATGCAGCGTCACCTTGGTGTATTTAAACTTTTGACCCGCTATTTTTGTCACATCATGAATTAAACTGAATAAAATCATCCAAAGTACAAAAATTGCAGAAACAAGGGAGAATGGTTGAAACTGTTCTAGGAATGGAAAGAATT
The DNA here is from genome assembly GCF_056783735.1 of Eptatretus burgeri. Taxonomy (NCBI): domain Eukaryota; kingdom Metazoa; phylum Chordata; class Myxini; order Myxiniformes; family Myxinidae; genus Eptatretus; species Eptatretus burgeri. The sequence goes on along the minus strand of NC_140967.1, from coordinate 29,534,771 downwards.
CTGATTATTGTCGAGAAAAGACGTATAAACGGAAGTCAACTGTATTCTGCTCAAGTGTGTGCAAACTTTTGGGCCCGACTGTAGATAGCTTTTCTGGATTAAAGAATAACTTAAAGTAAGAAAAACGAGATCGAAGTTGATGGTGGGCACGCCATCACAAATCCCCACCCACCCTTCCCACCGAAAGTAAAGTTGAAATATGGCAAAAAAAAAAATTCCACAAGGAATGACCCAATGTCAAATTTGGAGTTAAAAAACAAATCTTGTTTCGACCCATGACAACACAAGTCCCTACCCCCTGGGGATCAAATCCAAAAATGTCATTACACATTTCATGCATACCCCAATGTTGAGTACAGATCCAGTTTCATGAAACAAGGACAAATGTGTCCAAGAGCAGCGTCCTAAAGGTTTTGTCGGCTAAAAAAAAAAAAAATTTTTTCAGCACGTGCCTTGATTAAGCCAATAGCGAGACCCGTCATAATGTATTTACGTATATAGTGTATTTACGAAATAAATAATGTATTTATGAAATTACAATACGATAAATGGAATAATCTTTAAATAGTAACGTGAACTTTTCGAAACTTTAAAGCAAATGTCCGAATATACTTAAAAGTTCATGATAGACGCTCTCAAAAGGCACCGTCAATGCGAGGATGTGTACATGTGCTTAGTATTTAAGGAGATCCGGATCTTGTATATACAAGAGCCGAGTCCAAGAGGTTAAGGTTTTGTCTTAACAAGAAGAACAAGAAGAAGAAGAAGAACAAGAAGAACAAGCAGAAGAACAAGAAGAAGAACAAGAAGAAGAAAAAGAACAAGAAGAAGAACAACAACGCCGAGCTCTCTATGAGCAGTGTTCGCGACGCGAGACGTTGCTAAAAATGTTTAAAATGTATCCAATTGCATTTTTTGTAATTGACCTTTTCACCACACTCCATGGCCCCGAGGGTGGAGCCAAAAATGATACTGCTCTCGCACTTTCTTGCTGTGTGGTGATCATAACTACCAAGTTTGGCGAATTTCTACCCAAATATTTTGGAGATAGCGTGATGGACGGAAGGAATGGAATGACTAAGAAGAGGTTAGCTCAACTGTGATGGAGAACGAATCATAATAAATGGCCAAGACAAAGGACACGACATGAACAACTTCAAGAAAATGGCAGGAATGAGTCAATCGGACAGGTGTAGGTTCTGCAACACGTTAACAGAAAGCATGAGTCACCTCCGATTGGGATGTAAAAACTCATGTCAGAACAGCTGTACACACAAAGGCACAACAAGGTATGTCGAGTAATCCACTGGCACACATGTATAAATTTCTATATCCCAGTTCCACAAAACTCATGCAGACATAAACCAAAAGCAAAGATTGAAAACAAGGAAGTACCGCTCACATACGATCTGATTTTATCGAGCGTGAACATAAAAGCAAAGCATTGCTACCAGATATAGAACTTAGATGCAAAATAAAAATATACCATCAGAGATGGGGAATCCCCCGCCATTGAAAAATAATTGAAATCAGATAAGCGTTTTTCCATTTATTACAAAAAACATTTTTTTCAAGATGGCCGCCCCAGACGGCCATCTTGGATCCGGTCACGCCGAAAAATCAATAGGGTTCTTCCTTTTCAGGTGGTACATGTGTGACTCAAATTTCAAATCGATATGGCGAACAGTTTATGAGTTATCACATTCACAGCTATAAATGTCGACGCCCAGCCAGCCAGACAGACAGCCGGACGGACGACTCGGGTGACAACAATATCCCCCTTCCGCCATGCGGCGGGGGATAAAAAAAAACTTGGCATTGCTAATTAAAGTTTCAGTAGCCAGCGATTTTGGCCGAAACACAGAAATCAAGAAAATGACCAAATAACAGGACCTCAAAAATGAGGTGAAAAGATCTTGGAGGCTGAAGAGTGCTTAAATTGTACCAGTGATAATTGGAGCAATGGGAATAATAAAGAAGAACCTCACGGAGTTCTTAAAAACCATCCCAGGGAACATTACTACAAACAGACTGTGGTTGGAAGCTGTCCAGAACTTGGTGACAAACCTGAAAAGAAGAGCCCTCAGAACAAAACTTTCAAAAGAAGAAACTTTCACAGCTTGGTCCCTTACTGAAACAGAGATGGATACGTCGAGACCTGGGAGATACCGTACCATATTTTGAAACCCGTACATGGAGATAACAACCGAGGAAAAACACACACACACACACACACACACACACACACACACACACACACACACACACACACACACACACACACACACACACACACACACACACACACACGCTACATAAAAAGGAGAAAAAACTGATCCCCTGAAATATAGACCGATCGGCTTACTTCCATTCCAATCAGCGAGGTCATGGAATCAATCATTGCTTCAGACATCAAAAAATGGATGGAAGTCCTCAATATCACACACAAGATCAGGACCGTCTCTCGACATATCTAGTGCTATTAAAACAGACTGGCATCCCACCTTGCTCGCTAAAATGTATGCCGATGGCATCCAAGGACAACTGCACCCTTGGCTCACCGACTTCCTCCACTCAGGTAGCCAACGTATGGCAAACAGAATCCTTTCATCTCCTCTCCTGTCAACGCTGGCGTCAACAAGGCTGTGTGTTGCGAAGCTGGAAGCCATGAGCACTCAACATACAGGTCCTATAGAACAGTTATATCGGTAAGTATGTGTTTTTAGTTGGGGTCCCCGTCCCGTGTGTAATGGGTAATTAAATGTACATGCGCTGCGAAGTTATTTTGATAGTCAGGGTTTTCTTTTATTTTTACACCACCAACATCAACTACAACAACGCCAGCATCACCCTGACCTTCACCTTCACCACGCTCTGGCCGATGCCATGGTGGGCGGAGTTCAAAGAGGAGCCTCGCGGCGGCCCTCGACCAATCAGCGTGCTACCAGCGGGGTGGCCGTCGCTCAGCCAATCAGACCCCGCAACGGTGTGAAAGGCGGTCCGCGTGACGTCACCACGCTCCCGGGCCAATCGACGGACTTGCCGCTCGTTTTGGCCAGTGACAGGGCGACGAGTGATTCTGCGTGCCAAAATCGTCCAGTGAGGGGGAGCGGAGGCATCCCCCAACCCCCCAAGACAGGGTGAATAAGAGTGCGAAACGATTGGACCACAAAAATAACTTAACAGATCCTTCCTCCGCCAGAACCGCAAAGGTTGTGTGCTGCGTCTCTGTCGGTGAACCAGGAGAGAGAAACGGGTGACAGGAGTGAAGATCGCGTTTGCCCGACACGAGTGGTTGTCACGTTCGCCTCACACGCGAGAGGTCTGAGTCCCACCACCCCGCCAGCTCGAAGACCACACGAGGTGGACAGGTCCGAGGCAGGCTCTGGTCTTTAGCTCGCCTTTCCCTCCGAGCTGGAGGCCTCAATAAAGGCTGTGGCCACTGGTTCTTGGGTGTGTGTGTGTGTGTGTGTGTGTGTGTGTGTGTGTGTGTGTGTGTGTGTGTGTGTGTGTGTGTGTGTGTGTGTGTGTGTGTGTGTGTGTGTGTGTGTGTGTGTGTGTGTGTGTGTGTGTGTGTGTGTGTGTGTGTGTGTGTGTGTGTGTGTGTGTGTGTGTGGCGCCAGTCCATGAAGTAAAACTGCATAAGTGCTTGTACATAAATTGCTATTCCTTCTATATTTGAATAACTCTGCCTGGTGTAGCAGCAAAGCAAACCTGTTGTGCATTTTGTGATACAAGCACCAAATTTGGCACAAATGTACATTAATATGTTGCGAACATTTTCAGATATTGGGCCACTTGAAATTCTCTCTTTATGTCCGCCATATTGGATTTCAAAAAGGCCACCACTTGAAATCTACATTTGCTATTATCTCTGGACGTAATGCAGCTATTGACTTAATTCTGGTATCTAAATGTATGTTTTTGGGAATAAGGAATCCAATGGTACCATTTTCAACTTAATATTATCTATCACAGTCTGTTATATAATTTTATTTGGAAAATATCTAGGCAAATATTGGATTCAACACAATACTTTGAAAAGAATGTCTTAAGGCCCGGTCACACCTTGACGTTTTAGCCAACGTATGCCGATTTTTTAATTTTTTTTTTCTAAAACGCTGGCACACGTTGAATACGTGATGGGTAAGTTTTGATAACATTGAGAGCATGCTGAAAAACACTGCCATACGTCATTGTACGTTGGCTTTAAACGGTGTACTTTTTGGTTGTCCTCAAATTTTTTCATGCTTGAAATTTCACGACGTATGCCGGCGTATGACTCACACGTTCCGCTACGCTGGCCACAAGTTGTATGCACGGTCTGCGATCGTTGACAGACGTCAACACATGCTACTTGTAAGTTAATAATAAGTTGAGACACGCCGAGGAAATGTTTAGCGTACCCGAAATTTATTTCTAACCGATGATTAACGTGTTGTTGACACGTTACGCGATCGTTGCCACACGTCGACAGACGTTACTTTTAAGTTACTCATAGGCTGAAAGACGTCGGTATAATGGATCGTCCTTGCGTCAGCGTCCACGGCCACGGCCAGGACACTTATTTGCAGCATTCTTCAAACTTTTCTTCGGCATGACGAGGATGTTCACACTTCGGTGTCTAGCTTGGCTATGATTCCAATTGTCCATCGGCAGCGTCTATTTAAAATAGTCGAGTTTGAGCGTTTTAACACGTTCAGAAGAAACGCTTCAAATTTCAAAACCCCAACGTCAAAAAACAAAGGCGAGTGACAGCAATTTAAATCGTTCATTGTAAACAATGAAAATAGTTGAGTGATACCGTTTAAAAGTCGTTGAGTGTGAAAAAAATCAAATTGTTGAGCGCAAGCGTCTACTTTCAATAGAAACGATTAAAATTTCCCAGCGCCAGCGTCAAAAAACAAAGGCGAGTGACAGCAATTTAAATCGTTCATTGTAAACAATGAAAATAGTTGAGTGGTACCGTTTAAAAGTCGTTGAGTGTAAAAAAAATCCAATTGTTGAGCGCAAGCGTCTACTTTCAATAGTGGAGATGCAGCCATTTAAATCGTTGAGTTTATCATTTAAATCGTTAAATCGTTAAACGCAAGGACGATCCATCATAACCCACACCCTCCCCCTCACACTCACCTACTACTGCCAACATGAACAAACTACTACTAATACTAATACTGATACTGATACTGTTACTGATGACATGGACATCGACTCAAAAAGGACTAGAAAACACTGTTGGGTTCCCCTTTTATGAGCAGCATTTTTATATACCAATTCCCAAAACCGCTGGGAACACGTCTTTATATGGCAGTTGTAACCTAGAAACACGTTAATTTTTTTTTTTTTGTCGACCGGAAGACGTCATTGGAATATGTCTACATACGTCGATGTGTGTTGGGACTACGTAAAGAATTGGTTCAAAGCACGTCAAACATAAGTTAGAAATAAGTTTCGCGTAAAAAAGACATTACCGCGACGCGTTTCGACTTATGAGTAGCTTATAAGTAGCCTTTGTGGACGTGTGTAAAACTTATCCCCATCGCATGCGGAACGTGTGTCATACGCCGAGTACGTCGTAAAATTTTGAACATGTTTAAAATTTCTTGACGTACTCTACTTACTACGACGTATGATAGCGTACTTTAGCGTTGTACTCACGTATACCAAACTTACTCATACCGTATTTGACGTGCCCCAACGTTTTAGACACATTTTTCTTAGGTCGGCATACGTTGGCAAGATCGCCAAGGTGTGACCGCGATGTTGACACTTCCATTTCTACGGCAGTTATGATTCGAATCGTTATGCGTCAGCCTTTTAATAGGCTACGTCACGACATCGTCGGCGATGCGTGCAACGCGCTATGCCTAAGTTAGACTATTGTTGGGCATCGGTTGTGTAGGCCAACAACAGGTTCAGCATTCGTTGGTATAAGTTATCTATAACACAACGAAACGTTCTGTGTCCGTTACCAATGCGTTATACATAAGACCAAGTCGCTATGAATACGTCCGAATCTTTAAAAAAAAAAACATCAAAAGTTCAACGTAAGCCAGCGTTTTACATACATTTTAATACGTTGCTATCGCTGGCTAAAACGTCAAGGTGTGACCAGGCCTTTAGTTCTGTAAATGTCTTAGGGATAATACTGACATGCTATATGGTCTAGTATTTGAGGCTCGGTGTACTGGTATCTGAGGCTAGGTATATACCGGTACTGAAGATACGTGTACATAAACAGTGTCATGTTAACAAGTTTAGCATTGCCACAAGTACATGTATGTTGTTGACTCATCGTCATGTGCAGTCCCCTTCACACACACAGAGGGCTGTGCACTGAAGGGCAGCCTTTTTGCACTTGCAGCGCCTCACACACCCTTTCTTGCACTTGCAAGAAACTAGCTCAATGCAGCTGTGAGCTGCCTCAGTTAGCCTGGTCCAGTAAGGTGTGTACTGTCCTTCTCCAGGCCTTGACCAACCCCAGTTGGTTGGTGGAGGGAGCTCTGGTGCTGGCAGCAGTATCTGACCCCACACATGTCCACCTTGATACACTGCCCTCTTGACATGTTCCTCCAGAGCTGCCTTCGTTGGAGGGATGAGCTGCACATTGTTCTTCCTTGCGAAGTGTTTCCTCCTGGCCTTGTCAATGTCTGTGCATTTGCTGGTTCGATCATACAACAGGATCACGAACATCTCGATGATGCGCATTGCATCGTCTGGTATGTCACGAGGTGCAGAGGACAGCAGCAGCAGTGCCTCAGTGAGTTCTGGCAGTACCGTCCAGACTGCCCACGCAGTCTTCTTGCCATGTCTATGAAAACTAGACACAGTGTCGCATCCAGTTAGAGCGTGGAACATTGGCAGCGCACGAGCCTTCTCTCGTCCCAATCCAGCTGCTATTTCGTGTGCTGCTAGGTATCGGAAACTCTGGCCTGTTCCGAATACCAGCCACAGTTTGTCTTCTGGTTGCAACTCCTGTGCCAGGGACACTGCCAGCACCACATCGGTATCTACAGTCCGGATGAGTATTGCATGGTGTCCATGCTGGACTGCGTGAGATGCATGCAGCAACATCTGACTGTCAGCTTCTTCATGGTTACATGGGGCGAGTGAGGTCAGATCTGGCAGTAGTGGCTTGCTGAGCACTGCCTCTCCATCAATAATGACGAGTTGCTTGTCCTCCTGGTCAAACCATTCCATGAGAGCTGCTGAGAGGAACCTGAGCAGCTCGGTCTTGTTGCTGTCCACTCATAGGAAGTTCTGCCAGTTTCCTGGTATGGCTGCGGCACCCACCACAGGTCTCCGCACACCTTGTCCCCGCTTTGCACGTGTACTACCTTTCAGTGAATCAGCAAGGTAAGTATCCCAGACCAGATCCAGGCGTGACACTGTTTGCAGCTTCGTGGACATATATGGGATGAAGATCTGTTGTGCATACTCTTCAAAGGTCTTTGATGCAGCCGGCTTCAGCATCTGGACGATGGCTGCTCCATCAAGCACAATACAGGTCGTGACAGGAGTCTCTGTCTTTGCGTCGGAGACTTCTTCCAAGCATGTGAGATCACTCTTGGTACCAGTGCAGAGGCTTCCACCATCAGACAATGCAGGAGGACATGCCTGATTCTCGTGACAAAAGAACTCCTCAAGGTTTCCATCCCTCGTCTGGTAGCCAATGTACAGGCGTGCGAAGAGTTCACGGTCATTGTTGATGGAGGCGAGCTGTTGCTGACCTATGCTCTGGCTTCTTGGAGTGGAAGTGCTGAACACCTTCAGCTTGTTACGAGGAATGGGTGCGTCCACTGCCTTTGTTCTGTCCAACAGACACTCTCTTGTGAAAGCCTCGAACTGCTCTTGGCCAATCCTCTTAGCATTCATCACGGTCTCCACAGCAGCAGGATCAGCGATCTCCTTTGTGTCCAGTTTGACTACATCCTGACTCTCCTCCTCGAATGGGTTGCCCATCTCCTCTCTGACACCGACGAGAGAGAGCGAACATCTTTCACAAATGAGGCCTGTACACTTGGCGTCTGATCATGATGACGTATGTCTGCTGTTTGCCGTCTCCAGTGTTGGTTCCCATCCTGGAATTCTTCGATCACCCTGGCAACTTCTGGTCCCGCAACCATCCAGCGACGTATGGCACTGGGGTTGTCAGTGAGCCCAACTGCTCCACCCTCTCCTTTGATGCAGGCATTATTCTGCTCATGTGCCTGGTCAATCGGGATTGAAGAGAACACCCTCTGTATTTTCTGAATGGTGAAGTGGCTTTCCCTGAATTTCCTGGCTACATCTGGGTGTTTGATGGTGAGTTCGGCCATGTCCTTCAGGTGCACTGGTATCCACCTAGCATAGTGGGTGTGATCCAGTGCATGGAACCAGGGGACCAGCTCTGTCAGAGCATTGAGGTACATCATTAACGATCACTGCCTGAGAGAACGCACATACACTAGAACTAACAGTTCTAGTTCCAGCACGGTTGCCCAGTAGTGAAACTGGGGGATGTCTTCTCCTCTCTGGCAACACCAATCTTCAAACTCCGGAAGGTCCTCTGCATCCCTGGTTTCTCCCAGACAGTAGTGGTTGTAGGCACGGTGATGCAGGATATACAGTGCTGCTGCAGTCACTTGATGTGCTCTTCTTGTGCGCAAGACAAGACATTTCAAGTGGCGGCCATTTTGAAATCCAATATGGCGGACATAAAGAGAGAATTTCAAGTGGCCCAATATCTGAAAATGTTCGCAACATATTAATGTACATTTGTGCCAAATTTGGTGCTTGTATCACAAAATGCACAATTCTTTTGAATGTTTGGGCTAAGCCGCCACACTAGCCTTCTTGTGTGCACCCCTGCCCCATTATAAATAAATACATTTGTTAAATGTATCAGTTCGTTGCTGTGTTTCTGCCATTGGCTTAGCGTGACGCGTGTCGGTGAATTATGAAGGCTGTTGCCGCTGTAAATGTACGATTGGACCGACGAAACTTCGGCAACTCTCCACTCGGGTTGCGCACGGGTCGGGCACACTAACGGCTCGACTCGTACGAGGGCCGTCGAGGGTGTGAATACTCGGTAACTCGCCACGTGGATTTCTAGGTATTTTAAAGATTGGCAAATAACCCTGTACCATGTGGTGTAATTAATGACGATTCACGGTCGGTCCGGTAAGGGACCCGTACTTGTCGGAGTTTTCCGAAAGGTACGATCTAGATTCCGGGTGCTCGGTGGAGTCGACTCTACAGCTCCATCTAGCGGTCGTGCTCGTCACTGATACCCGGCCCGCAACAAGTATTCTGGGCCCAGTTCATGATTTTCATCAATGATCCTATTCATGATCTTCATCAATGATCTTTCTGACTCAGGAAAATCCTTTATCAACATGCTGATGACTCCACCCTGTGATGTGACATCCCTCATCCTTCAGACAGGAAGGCTGCAGGCTCTTCCCACTCTTCAGACCTTAAAAAAATTAAAATCAAGAAAAATCACAAGCTGGCCAAACATTTGGAATAGGTCTTTCAATTCTGACAAATCTTACACTATCACTTCTCTCTCCGAAAGACCCATCCGGCAAACCCTCCCTATCTACTTTATCAACAATCCTCTTGACGAAATTCAGTCATTTAAACTCCTGGGTCTCATCAGCCATGATATTTCTTGGGCAAACCACATTTTAAACTTGGCCTCCAAAGACAGCCTCCATCACACAAAACCCTTCCTTGGTACAACTGAACTCTATCCCACCAACAAGGCCTTCAGCCACAGCTTGATGGAGTACTGCTCTCCCATGCCTCACATCTTGCTCAGTTTGATGCCGTGCACAGATCAGAGGATGGGTACAAAAATATTTCAAAGACTTTGAATATCCCTTGGAGTGCAGTCAAGACAACCATTAAGAAGTGGAAGGCATATGGTATCACCAAGACCCTGCCTAGATCAGGCTGTCCATCCAAACTGGATAACCAAGCACGTTAGAGACTGATCAGAAAGGCCACCAAGAGGCCAATGGAAACTTTGAAAGAGATACATGCCTTTATGGCAAAGACTAGCCACTGTGTGCATGTGACAACAATATGTCAAGCACTCCACAAGTCTGGCCTGCACAGTAGGGTGGCAAGAAGGAAGCCATTACTCAAAAAGGACCACCTTGAGTTCTGTTTGAGGTGTGCAAAAAACAATCTGGAGATTCTGAAGCCATGTGGCAAAAGGTTTTGTGGTCTGACGAAACCAAGATGGGACTTTTTGGCTGAAATGCAAAATGTTAGTTTGGTGCAAACCCAACACAGCAGATCACCCAAAGAACACCATCCCTACTGTGAAGCATGGTGGTGGAAGCATCATGTTATAGGGATGTTTCTCATCAGCAGTGACTGGGGCACTTGTCAAGATTGAAGGGAAAATAGATGGAGCAAAATACAGAAAAATCCCAGAGTAAAATCTGCTGCCCTCTGCAAGAAAGCTGAATTTGGGACAGAAGTTCATCTTTCAGTATGACAATGTCCCAAAACACAGCTGAAGTTACACTGGAGTGGCTAAGAAACAAAAAGATTAATGTCCTTGAGTGGTCCAGTCAGTGCCCTGACCTAAATCCAATTGAAAATCTGTGGCATGAGTTGAATATTGCTATCCCTCAACGCTCCCCACACAACTTCACTGAGCTTGAAATGTTTTGTGCAGAATAATGGGCAAATGCTACTGAATCAAGGTGTGTAAAGTTGGTAGAGATCTATCCCAACAAGACTCACAGCTGCAATTGCTGTCAAAGGTGCTTCCACCAAGTATGAACTCAGGGGGGAGGGGGGTGGACACTTATCCAATCAAGATATTCTAGTTTTGTATTTTTAATTAATTTTCTGAAATTTGTTTTTCACTTGGAAGTTGTGGGTTATGATGTCTAAATAAAAGGTGGAAAAAGTCTGATTTAATGAAATTTAATTCCAGGATACAAGGCAACAAAAGGTGAAAATTTTGAAAGGGGCTTTAGACTTTATAGAGGCACTGTGTAAAAAGAAATAACTAACATTATACTAAACAGCTTTACCCAACTAATCTATTTTACAACAAACATGATTCTTTTAATTATAAAAGCACTTCCAATGGCCATCATCTATCTATAATTTCAGCAATCTGTGTGTGTGTCTGCCTGCCTGTCCGTCTGTCTGTATGTATGTGTGTCTGCGACCGCTGTTTCTCGACAACCCCTAGTCCGATCTAATTGAAACTTGCCAGGAATATTGCTTGCGACCTGAGGATGTGCCTTTTCAAGGTTTGATATTAATCGGACAAGTGGTTCCCAAGTTACGGCCATTTATTTGCCAACCAATGACAGGATACGGTGCAATGACACAACGATTGACGTCAATTATTTTATTTTTTTTGCACGATTGACGTCAATTCTTCTTCTTCGTTTGCTATGACATCACAATTGACACTGGGGACCTGAGCATGTACCTCCACATCGGATCACTCTCAAGGTGGGTATGGAAGCGGCCTGTGTGGTTGTCGTTTTCCGCACATACGGCCATGCGAGAGCGAAGGAACGGCCTGTGTGGTTGTTGTTTCTGGCACGCAGTTTGAAAGTTCTTTTTTTTGCACGTATGGGCCCGCACTAGTCTATATATAATTCCAGCAATATGTGTGTATGTGTGTATGTGTGTATGTGTGTATGCGTGTGCGCGTGCGCGCGCGCGCGCGCGTGCGTGCGTGCGTGCGCGCGTGCGTGTGCGCGTGCGTGTGCGCGCGTGTGCGTGCGCGTGTGTGCGTGTGTGTGTCTATCTGTCTGCGACCGCTGTTTCTCGACAACCACTGGTCCGATGTAATTGAAACTTGCCAGGAATATTGCTTGCGACCTGAGTATGTGCCTTTTCAAGGTTTGATATTAATCGGACAAGTGGTTCCCAAGTTACGGTCATTTATTTGCCAACCAATGACAGGACACGGTGCTACGACATCATTATTGACGTCACAATTCTTCTGTTATTTATTACTTACGAAATCTTATATTGATGACTTCTGTCCTCTGTTTGTGCGTTTGTGTGTGTTTGTTTGTAGGCACGATAACTCGAGAACGGAAGAAGCAACCAATGTCAAATTACACCACGTGATTCAGGAGGGTGGTGGCGAGCGCCGATTACATTTTGGTCAAAATCGGTCAAAGGTCAAGGTCACAGTGAGGTCAAACATTCGATTTTTGATGGTTTGGTACAGATAACTCGAGAACGGAAGAAGCTACCAATGTCAAATTACACCACGTGATTCAGGAGGGTGGAGGCTAGCGCTGATTATATTTTGGTCAAAATCGGTCAAAGGTCAATGTCACAGTGAGGTCAAACATCCAAAACATTCGATTTTTGATGGTTTGGTACAGAATCATCGTAGAAACTTCTGGTTTGCGTCGCTACCTTCTCGAGAGACAGCTTTTATAAGACAAGGTCAGAGGTCAAGTTGACGATTTTGTAAGTACCAGTCTGACTGCTTGTTTATTTTTTATTGCACGATTGTCACAATCCTTCTTATTCTTCATTTGATGATGTCACAATTGACGCTGGGGACCTGAGTATGTGCCTTTTCAAGGTTTGATATCGTTCTTCTTCATCCGTTTCAGCTGTTTCCAAAGTTATGGTCATTTATTTACCAAACCAATGACAGGACACGGTGCTATGACGTCACAATTGACGTGACAATTATCAATTTTTTTTTTCTGCACGTACGGGCACGTACTAGATAAACTAATAAAACATAATATGAAGGAGAAACATTGTGCATTTTCCAGTGATTTCTCACACATTTGGTTTTCCTTGACATTTTTTGTTTTCAACATGCAGCCAATTGTGGGTCAATGACTGCCTCCAATTTCCACTGTGAGGCCTGAACGCACCAAACTATCTTACAGAAATGGCACTCACGTCGCACATCTTCTCTGGACTCCAAAATTTCAAAACCTGTTTGGGATGTATGTCTATATGTTAAACTAATCACAATGGCAAATATAGTGGACAAATGATGTGCTGTACATGTTGTATTGTCAATTCTGTTCAAATCCCCCAATGTCCTTGCCTATGCATGTTAGTAGTACAATGCAAACTGGGCTTCCCTGCTGCTGAGAGAGAGACAGAGACAGAGACAGAGACAGAGACAGAGACAGAGACAGAGACAGAGACAGAGACAGAGACAGAGACAGAGACAGAGACAGAGACAGAGACAGACGGAGGTGGGAGTGTTTTCCTCGAAAAGATGAACTTTCCCTCATATTGACTGACGTCTCACAATGTATCCCACCAAAACGGTCAAGGCAATCAAAACATACATACATAAATAAATAAAGTGAGTTTCTAATGCACATCTGACTCACCTTTTCTAATAGTTGCTGCACACAAACGCTCACATCATGGGCAAGGGCGATGGGGCAACAGAGACGAAGATCATTAAAAGCTGTGAGCAATCCATTAACAAAACAAGCGAGTGGTGGGAAGTCGATGAGTTTCAAGGGTGGTTGTAGAGTCATTGGCGGCGTGGCTTTTGTCTCTCCTACATCTGGCTGCACGTCACCCATGTGCCCAAGTCCAGTTGGTATTGATAAAAGTGTAAACCCATGCATGTCATCGATAAAGGATTCCAACGCCCAGGCAGTGGCCTTGTCGAAAGCCTCATACGCAAGTCGTTGAAACATCGGTGCGAGAAGTGCACGGAAATCTCCACCAATTCGTCCCAGCGAAAGGCCAAAGTACATGCACTGCTCAAGCAGAGAGTCAGGCCTTGCTCCACCACTATTCCTGCTCCCATTCTCCCATAATCCAGCCTCAAGAACCGACAGAAAGCAAAGCACACGGCGTGACATCCAACTATGGAACACAGCCGTGGCCTGTGCACCATCGACTGCCTCGTCGTCGGCGAAAACAGCCCGGTACTGCGTGACAATGTCAAAAAGGTGCACTCGGCAAGCTTCAATCGACTTCACCAGGTGCTGGTGAGGGTCATCACGAGGAATTGCAGAGAGCATTGCCTCAAGCCAAGCATCGCGCACTTGCAGGAACTTCAGCCGGAGCTCTGTGTCACGAAGGGCATCGAGGCGACGGAGATAGGAGACGACACGTAAGCATGCGGGCAAAGTCACTGGGCCGCGGAGTTGATGCAGGAGCTGGGAGAGTAAAAGTTGGGATGAAGCACGCACATCAGCCACGATTCCTTGAATCACAGGAACAGAGGAGTGCTTTCGTTCAAGGCGCTTTACGTAGCTGGGGAAAAGGTGAAACAGGGGAAAGATAGTGGGAAGCGTGTATATTAGGGTAAACACTGAACATGAGAAAAATAGTCTTGGATGCAAAACTGAGGTCCCATAATGAAGCTTCCCAAGTTGTCAATTCTATCCTTTAACAATACGCAACTTTCAAAATGACATCTTCATGTTAACGAGGCCTTTTGCGCATGCCGTGTGTGTGTGTGTGTGTGTGTGTGTGTGTGTGTGTGTGTGTGTGTGTGTGTGTGTGTGTGTGTGTGTGTGTGTGTGTGTGTGTGTGTGTGTGTGTGTGTGTGTGTGTGTGTGTGTGTGTGTGTGTGTGTGTGTGTGTGTGTGTGTGTGTGTGTTTACACTGACTCGGTTATGCTCACCGGGCACCTCAACCCATACAAACTCCCACTGTCATCACCTACCCCCCCCTCCCCCCCTTCTCCTCCTCCTCCTCCTCCTCCTCCTCCTCACAAACATGATTAATAGTTAATATAATCATTTTAATCTTACCCTGTGAATTGACAAGCCCCAGGTATGACACCTTTCTATCGGTGTTCAGAAGCACCCAAAACAGATACGGTGTCTCCCTCTGGAAAGTCCACCTGAATGTTAGCAACGATGGCATCGTCTTTCCAATTGCGAAGATCCATTAAGTCACCAAGCCTGGCCAGGTTCACAGAAGGCAATCCCACAAGGTTCAAAGTCCATTCACTGACAGGGATGATGGGGAGGTTGGGTAGAATGTACCGTCCACAGGCCTTGCACGGGCGCACATCGTCGGGAGGTTTGGCAGTACGGGCAACAAGACATGGGCGAGTTGATCAGCGTTCTCCAAATCTTTCGTTTTGCAGAGGCACACGCCTTTATCGTGGTACTTTTCCAAGTATTCTCGGCTTCTTTTAGACACTTTATGAGCCATTTTTGGTCACAATCCTTATCTAGCACACAGGGTACATGTCTCCGCCCCAAGGCCATTGTCGCCAGGGGTTTCTGCGCATGTGCGCCGAGCATTCTGCGGCGGGTTACGTCGTTCCGAAAGTTGCGGATTGATAATGTTGCTTATTTATCCCGGCATTTTGTGTCACCAGTAGAATTCCCAACCGACTCACCCAATGAGTTCCAGCGCTTCATCGTAGTAGCCATTACGTACACATGTATGCATCAGCTGTGGGATCTCCAGCACCTATGGAGGACAAGACATCACACGTGAGCTATTATTAAAATGAGGAAAAGACATCATACAAAGTATGACTCAATTAATGCCCGAGCGAGCTTTCACAGAAAGTTTATTTTAACCCGATAAAATAATGAATCATTGGCAACGATTCATCGAGTTGGAGAGTCAACATCCATTTGCTTCCGGTTCCGGATTCTTTTAGAGCCAATCACCATCTTCTCTGCTCTGAGGATATCTATTCCAGAATAGACTTCTTTAACAGTTGTTAACTGCTGGTGTTAACTCGTCGTATTTGCACGTCTCATACTCTTCGTACCCTTGTTGAACTCCTTCAAGTGCATTTCTGTACTCTGTTAGTGTCCATGTCGGACAGGTGTTATCATGGGCCGTTTTGAGGTTTGTTGCTCCGTTGCCTCCCCTTCCACTTTTCATACATTCTCATGCTTGTCGCCCCACAACCCCAATAGCCCACTGTCGATATATTGCTTTTTACCGCTTCCTTTTCAATTATAAGCAGTAGGTTTTTTTTTTATTATTTGCATGTAACCCAGGTTGTTGTTTTTTGCCTGCAGAGCTGTCAGTTGCCAAGACACCACCCAGGTAAAGGTATGCATCAGAAGAATGTGTTGTATGCTTGGGACAAGATCGCTTACAGGGCGGGTACTCTGCGAGTGATAATAAGATGGCGTTTCAATTTCTACAGGTACAGTGCAGTTAAGAACGTGTTGAGAATACTATAGTCACACTCTTTAAGTTAACATGTTGACAGCAAACTCATTTGAAATCTCCAATTTAATTAAATGACAGCATGTTTAACGATGCACATCTTGCAGCGGTATTTCTGTACACGACTCCTTTCACACAAGTTACCAAGCGAGACCTCCTTCGAGATCGAAGATGTATATATATATATATATTGATTTCCGCCCGCCACGTGCGGACAGCCGCTTTTAGCCGAATCGCGGCCGTACGCCCACCGGACGAGCAATCCAGTCGCAGCCTTCCGGATCAAACGCCGGAATCCAGCTACGGGTGTGTTTTTAATGCACACCACAGCCTTGTCAGTACTCTACCCGCACACTACAGGTCCGATCGCCGAACTGTTGATTTACCTAATTATTCGTGCGGGAAGGCTACCGAGAGGTTGTACCTCAACGGGAGCTGCTTGGAAACGAGCCACGTACGCCGCTCGCTCCGTTCTGCGGATACTGAGCGGTGTATTTATCGCGCAGCCCCGTTGGAGCCGATCACTTTATCGGCTATTAAACAGCCAGCTATTATTCCAAACTTAATGATGGCAGTTCAATTAAGGGAAGGGATGCAACGACAGACAGGAACCTGTACATTGAGACAGGCACATTTATTTCCACACACGACGCAAGCAATGAAGAAGCATACAAGCAGTTTGCAAGGAATGAATGGGGGGGATGGGACAGCACACTAGCCGAAAGACCTGCAGCCGTATCTATTTATTATTCACATGCATTTATACGGGTTTACTTATAGACGGCGCCACCAGCACACACACACCAACACCCAGTAAGAAATAAAAAGGAAAAACATGACCATGTGGTGAGCTCCCCCGAGCTTGTGTCCTCCACGTTCCGGCTTCGCACACGATCCAAGGTGGCTCCGTCACGACCACCGACCCAGCCAGAGCGCCTTCGGTCCGGAGCGCCACCTCGCTCACGATCTCTCGATCTGCCTCAGCTCAGAAAAGCCCTCTCGCGCTCTCGTTCCGCCTCAGCTCACAAAGCTCCCTCTCCTTCTTGAGATTCTCCTCAGCACAAGCTCCCTGGCGTTCCGCCTCTTTATCACCAAGCCCCGCCCCCTTTTCACCTCCCGCCCCTCCTTCCAGCACGCGCGGGAAACTTCTCGAAGGAAGCGTTTTCCCGCCAAATCGGGGACGCTCCCTCGCCGCTGTGCTCGTCTTTTTCCACTCGCAGGGGGAATCTCTCGTGTTGGCCGCGGAGACGCCATTTGTTTGGGGGAGGGGAGGAAGGGTCGTCTGCCTGCTTTCCCTCGACGAACCAGGCTTTTGGTAACCATTGCCGAGGTGGAAACGCGGTGGTGTGGTTGTGATGGTTGTGGTTAATGTGGTGGGGCTGACACTATGTGGTGGTAGTAATGGTGGTGTGGCTGAGGTGGCATGGTTGTTGTGGTTGGTGGTTGAGGTGATTGTGGTTGAGGTGATCGTTGTTGTTGTGGTTGGTGGCGCTTTGTGGTGGTAGGTCCAAAATAAAGATAGTAAAAGAAAAACGGCTAACTCAAAGACCACAGCCCGGTGACACGAATAATTCCCTTAGACATCGGTGGGGAAATCTATCTGAACACAGACTTATCGACATAACTGATCTAAGGACCTATATGGTGCTCTGTGAATTTCCACAACTGTAACAATATATATATAAATATTTTTAAAACAAGTCAGTGAATATGTATATTAAATGCAAAATTTACAAACCCTATTTCAATAGTGTGTAAAACTGTGTGCACGTGATGCAATGTTAGTGAACGTCTGGATGAATGATAAATATTTAAATAGATGCAGGTGTGGGCAAACATTCCCATCAGAAACAGGTGTGGCCGACGTGGACATAATCCACATTTATCGAATGAAATTGGCTTGTGGTTAAATTGGCCAATCAGCCATGAAATCTCCTGGGCTGACCACCTTGCAAAGCTAGCCTACAAAAGTACAATGTCAGGTGCAGACTGGGCATCCTCAAAGTCTTACCTTCACAACTCAGACTGACCCAACGGACAATGCATTTGTCCGGATCTCAAAGGAGTACAGCTCTCCGCGATGGGCTCTGGCTCCGCCGTCACACCCATCTCTCAATGGGTCTGGGCAATCTAAAGCTCTATTGACCGTTTTTACAGCCATTTTTCCCTGCTGTGCAGGGGTTGGGCTTTTTCTTGAGGCAATGTTTTATGGCCGGATGCCCTTCCTGACGCCAACCCTGGTCGCCTCTTACGACACACAGGGATATGGTATACCTATTCTAACCGGGACATACACCGGGACCAGTACACTGGTACTCATTTCGCTGACCTCGGAAGGATGACAGGCTGAGTCAACCCCCTGGTGTTAATTCAACAGCAAACGGGGCTTGAACTCAGGACCCTGGGATCCCAAGCCACCACCCTAACCACTAAGCCAACACCAGGCTTGGAATCTAAAGCTCTGATCAATATAATTGGCATCGCCCATGGTGAAGTGAAATCACAAGTTCTGATGCTTTTATAGTGCAGGCAGGTTGAGTGCAATTTTTGTTTTTTTCCCTTCCTCTCCTCTGACCGCCCTTTTCTGGTTAAACTCTCACAATTGAGGTCGACTACACACCTCTTGTCTCAAGTTTGTGGAACCACCTTCCCGATGCTGTTCAATCCCACTATTCCCTCCAGGAATTTAAACAGGCGGTACACTAATCACCATCTCATGGCATCTCATGGCATGTATTTATGTACAAGCACTTATGCAGTTTTACTTCATGGACTGGCGCCACACACACACACACACACACACACACACACACACACACACACACACACACACACACACACACACACACACACACACACACACACACACACACACACACACATCTCTCTCTTTCAGACGAAACCAACCACGTGGTACCAAGTAATATAACGAACCTCCAGGAGGTGTGTGTGTCGAGCCAACGCCAGGGAGTTCACACGACGTCCCCGGCACAGCTGCTCCCCCTGAGAGGCCAAGTCGTCACAGCGCCCAGCCAGAGCCGGCAGCGCGTCCAGCACGGCCTCGAGCCGGCGCTCCACAAGCACGAAGTCCTGCAGAACTCCCGCCGAGCACTCAGCCGCACGGATGAATGTTCTGTAGTGCTGTCCGGCAATGTCCCGAGTGTGCATGGCCGTTTTGGCCGACTCGGCGGCCAGGCGAGCGGGCTCCCCGCGCAAACGGTCCAGTCCGTGCGCAGCCAGCTCGGACACGTACCAAGCACACGCTGGATTCTGAAAACATGATTCGGACGGGAAAGCAGCGCGTAACGAGTCCAAAAGGTCTCCAGCGTTGCTCGATTGGCTCTCACTTCCGACATCCACGTTCACATCCGCCATTGAAATGCGCACTTTTCCTTCCACACACTTGTATCGTTGTTTTCAGGGATTTTTTTTTTCCGATCCATTTTTGTAGATATAAAAGTATGTACACGTTCACTTCGTACACTTTAACTTTAATTATCCTCTTATAATTAGTAATCAACGCATCACTCGAATTTGTAAAAGTAAGAAGGAGATGTTTAATCGAGCTTAGCGAAATACCGACAACACACCCCAAAATGTACAATGAAAACTCATACTCTAATTCGAAGAACATTTCTCGCTACCCTTATAAAATAAAAAGCACAAAAAAGGAAAAACACAAATTATTGAAGTGCATTGCATATTATATCGCTTTCATTCATGGAATGAAAACAAATCCGGCGGTTTGAACTTCAACGAAAAATCGGTGACTTCATTGTACTTGATAGAACTGCAGTTAATACGTCGAAAGATTTACAGGATTTCGCGTGGTTTCGCTTTCATGTTGACGGCTTCGAACAACACCTCAGAATTTGAATTGCCAACGAAAAGCGTGACGTGCGCCGCGTTTGGGGAAAAGTGGGCGTGGCAGGGATGACGTGTTCGGCGGGGAAGGAAATGAACGGAGACGTTGGGCGGTGCGAGTGCATCGTCGTGAAAATGTTTCAAGAGAAAAAAGAAATGAAGCGGAAAATGCAATACTCGATTACTTGGGCGGTGTATGTTCAATCGCCATTCATCCCACCAATGAGAGCGGCGTATCAGTTTTATCCATTTTTTTTTTTTTTTACTTTATGTTTGAAGGTTTGTTCAGGATGTTGAATAGATGTTTGTGATCGAGGACATGAGTGAACCGTTTGGGTTTTACCAGTCGAAATGATGTAAAAGGTTCATCTTCAACTGTTTACTTGGTTACCGGTTGTTTTTTTTTGTTTTTTTTTAAACGGCCGAAGGTATTCAAACGTCCGATCAGCTGTTGTGTGGGGATTGGGGCGTGTCGGTTTGTCCGTGTGTGTCTGTGTGTTTGTGTCCACGTGCTGCGACCAATGGACGTGCGTTCTGGATCATTGGTGAGTCATTGCGAATGGGACGTTAATTACCTTGAGTGAGAGGATCAAACACGGGCTGAGATTGAGCGAGGTGGGATGATCACCATGATGTACGGTTACCGACCCGGTGTTACACACCACCATGGACGCGTCCCCCTTTTGTAAGATTAACTGAGAAATCATTTCGATGACTATATATATATATATATATATATATATATATATATATATATATATATATATATATATATATATATATATATATATATATATATATATATATATATATATATATATATTTATATATTATTATTATATATTCGGTGCCAAGAAACTGAAGGAGTTGGAGTCCTGTGAATCATTCGTGCTGGAATGAAACGGGCAGGGAATGATCAGACGAAACTGTTAAACAGAAAATAAACTTGAAATTTATTCCACTCTTTTAGTTCACCGTTTGCAGGAACATTCTTCTTCTTCTTCTTCTTCTTCTTCTTCTTCTTCTTCTTCTTCTTCTTCTTCTTCTTCTTCTTCTTCTTGTTCATGTTCTTCTTCTTCTTCTTGTTAATATGTTCTTCTTCTTCCTCTTCTTCTTCTTCTTCTTCTTCTTCTTCTTCTTCTTCTTCTTCTTCTTCTTCTTCTTCTTCTTCTTCTTCTTCTTCTTCTTCTTCTTCTTCTTCTCCTTCTTCTTCTTCTTCTTCTTCTTCTTCTTCTTCTTCTTCTTCTTCTTCTTCTTCTTCTTCTTCTTCTTCTTCTTCTTCTTCTTCTTCTTCTTCTTCTTCTTTTTCTTCTTCTTCTTCTTCTTCTTCTTCTTCTTCTTCTTCTTCTTCTTCTTCTTCTTCTTCTTCTTCTTCTTCATCTTCATCTTCTTCTTCTTCTTCTTCTTCTTCTTCTTCTTCTTCTTCTTTGTCTTGTTCTTCTTTTTTTTCTTCTTCTTCTTCTTCTTCTTCTTCATCTTCTTCTTCTTCTTCATCTTCATCTTCATCTTCTTCTTCTTCTTCGTCTTCTTCTTCATCTTCATCTTCATCTTCATCTTCATCTTCTTCTTCATCTTCTTCTTCATCTTCTTCTTCATCTTCTTCTTCATCTTCTTCTTCATCTTCTTCTTCATCTTCTTCTTCATCTTCTTCTTCATCTTCTTCTTCATCTTCTTCTTCATCTTCTTCTTCATCTTCTTCTTCATCTTCTTCTTCATCTTCTTCTTCATCTTCTTCTTCATCTTCTTCTTCATCTTCTTCTTCATCTTCTTCTTCATCTTCTTCTTCATCTTCTTCTTCATCTTCTTCTTCATCTTCTTCTTCATCTTCTTCTTCATCTTCTTCTTCATCTTCTTCTTCATCTTCTTCTTCATCTTCTTCTTCATCTTCTTCTTCATCTTCTTCTTCATCTTCTTCATCTTCTTCATCTTCATCATGTTCTTCTTGTTAATATGTTCTTCTTCTTCCTCTTCATATGAACCTGGCTCTCACGGATCGATGAAGGTTCACGACCACATGGTCATTGTACACATACATTGGGAATGAGATGTTATTTAGTAAACACGACATGTCTGTCCCTTCACTGACGAGAACATTGTGGGATGGGGGGAGCAAGGAGGATGGGAGGGGGGTGGGGGTAGAGGGGAAACAGGGTGTTCTGGACGTGTGTTTAATAGGGGGACTTGAGGGAAAGGAGGGTTGTGGGCTTGGTGGATGGTCCCCTTATGCTGCCATTATTACAGGGTTGAACGAAATTGAGAACATTAAAACGACACGTTCAAACGGGTCATATGAAACGACACCCAGAGACATCCGTCATGGGTTGTGGGAGGACGTAAGTGTGAGGGAAGGGGAAGGGAAGGGAGCGTGAGGGAAGGGGAAGGGAAGGGAGCGTGAGGGAAGGGAAGGGAGCGTGAGGGAAGGGGAAGGGAAGGGAGCGTGAGGGGAGGGGAAGGGGAAGGGAGTGTGAGGGGAGGGGAAGGGAAGGCAGCGTGAGGGGAGGGGAAGGGAAGGCATCATGATGGGGAGGTGAAGGGAAGGGAGCGTGAGGGGAGGTGAAGGGAAGGCAGCATGAGGGGAAAGGAAGGGAGCATGAGGGGATGTGAGGGGAGGGGAAGGGAACATGAGGCGAGGGGAAGGGAGCGTGAGGGGAGGGGAGGGGAGGGGAAGGGAAGGCAGCATGAGGGGACGGGAAGGAAAGGCAACATGATGCGGAGGTGAAGGGAAGGGAGCATGAGGGGATGAGAGGGGGGGAAGGGAACATGAGGCGAGGGGAAGGGAGTGTGAGGGGAAGGGAAGGCAGCATGAGGGGAGGGGAAGGGAAGGCAGCATGAGGGGAGGGGAAGGGAAGGCATCATGATGGGGAGGTGAAGGGAAGGGAGCGTGAGGGGAGGTGAAGGGAAGGCAGCATGAGGGGAAAGGAAGGGAGCATGAGGGGATGCGCGGGGAAGGGAGCGTGAGGGGAGGGGAAGGGAAGGCAGCATGAGGTGAGGGGAAGGGAAGGCATCATGATGGGGAGGTGAAGGGAAGGGAGCGTGAGGGGAGGGGAAGGGAAGGCAGCATGAGGGGAAAGGAAGGGAGCATGAGGGGATGTGAGGGGAGGGGAAGGGAACATGAGGCGAGGGGAAGGGAGCGTGAGGGGAGGGGAAGGGAAGGCAGCATGAGGTGAGGGGAAGGGAAGGCATCATGATGGGGAGGTGAAGGGAAGGGAGCATGAGGGGAGGTGAAGGGAAGGCAGCATGAGGGGAAAGGAAGGCAGCGTGAGGGGAGGGGAAGGGAACATGAGGCGAGGGGAAGGGAGCGTGATGGGAGGTGAAGGGAAGGCAGCATGAGGGGAAAGGAAGGGAGCATGAGGGGAGGGGAGGGGAAGGGAAGGCAGCATGAGGGGAAGGGAAGGCAGCATGAGGGGAAGGGAAGGCAGCATGAGGGGAAGGGAAGGGAGCATGAGGGGAGGGGAAGGGAACATGAAGGGAGGGGAAGGGAGCGTAAGGGGAGGGGAAGGGAAAGGAGCATGAGGGGAGTGGAAGGTCATTTTCCTTCAATCTTCGAAAAATCCACGCCAATGCTTGTGCCTTTATTTAATTTCCACACGTACAATAAGCTCCAGAATCTCTTCACCTGAGACAAATTGTGGAATTGATCCGAGCAGAAGATCCAACTACTTTTTTTTTTAAAGGATATTCCGTTGGTCCAATTCGCACATTCCTTGAAACCACTTCCTCTCCATGACTTCTGGAGAATTGTATGATGGTAGAAGGGGTGTGAGAGGAGGATAGCATGAGGGGAGTGGAAGGGGAGGCAGCGTGAGGGGAGGGAATGGGGATGCAGCGTGAGGGGAGGGAATGGCTTTGATTCTACAACACGTCTGCTCCCCACATGCAGAAGCACATGATTCACGAGATGGCCACATACCCTCCTCCACCCCGCCAAGCACCACATGCCCGGATTGGATTTCGAGTTGGAGTTCAGATTGTATGCCCGCGAAACATGCGCACTGCACACGCATAACCAAGCATGCAGGCACGCACACACCCCACGGAGAGACATTTGTACCACGCCTGTGTGTGCTGTCTCCATACCTCTTTGTTTTAAGTGACTGACGACTTAATATGTTGCAGCAACTATGAGTATATTATTACCAACCGCCCGCCGAAGGTGAAGGAGGTGGTTTTCACCCTTGTTTGTCTGTGTACAGGATATCTCAAAAAGTTGTGGACGGATTCAGCCGAAACTTGATGATAAGAAGAAACCGATTAAATTTTTGTTCAGATTCAGATCTAGATCCAGCTGATCAGTGGGATACAAAAGATAAACTGTTCAACCTGGGGGAATTTCAAATTTGTTTGATGCTTTCATTCCTTCTTTCATCTTATTCAAATCATCAATACTTGTTTGTGTCCTCCTTCACTGATGTGGTCATACCTCCGTGCTTTGTGCTGCCACCTTTCCCCTACTTTTTTGTCATTTCAGATTGATGGTGGGCCACTCGGTTGGAACACCAAATGACTCGATGACAGCTGACTGACTATAATTTCGCACATTGCACCTCAATCCCATCACAACCCCTCCCTCCCCTCCTCAACGCCCTTGCTCTCCTCAGTATTCCTCGCTCAACCACTTTCTTCAGCGCTCCACGCTCACCTGTTATCCTCAGCATCCCGCTCTCCCTGGTGCCCCTCGCATCCCCGGCGTCCCTCGCATAACCCGGCTCTCATCGGCGCCGCTCGCTCCCCCGGCTCTCATCGGCGCCGCTCGCTCCCCCGGCTCTCATCGGCGCCGCTCGCTCCCCCGGCTCTCATCGGCGCCGCTCGCTCCCCCGGCTCTCATCGGCGCCGCTCGCTCCCCGCTCTCTTCAGTGCTCCTCGCTCTCTTCAGCGCCTCTCGCTCCCCGGCTCTCTTCAGCGCCCCTCGCTCCCCAGTTCTCCTCAACGCCCCTTGCTCCCTGCTTTCCTCAGCTCCCATCATTGCCCCACTCTCCTCAGCATTCCTTAATTCCCCACTCTCCTTATTTTACCTCGCTCCATTGCTGTCCTATCCATCATTAGGCTATCCTCTTTTTTTTCCCCACTGCTTGTGCCACTAGCTTTTTCACTGTATCTATACTGCTCACTCCACACTTTACCTGATACCTACATCTTGCATGCCCTCCTTTTACATTCCAAACCCTCCATACTCAAACATAACTTGTTTCTAAACAACATGAGAGATTATCCTCCCTCAGTT
Organism: Eptatretus burgeri; assembly: GCF_056783735.1. Classification (NCBI taxonomy): domain Eukaryota; kingdom Metazoa; phylum Chordata; class Myxini; order Myxiniformes; family Myxinidae; genus Eptatretus; species Eptatretus burgeri. The sequence continues at coordinate 29,509,558 of NC_140967.1, read as the reverse complement.
GTGATGATTTGTCACACATATTCTGCATACTTGGTTTTTCTTTACAAACTTGTAAGGCCACACCCTTGAACGTCAAAGTATAAAAGGCACACACTTCAACTTCAGCTACACCATCACCTTTCTACTGGCATCACATCTTCCCAATGGTGATGGGCCGTCAAGTGGGTTGGCTCATCCGTGATGGGTGCGGCCTAGCATGTGGTGTGCTCACATGGGTACTTGTTGCATACGCTTGGTTTGTGGTTGGGGTGATCATGCTCTGGCCCTATATGAATGCTTGGTACGGATGTCTCAATGGTGTACTTCTTGCTGCGGTCTCCTGCCTTGCACTCGCTTCTCACCTGCGCACTATGCTCACCAATCCTGTAAGTGACTTGTTACTGGGTAAGATGGGTAGGGTGTATTATGTTTCGACACGAGACGAGATTCTCTCCCATTTTGTACTGTTGAGATGGATATACCGCTCTACAGCATGCTCTTGGGATGGACAAGCCGTCTTCTGCTGTGTGATTAGGGTGCTGTGCCGCTGGGAAATGCAACGCCTGCATACATCGAAAGCCTGAGACTGCAGCCTGGGCAGGTTGTGTACAAGTGTGCCAAGTGTTCGAGTATCAAACCAGAGAGGGCGCATCACTGCAGGTGTGTATTCGTCAATTCATCTTTGTTCACCATTTCATCATGCTCTCCAGGTATTCTGAATTTAGCATTCCTCCTTTTCTTATCGATGCGTCGTCTTGATACCATCATGGGAAAAGCGATGATGCTCGGACAGACCTTGTGCCAGCAGGAAGTTGAGAGGCAAATTGTAAGAAAATGGCTGCAAGGCACTCGTGGTTTACTCGAAGGTTAATGCCGGACTTCTTGTTTGTTTGTTTTTTCATTAAAGTAATTTCATTAAGGAGCAATGTTGTTTAGATGTAACGTGTAAGATTGTGGGGGCACCATTGTATATCGGAGCATTTGACCATTGCTCTCACTCACCTGCAACCTGAGCACTCGCTATATATCCACAAATTCCCCCATTCAATCATTGTACAAAGTACACATTGGACGTTGTTGGTGTCTGCAATTTGACACCAGTCTGCCAAGAGCAGCGTTTACCATCATTTATGGTTCGAAGCCGAAAAAAGAATCCAAAGCCCGACTATCAGACAAATCGGTCGTTTTTTTTTTTATTAAGCAGCAATGTTTGGATCTGTTGAGCGCTAATAGGTTTCAAGAACAGAATTAACGGGTTAATAGGTTTCAAGAACAACAAAAATCGGTGATCATTGAAAATGAAATTGTAAAACTGAATAACTAGAACGGCATTCGGAAGGGCACGTACGTACGTACCTCCGCCAGGCTGAACGGCGAACAGTTTAGTTTTGTACCCCACCGATGGGCTGGATCTGCATCCGGACCTTAACCAAAATGTAATCTGCTTGGTCTTCTCACCTAACCAACTCATCCACCAAGTTTTGTCTTAATCCATCCACAAACTTTTTGAGATATCGTTTTTGGCCCCCATCTCGCAATGCCGAAGTCACTTAAAAAATTCTCGCGTCCGGATACAGATCTTCATCGAAATCGAATCGATTTGTCCGTGTCACACACACCCAACCTGTCCACCAAGTTTTGTCAGAATCCGTCTATCACTTTTTGAGATATCGTGCTTCATATTGCCATTGGTCCTATCTCTCAATGGTGAAGAATCACTTTAAAAATTCTAGTATCCAGATATGGATCTTCACCAAAATCTAATCGGTTTGTCCGTGTCACATACCCAACATGCCCACCGAGTTCTGTCTGAATCCATCCCTAACTTTGATATATCCTGCTCACAGTCAGACAGAGAAACAGGAGTGAAGACGTAACCACCGTCCAACTTCGGTGCCGGAGATAAGAATGACAAAATGTTATTCGATCAGGATTAGTGGTGAAGCTATACTCCTACACCTCCCTCCTCTGTGCATACATAATAAATAAATTGTCCTTGAACCCACTTTGTCAATTAAAACTCAGCGATTCTCCATTTATCTGACGTTTTTTTTTTGTTTTTTTTTTCTTCCGTTCCATAACAGCATCTGCAAAAGGTGCATTCGGAAGATGGATCACCATTGCCCTTGGGTCAACAACTGTGTTGGAGAAAGGAACCAGAAATACTTCGTGCTGTTCACGGTGAGCTTTCTCCTTTGTTGCTTTTACTCACTCATCCTTTCACTACGTCTCGTCTGGATTGACAAGACGGTTCAGATGTTGTGTGCGTGTGCCTTTTTTAGATGTGCAATCTGGCTCTGATTCCCAACCAGAGTATAAACCGCCACCCTGGTGCTTCGCAAACACATTGCTTCGCCAATGTTCTTTGGAGGGGACGTTAACATGGTGGTCCGTTCTGTTTGCTTTTGGAAAAAAAAAATTGCAAGAACACCCCCCCCCCCAAAAAAAAAAAAAAAAATTTTCCTTTTGAAAAGAGTAGGCCAATGTGTGCCGATACCTAATTCTGTTGTTGAGCAGACTTCAGTGGTGACAGGAGGCAGACTAACCCTCCTCCTGAACGCTCTGCCTGTGCTGCAGATGTATGTTGCCCTGGTTTCTCTGCACTCCCTCGTGCTCAGCGGATTCCATTTTGCACACTGTTTCAACATCCAGTGGAACGGTGCGTCCGTATTCTCGAGTTTTTGGTATCGTTCATCACTCACAACTTTCTTGGCAGTGTATTCGCAATGCGTGTGTCGTTAAAGTGAAACGGAAGGCTTCCCGTTGAATAGTACGCCGTTTTAAAAAGCATGGATGAATGTTTCGACACACTGTGCACAAAACATCTGGACAAATGGCAATTAATGGGAACGAGAATCACATTCCTGGGATCGTATTTCGTATGCAGCATAAGGCTTTGCCATGGTGCCGGCGATAGCTCACCTACTCTTCGTGAAGGACACCTTTGGATCTTTAACGTCCACCAACTTATGCCGGCAGGTGGGACGCTCAGTTTAACGTCCATCCGAGGGAAGGCACACGCGTTGATGAATCGTCCTGCGTGTGAAACACTGAGATTGACGGTTCATATCTGGGTCAGGCTCATTAAATCGATCCTCATCACGTTCCTTGGTGATTAGCACAGTTGTTTAGGATCTCGTTCTGAAGCCATATATATATATATAGATGTGAGCTTCTTGTGTTGCTCTACTGATGGTGTTGCGGCAAAGTACGGCTCTCCAAAATATTGCCAAACACTTATCATGCCACCTCCTGGTCTGGAACTCTTGAAACATGACATCACCCCACCCGTTTAGGTCCGCAACCTTCCTATCATTCCAGTATTAAACTATTGTGCCTTGCTTGTATTTGGCAGAATGTTAAAGGGTTTGTCATCGTGAAGATTATCAACAGCAAGCCAATGAGACCGTTTACAGTCGCCGTTGTCGGACGGTGTGCGAGTATTGGTGAAAATCTCCGATCCATGGATTTGCGATTACTTTACATCACATTTTCATGGAAACGTGTGTCACCTTTTTGTGCGCAGTGTGTTCTAATTTTCATTGTAACGATGTATCAGTTCGTTGACTTGCTTTTTTGAGACTTGCATGATAAATGACAGACCATAGTGCAATGTGTAGTTGATGTGCATCATTTTAACTGGTAACACCGATGCTGTGTGCTAGGCTGCAGTCCATTCTCCCCACCTGTTACCGTGCTGCTCCTCGTGAGTGTTTGCCTAGAGGGGTTGCTCTTCCTGCTGTTCACCTCTGTCATGCTAGGGACCCAACTGCATTCAATCTGTACTGATCAAACGGTCAGGACTCCCTCATCATCCCACTTTATCGATTTCCGTCTCGCCGTTTTTGCAGGATAATGGACAGCATGATTTTACCCTGCCTATCTTACATTGTCAATTCATTTTTAACCATCTAGCAGAAAGTTCAGGTGTGCAGTTAGCATCCCATTCCATCTCATGTCAGTCGGTACATTCAAATACATGACCATCACTTGATCTCTTTCCGAGGGTGGAATTCCGTTGTTGATCTAACGTAGAAACTGTCTCACTGCTGTGCGTCAAATCCAAGGAGATCGAGCGGCTCAAGGGCGAGAAGCCAAGCTGGGAAAGGCGAGGCAGCTGGGAGGGAATGCGTGCGGTGTTCGGAGGAAGACCATCCCTGACTTGGTTCAGCCCTTTGGATGGCTTGTTCCTGTTCTTCTCCGTCAGGAACTTTCCACTCGAGACACATCCTACAACACTGTACGTGTAAACTCGAGACCAAGATGGCTACATCATGATTGTGACTGTGCTGCATCTGCTTCCTCGCCAGATCTTTTTGGTGCTTGATACTGGCCAAACGTGTTTTGCCCAAGATGTGACGCAAGCTGATCATCTCAGTAACGCCATCAGTATGGGACTCTCCATTCGCACTGACAATATGGGCCCACTATGTAAAAATTGAATTGCTATCCTGCTGCAGATGAATTCAGTTGTGTGAGAATAGTTCCCTCACTACTGATCTTGAGTAAGCATCTTCCCTCTCCTTCCAAATCTCGTGCATGTTCGAGGGCTGCTCAAGGTTGACGTGGGTGGACCTTTTAGTTGTAGAACATGTAAAAAATAATTAATTGCTGAAGTTTTGCGCATCAATATTTGTCTACACCGAGTAAGTTATACGGGAAGTGAGATAAATCTGAGTTGAAACATTCTAGGTTAAAACCAATATCACGGACGGCGGAGTCAGATGTGGCGCGCAGCAGCGGTGTATCAATAAGTTCCTTGTGAAGAACATCAAACCGGCTGATATTCATTGGAGACTGTCTGCACAACCTGATGATGCATGGAGCTTCACATGGTTGTGTTTGAATGGTGCAGCACGTTCAAAAATATTCGTGGACGGTTGAGCGATCTTGAGCATTCTCAGATAATCTCGCCAGCTACTGTCATTCAAATAAACATAAAATGTGTTGAACAACTGATATTTATAGAATCGTCCGATCACTGGACGTGAAATCCTCGTAATTGGACGTCAATGTTGTAAATGTAGAAGCAATTATCGATGCTCACTCGAAATTCATTTAGATTAGATGAGTGTGAGGGTGGGCACCAAAGGACTTTGTGTTCGCTCACTCATGAATCAAAGAGAATTGGAACGCCACGAGAAGAGGATTTCTTGAAAAAGATAGTTTTTATGCGACGAGACTTTGTTTCATCATTTCAGTCTCGGATCAAAGCAATGCAGCACAGAGTGGTGAACGTTCTTGGTCCCCCTACCACCAAAAACGTACACGAGATTCGGCCGTCAGCTGAAAATCTTTATACGGCAACATTGTTTGGAGTATTTAACGGTTTAATTCGCAGGGAGTTTCTTGAACATACGAAAAGCATCAATGCACGGTACTGGAGATGTGTGACGGGCGCAGATGACGGACAGGTAAGCCATCTCATCACCTGTCTTATTTACATGATGATGCTCGGCCCTACACGGCAAATTAGCCAATCCAAGCGCATACTACAAAACTACTATGTGAGCAGAGATGGTTGGGGAAGTTCAAAGTCATCTCCCTTACAGTCCAGACTTATTCACCACTTGGAGAACATCTGCATAGCATCAAGTTTACAATTGACAATAAACTCAAATATTTATATATGGCCACAATGGCCAAATCGATGAGATCGGTATGCACTTGTGGCATGGGACTAACTTGGGAAATCATTCAAGTTATCATCCTCCCTATGTCTTGAATTTCCTGAATAGGAAGCCTGTCAACCTTGAAGTACTCTCGTAGAAACTCATGAAGGATGAAAATGTATGCACCATCACCACCACCACCACCACCACCTTGTTAATGAGGGAATGAATTTTGATAGCTGGCCATTTTCCTGGTGACTCAGTTGCCCGTACGAGTGCTCCAAACGCTCCTTCTCTGCTCACACCATAATCATTGAAGAAGGGTGGAGAAATGAAGTTTCTCTTAAGATCCAGCACATGATTAATTTATATGTGTCTTGCAACCTTTGAGTAGGTTTCCCCACCCCTCCCCCCCTCTCTGTTTATATATTAAGCATGATTAGACAGAATCTGAATTTGAATTCCTGTGAATTTGCCGATGCGTACAATCACAATAAGTGTGACAATTGAGCGTCGTTTTTGAACGAGGTTGGCCATCTACGCAATATGTTGAACATCTGATTATTTGATGGACGTCTGACAATCAGTCAGTGTATCCATCTGGTGAAAATTCCATTTCCAGTGAGCGATCGTTTCAAAACTAAAGACTAGCGTGACCATTACTAGTTAAATTTGTTTGTACGGTATTATATAATAAGTATTGCAGCTCTGGTTTAATCTCGTTGGTCCTTCACCAATCAGAGTTCCAGACTTGCACATAAGCTTGCATGATATCATAATGGATCCAAAGGGAGTTGGTCATTCCACACACATTGGAAGGTCAACGAAGCATTTTAGGGTTTTTCAAAAAGCCAAGTGAGTGGACGAAGGACGTTTATGGCATTTGGTACGAGTGACCAGATATCTCAATAAAACCCATCGATCCAGCACGAGGATGGATATTTCGCTGGATTCAATTCCGAATCTTGTCTGCTGGTTACAGCACTGAGGCACGCTATCCTGCCGACGCAACACCCACTTTGATCAGGAATTTGGTCAGGTTACGGGACACAGTGGCCTACTCTTTTTGAAATGGACCATGGGACCTTGCTGCTACCCATGCTGCCGATTTTGTTAAATGTACTCATCTGTTGTTGAGAACTTACCCCTGGTGCAAGGGGCAGTCGACATAGTACACGTGCATTGACCGATTTGATTTCCTCCACCCCCATATACGTATCACATATGCAGCAGCCCAAACAACCCTCCCATCGCCACTCGACTGCAATCCCAGGTTGTATTTATATGTGTATGTAAATGGCCCACAAGACCTTTTGATGCATGACCACGGTAGGAATATTTCAGTCTTATCCACAGAAGCCCTGTAATTCTACCTCCGTTAGCAGTATAGTTGGCTCGCACTTGACAAACACCAACTTCATGTGGATAGATAATGGGTGCAGGAATACATTCGATAACAAACACCATTTGCTTTACTGTCATTTCCTTCAAGGACACTATCAAAGCATGTTGAATTGTATGAGTGATGGATATTCCTAAATGTTTCTCCCAAGTAATGGAATTGTAATTGTCTCGTTATAATTTTAATTTGGCTTTTGAAGTGGGAATGAATGGAAATTATTTTCTTATGCCACGTGATTGTATCATAAAGCCAAGATGCCAAGTTTATGATCAGATTTTGTAATCAGGAATCATGATGTACAGCATCTCTTCATTCTTGCGGTCTCACTTGATTTAATTTATACTTTCAGCTTAATATGGTTGAAAATGAACCGCTCCCGTGATGTACATGTTGCATTTTTTTTTAATTAAATGTGGAATGAATCGTTTGACTGTCATGAGTGATGGATGGTAAGAGGCGAATACACAATGTAAAAGAAGCAGACGCAAGAAAAAAAAAAGCTTGAGCAATGGTTGAAACTCTGGCCGAGTCACAGCCAAGACTTTAAAAACGGTACGTGTTGCTTCTTTGCTCGAAACTCAGCATTTAAAAGGATAAGAGCATGGACCAACAATTATAGCTTGGCATCCATGGGGAGGAGAGAAATTCTCCTTCGGACATGCTTTGCTGAGTGCGGTGAAAAAGGCAGTGTCATTGTTGTGACGTCGCTGGTATCCAGTGCTCTGGGAAGTGACGGCAATCCTCCCCCCCCCCCCAAGCTAAATGGTTGTGTTTGTCTCATCTAAGAGTCGTGTGTGTGTGTGTGTGTGTGTGTGTGTGTGTGTGTGTGTGTGTGTGTGTGTGTGTGTGTGTGTGTGCGTGCGTGCGTGCGTGCGCGTGCGTGCGCGCGCGCTCCACTATGAGCATTAGATCCTGTAAATAAATAAACAAGGCAAGCTGATCCCATCCTACGTGCACTGTATCAACATCTATGTAACACCGCCACCATTATCTCCTGACGTCTTGAATATTGCGCCAACCGTTTGTCGGACCAAAAGAGGTTGAGTTTAATGGCTGAAACATCAGATTCTTCTTGCTCTCCACGGCAGTTAGCATCCCTCGATCGAAGTTCCATAGATTCCATCCATTAAATTATATTGTAATCCGTTTTGTCGAACAGCCAACATGTGGAGCAGCAATGCCGAAAGTGGGACTAGAGGAAATAAATGATCACACCGCAAACTTTGAAAACAATTTTTATTCTCAAAATTAACCAAAACTTGGCCCAATATAAATCCAAAGACACGACAATGTAAAAGTTGAGGATAATGACCAGTGACAACACAAAGAAGTGAATTCAACGCACTCGGATTTACTATCTCCGTTTAGGCCACAAGAGAAAAACAAAGCTTTCATTCCATCAAAAACCACCTTCAGATTCACTTAGAACGATAGAATGCGAAATCCAGTTCTTATTCATTGATGAGCCAAATTATCGATGCTAGGGGTCCGGAAAAAGACACCCGAACAAGGAACCGCGTTTAAACATCACGAGGTGGTTCTGTATTTACACGAATCAAAGCATCGTCCATCAATGCCGATTGCGAATGTCGCAATTTTTCCGATTTTTAATCGAACTCCGTGAGCAGAGAAACATTGCTCAGTTCATGAGCGCATCCATCTGTACAAGGCGGGCATTCGTGTCACCGACCAACCGGTAGGAGACTATACCGGCAAACGTGAGCAAAGCCCTCGCCTGGCTACGAAGCTGTCAAGGCACACGCGGATGGGTAAAGAACGAAGTGTTAAATTCACGAGATGACATTTATGGGATCATGGGTCAAGGATGTTGGGAGAGACATTCGTAAACGACAGAAAAGTCAGCATGAATGGAAGAGGACGAGCAATCCAAACTGACTGCAAAAGGTTTGCAAACCTTGTTACTACGTCGTGAACACACACTGCAAACAGTTGCTCCCTGGATACATTATAGCACTCGTTCAATAACGCTCAAAGTCACAGTGGCTAACTTGCTTTGATTCAAATATCTAAGAGACGTCATTTTTTATCAGGATGTGCAAGAAAGAATGGAAAGAAGAGAAAGATGTCAACGGAACAGAGAATTTGTTTTTTTTTGTTTTTTTTTTAGTGACCTCTCAGGTTCATGGAGGAGCTTGTACATATTGTAAGCAGGACACACATCAACAGACGTCACTGCAGTTTCACAACAATTACAAGGACGTTCACAGACAATGGACAAACGCTTATGGGATTTGAACACAGGTTCTCTGCGTCGTGAACCAGGGGGTTCGATGGAACCAAGGATCCCAGTTTAACGAACTTGTGTGCTTCATGGGTATACCAAACTGGGTTTTTAGATGCAATCATCATCATACTATAATGGGGCTATGGCGGATGTATGAATATATGTATATGTATCTGAAACTCCAAGGATTGCACTTTTCATAAATTAAAATGAGTGACATTTTTGGGGAAACTGAAGCAAATCCAATTGCAAAGATTTACGTGCACACAAAATAATTTAATTTGAAACTAGTTAAACCAGAATGGCACTCGGTGGAGCACATACCTCCGCCACGCAATGCCTGATCCAAGAGAACATATCGGGCCCAATACATTTTTGAACTATTATGCTATATATCGTTTTTGGCCCTATCTCTCAATGATGGTAATCACATTCAAAATTAAATAATTATCGTATCCAGATCCAGATCTTCACCAAAATTGAATCAATTCGTCGTGGTCACACCGTTCAATCACAATTTTTAATTACGATTACGTCGTGGTTCAATCACAATTGAATCAATCCTGCGTCTTTCTTTGGGTAACGAGTTGCTCACACCCAACCTGTCCACCAAGTTTTGTCCGAATCCACCCACAACCTTTTGAGATACAGTGCTATATATCGGTTTTGGCCCCATCTCTCAATGGTGAAGAATAACTTTAAAAATTCCAGTATCCGGATCCGGATCTTCACCAAAATCTAATCAGTTCGTCCTTGTCACACACCCAACCTGTCCACAACTTTTTGAGATATCCTGTACACAAAGACAGAAAGACAGAAAGAAAGGGGTGAAAACATAACCTTCACCTTTGGTGGCGGAGGTAATAATGCAACTACCACAGCACACAGTTATATAATCTGAAAGATAATATTTACGGTGGAGATGGAAATCAGGAGGACCAGATAAACATTGTTGTCACTGTATCGTGTAGAAAGGAAGCTGGCAGGATGACCGAAAGGTACGTACACTCGACTCTAAGCTGTGTCTAGCCTGGGTTTGAATCTCGACACGGCTATATAACCCATCGTCCTGGTGTTTCACAGGCAGGGTGATTCATGAATGTGTGTGCCGTCCCTCGAATGGACGTTAAACGGGAATCCCGTCTGCCGGCATTCATTGGTGGACGTTAAGGATCCCACCGTGTCATTCGCGAAGAGTCGGCATGCCATTGCCAGCACCCTGACCAAATTCTAATTTCCTCGCTATCCAGCAAAGGGTAGTATTGCATCAGCAGCACCCCCAGAAAATGATGCAACCAGCAGCCACAGACTGCACACGATAGCTAGCATCACGAGGAAGGTGCATAGATGGTAACGCCAACCAGGCCAAGCCCTTCAATCAATGAATACCAGTTTAGCAGGTGTGTGAATCTTCGATGAATAGCATTTTGTCGTTAATTTCAGGGGGGTATATGTCAAAAGAGCACTTCAAAACATGGCCTCACCAACTCCAAGTCCTCTGCTCCAGTTGTTGGACGGCCCGGTCCAGCTCCTCCGGCCGCTCTCGTTCTGCGGAACTTGGTTAACAATATGTTCATGGTGGCTAGAAGCACCTCTGGAAGGTTTTTACGAACCTGAAAAAAAATATATAACCACCAAGCACAATGGACAAATCCACGGTAACGAGTTAGACGCACAATTTTGCATACTTAACGTTCATTGCAGCCAAGTAATTGAGACTGACAGAGCCATTTCCTCTCTGTCGTTATAAAAGCTGTGTTTCAAGAAGTGAAGGGTTGTGGGCTTTTCACACTGACCATCTCTCTTCTGCAGCAGTGGGCAAAAACTTGATGGGAACTGACGTTACACAAAAGGGACTCCGAAAAGCTATGTACTGTGTCGCATTATGATATCTCATGTCCTTAAAGTACTGGCAGGATGAGTTTTATGCGAGTACGATTGGATAGTCGAGTATAGCTGCACAAGGAAGTATGGAATTTAAACAGGTACGTTTTAAGTTATTGCCACCTTAACATGAACAGGTGGGTAACTTGTGTTACATAACTCATGTTATGTTACACTCCTTTTTGCTGAATGTAAACACAGTTTGTGAGAACTTGTATTGGTATAGTTATCTCAAGTAAGTTTTATTCAACCAGACATTTATACCGGGAGGAACATTTAAACACAGTAAAGTGATTTCAAAAATGCAATATCGTCTCATGAAGAATTCTTCAGAAAGGAAACAAAAGAATGCAAAACAAAACAAGACCAACAATAAGAGACTTGGAGATATTTCATGCAAGATGGTCCCAATAATTATTTTACAAAATGAACGACAGAGAGACAGTTAGTTCATTGAAGATCAGAGTAAAGGGCAGACATGCAGTTAAGCTTCCTTCATAGTATTTTTGCATGTGATAGTTTTATGAAGAGCCATCAAAAGAGAAGTGTCCTCATGCATTAACTACTGTTGGAGCTGAAAGCTTTCTCATTATCTTGCTACGATGGTAGAAGATCTTATCCTTGCATTCAGGCCACTTCCAAAACTTTCCAGCAGGTACCATGATGGACACTTGATAATCAGATCCCCAAAACCTTCTTCACTTCCCCAGCATAGAGTATGCCATCGTATTCCACCTCCACCCAATCGCCATCTTTGAAGTCTGGAGATGGCATTGATGAATACCCATCAAACGTGATGAAGCTGGTTGCTGGCTTTCCATCGTTGACAGCCATATTAGGAACTTTCTGTGCATTTGTAAAAACTTCTTCAAATTGTTCTCTACGATGTGCAATTTCTTCTTCTGTCATATGATGGACTGACACTTTCATGTTCTTTGCAGCTTTGTTGAAGCCGTGAGCATTAATGACATTGTTCTTGTGAGCCTTAACCTTGTTCCATACAAATCGTGTGACACTTCCCCCAATTCCATCAACTACACCCTTTCCATGGCTGGTCGTAAAGAAATGCCAGTCAAGCTTCTTGCCATGCTTTACCGGAAGAGTTACCTATGCTGCAGCCATGAAACGGTTTTTGAACTGGGAAGGTGGACCATCGGACCAAATGGACACTCTGCTCACCGCAGCAGTGAGATCTTCAAGAATCTTGTCAATGTAAGGTTCTACTGTGTCCTTGGTGTGAGTTAAGTTATCAGACATGATGACACCTGAACTGTAGGATCCAGAATGCCAGACCACTGATGTAAATATACTCACAAGGCTCTGTTGCCAACGGGCACTGTGGATTTCATCCTGCTGTACACAGGTTAAATTATCTGTGAAATCTACCTGGACAATTGCACAAAGTGGGTTATGATTTGGGGATGTTAGGTCTTTCATCTCTTTCCAGGCCTGTGAATGACATCTTTGTGCATAACAGTGTTCGAAGAACTGAGGGATAAGATCAGCAACGGAGTGATGTAGTTCATGAGAGGTGTCTTCTTCCACACACTTGTTGAGTCTACATCGATCATCTGCTTTCCATACATTCCAACTGGTCATCAACCCTGCGTCTTTCTTTGGGTAAAGAGTTGTAAATCCTTTACCATCTTTACTGTACATTGCTTGGTCGCAGTTAGTCAGCAGTTCTTGGTTAGTTGAGTACAGATGAGGGTCTCTTCAATCTGATTGGAGTATGAAGGAACACCAGCATCAACTTTGTGCAAAGCATTTATAGCCATGGAAGAGTTATGATAGAGACACAGGCACACAATATGTGCCATTTTTTTTGCTCAGCTGCACATGTTGCAGGTTATAATTGAGCAAACTTAGTCCTTCCTACTTTGTTATTTTTCCTCAAACATGGCATAGGTCTCATCTATTTGAAGAGGAGAGATGCCTGATCTGCTCTTTTGCTTTTGTTCCATCTTGCTTTTCCACATTGGTGTTTTTCCCTTCCTGAAGCTTGTCTATCGATGTCTTCTCTCAGATAAAAAAAATCCTCGATAAGCTTTCTGGTATCTTCAGACACTGCACAGAAACTTGAAGTGGGCTCTGAAGTGGACTGTGCTGGCAATTCATCCTCTTTGGTGAGATGCGATGAATATACAAAAGCGCATGGTGAAAGTGACCCCAGATTGACCCCATAAACTCCTAGAGGAAGTGATTACTGCCCTCCAATGACAAAAGGATGAGAGAGTCAAAACTGAGAAGATGAAGACCACTCTGACTAATAGGCAAGGTATCCTTGGTAACTGACATTACACAATGGTAACCAATGCTGCGATAAATGATGTTACACATTTTATTAAACAGATTTAAAAAAATAAAAAAAACGAGCATCCGTTGAAGACGAAGTCTTCGATATCCCCCGCCATAGTAAATGAGGATTAACAAACTTATATTCCCTAAGCGTGTGCAATATGTTTGTGAAGTTCCCCCTTGATCTGACCAGCCGTTCTGGAGAAGATGTTTGAAGGTTTTAGGGTAAATTCAATATGGCCACCAAACCATGTGACCTATCAATTAGAAATTAACTAACTTCTGAAAGGATGTCTTGGGGAAAGTGTATGTGAAATTTTGCCTCAAACTGTCCTGCCGTTCTGGAGAAGAAGATTTTTTAAAATTTATTAATTTTCAATCCAAGGTGGCTGACGAACCATGTGACCTATGACATAAATGTACATTCTGCCTCAAATCCTCCAGTGAATATGTGTGTGAAGTTTCGTGTTAATCGGATGAGGTGTGTTTTTTCTATCCAAGATGGCCACCAAACCATGTGACTTGTGACGTCATAATTTTTACTATGTATGCAGACATGATGGAAGATGATAGTTGCAAATTTTTGCTTCTTAGGTTATGTGATTCCAGAGAAAACATTATTTAATATTTTTCTTGAATCCAACATGGCTGCCAAACCATGTGACCTATCAATTAGAAAATATCAAAAGGCACCAGTTCACCACTTGCTTGATATGTGTACCAAATTTCGTAAATATATCTTGAGGGGATTTGTAGTTAAGCTCCGGAAACGAAATGTGATGGACGGAACCCATTTCTATATCCCCCGCCAACTTCGTTGGTTGGCGGGGGATCAAAAAAAACTCAACACCAAATTCAAGTTGGTTTAGGAGGGCCTTGACCACAGAGGAAAACTAGAACGGGCACTCATAGAGCGCATACCTTCGCCACCACTACTTTTTTTGTTCTTGGTATGAGTGTGGGGAACTGGTTTGATGCTGGTTTCATGCAAATCGAATAAGAATTGACTGAGTTATGCCGAAAACCGCATATTTTTCAAGGGCGTGACCCCCCCCCCTGACATTTTACCCCAACCGGTGACATGTGTTATGACGTCATTGTGTCACAAGATTGGGCATTGAATTCTGAACATTTTGGTGCTGGGTTCATGTAAAGCGGACAAGAATTGACCGTGTTATGACAAAAACCGCATATTTTTCAAGGTCGTGACCCCCCTGACCTTTGACCCCTAACGCTAACAAGAGTAGAGTATGGGCGTCATTGTGTCATATTGCATATCACAAGATGAGGCGTTGAATTCTGAACATTTTGGCGTTAGTTGCATGCAAATTGAATAAAAATTGACCGTGTTATCGTAAACAGACGATTTTGACCTTTTCGTGACCTTGACCTTGACCTTGACCTTTGACCCGAACGATCCCAAAATCTAATCACCAATCATCCCACCAAATTTCATGCAATTCGGTTTAATACTTTTGAGTTATACGAATCACATAATTACAAATAAATAAATAAATACACGCCGACCAAAACATAACCTTTCGCAGAATGCGAAGGTAAATATCAACCACCATCAAATATATTGTTGCGGATTCGCGCCCGCCGGCGTGCGAACGGCCACGTAACTCGAATCGCGGAACGTCGCCCACCGGACGGACAATCCAGTCGTGACCCTCTCGGACTAACGCCGGGAACCAGTCACGGGTGGACCTTTCGGTCTCACCGCGATCGAGCCAATCGGCCCCCGCGTGGGATAGGGTTGCTCGCCAAATTCGACCTACCTAAGTACCCACACGGAGGGTAGACCGGGCGATCGCACCTCGCCGCAGGTCGACTTCGGACACGGGCCACTTAAGCGACCCGTTCCGTACTATCGGGATAACCGAGCGGTGTTATTCGTCGGCCTCGACAGTTCGATTAATTATCGGGCGTCTTAGCCCACGACCAACCCTTTACGTGAAGCAAGATGGGGATTCAATGAAAGAAATGACGAAGCGAAGCGGGAAAACAGTTCAACAATAAGCACATTTATTTCGGGATGAACGGAAAGCACACATATACAATTCCACCAAAAGCACATGTAAAAGAAGAAGACAAAAAGCAAATGAAACAATGCAGATCTATCCGACTACCGGGCACTCGGCAACACTTATAGAATTTTACTTCACAGACGGCGCCGACAACACACATTCCCAAAGCAAAAGAAAAGAGAACCACCCTCCAGGATGAGGGGGTAGGCGGGCCTGGGGCCGAGACCGTGTCGGGCCTACCCGTCTGATGATGAGACGCGAAGTGGCGGTGGTGCCTCAACTCCGCGGGCCTCGCGGACAGTGTCTGGTAGGGGGTGGGAAGGGGGCCCCCTTTTGTCGCACTATCTCAGCGCGGGGGGAAACAGGAGGGGGTTGCTGATGCTCGGGGAAAGGAGGATTTCACAAAATCTTGGGTCCCGCGACGAGCGTCTCCACCCCGACCTCGGTCGCGCCGCCGGCCTCTCCCTCCGCAGTTCCCCGAATCCGACGCGAGCACCCCCTCAACCGCCTTCGCCGCTGCCGCCGCCTCTCCACAGCTCCGTCCTCTTCACTCCGACTCCGCGAACTCCCAACTGCCAACTGCCAACTGCGAACTGCTTCTCCGAACTCCAAAACTCAACTCCCTCCACTTCCAACTGCACTCTCGACTGACGAACGCAGTCGTTTTTATAAGCCCCGTGGCTTCGCTCTTTCATCTTTGACCCTCTGCCTCCGACCTTTCACCTCGCTCCCCATTGGCCCGAGGAAAAGTGGGCGTGAATGCTTTTTGATCCATGAATTTGCATATAGCGACCGCCCTCCAACGCCCTGGAGGCGGGGCCAAACCGCCCCTCGCTCACCGATTGGACGGAACAAAAGTGGGCATGAGTCGTTTTTGATCAGTTTTTCTGCGGTAAGTCCGCGATGCTTTTGAACACGCTGCTCGGTGCGCGCCCTACACGAGTCCAGCATCGGTGCCCACGAGTGGCGCGAGATGACGGTGATGCGATGGTGGCGAGTTGTGACGGTAAAGGTCGTGGCGGTTGTGGTGAAGCGGCGTTGTGGTTGGTGGTTGTTGTTGTGATGGCTGTTGAGACGTGGTTGGTGGTGGTAATAATGGCGGCTGGTCCAAAATAAAGATAGTAAAAGAAAAACGGCTATCCTGAAGAGTCGCAGCCCTCATGAATGACATTTATTCACTCTGGACAACGGGTTTGGGCCTAACTACACATATACTTACTGAGATATCTCACCGAAGGGACCTGAATGGTGGTTTGTGAATTTCGTCAACCACAACACTACCCCCTCCCCTTTTTACAGACTCGTCCCGAGTCGTCAAATTTTCGTGTGCCATCATGTGTAGTTTTCCCCTAGTACATTTTACCTACGGATCCCTGAGTGCGACATTCATGGTATTCGTGTCCCCAAAATAAATAACCTAAGGGCTGAGTAACTACCTAAACAAACTCACTCACACGGACGACTTAAATAAAATTGCCGGCGCTAAGACAAACATGCCGGGGGCGCACTCATATGTACAGTACATCTTAACCTTAACTTACAAATTTTACACTAAACCATGGCCCAGGATCACTGAACTCTGCAAAAAGAAAGCAGTTAGCAGGGAGCCAGGCTGCTCGCATGCAGTCTCTGGCTCAAACAATGCAGGTGACAGGGAACGTGGCCGGCTACTCACACGCAGTCCAAGGCCTTCCCTTTTGAACTGAACGCAGTGAACCACAACGGTGCATGGGCCGCACAAACGTAGTCTCCGTGCCAGCTCAAGTGGCACACGCAATGAAC
The DNA here is from genome assembly GCF_056783735.1 of Eptatretus burgeri. Lineage (NCBI taxonomy): Eukaryota > Metazoa > Chordata > Myxini > Myxiniformes > Myxinidae > Eptatretus > Eptatretus burgeri. The sequence continues at coordinate 29,492,326 of NC_140967.1, read as the reverse complement.
ACACGAATGGATGGATGAATGGTTTGAACTGAACGCAGTGAACCACAACGGTGCATGGGCTGCACAAATGCAGTCTCCGTGCCAGCTCGAGTAGCACACGCAATGAACACAACGAATGGATGGATGAACACAAACACGGTGCACGGGCCGCCACTGCAGGCCCGTGTTGTAGCTGCCAACAGGGCAGTTCTTGTAGCTTGCAAACTGTTGCCTTGATCCTGGCGCACATGGCAATGAACAGGGGGGGGGGGGCAAAGCAGAAATTGAACGGGGCTGGTGAACAGGGGCAGTGGGCATGGCATGGCAAAGGCAGCAGGCAAACACAGCCAGCAGAAGAAGGCCGCTGCAGGCAAACACAGCCGGCAGAGGAACTGGCCGGCACAGGCCTTGAAGAAAAACAGCCAGCAGATGAAGTGGCCGGCACAGGCCTTGAAGCAAAACACGGCCAGCCGATGGCACAGGCCTTGCAGCAAAACAACCGCTGCCGATGAAGTTGGCCGGCCTCCGCCTTGAAGCAAAACACGGCCAGCCGATGAAGTTGGCCAGCCTTTGCCGTTCAGTGGAGGTTGGTGGAGGGAGTGCGGTGGTGCTGGCCACTTGGAAGGCGGGCTCGGACCTACCTACCTGTCTCCCTCCCACCTATCGCCTTTGCCTGTCATTGTCTATACCCACTCCCTTAATTTGTCAAACCCCAATTTAGCCCCAACTTTTTTTATTTTATTTTTATGTTTACTTCCCCACTATAAATCGTCCCCTAACCCCCTTTATCGTCTTTGTTCGGCTAACCTATCCTGTCACCTAGCCTACTCCCAACCCCTACGTTCCCTTCCCGGAGGGGAATAAGGGAGAGCTAACGTCCTGTGTCGAGGCCCAACGAAGCCTCAGGATGGCCTCCCCAGAGTTCGACGATCTAACCCAAAGTGGGTCCAGCGGCCCACAACGAGAGCGAGGGGATGGATGGTGCGGAGGGGTACACTTCCTATCTACCCTAACCATTTAACTGTTAAACTACCCCGGGGCTTTCAACAAGCGCCTCGCGCTTAAGCTATTGGTTCTAACAACCCAGATTCCCGTCGCCTGTGTTGGTGTCCTCACAATTTCGGGCCTCGCCCCCCCAATTTTCTCTCCGTGCCCTCACACGGTCTCACGGCTGGGACACGTGGCTCCCTTTGGCAGGCACGACCCACTGCCGATTCTCCAGCTATGGCACCCCCGGGCACTACACTGCCTCCGAGCCTACCAGCTCCCTAACACCGGGGAGTGCCCCCCATGGCACCTCCCCTGAAACGCACACGTGGCAGGCTGGCTTCCCAGGCCCCTTTCCGAGGGTCACCCGTGCCCACAACTCTGCCCACGCGGCTAACGGCGCCCCGGGCCCCCGCACCAAGCAGGCGCACCCGTGCCCACTACGCTATCCCGGCTCCCCATGGGCCCTTGGCCTACCACGGCCGACTAGCCTGGTGCCCGGGGTACCCACTCAGCGATACTCACTTTTCGCAGCCACGCTCCCAGCCCGTCAACAGGGCTCCTGCACCCCTCCAAACGGGTTTCGAGCCTACACTCACACCAACAACAAAACAACCTCCATTTTTCAATTTGACTAACCCCCTAACTCACTTTATACTGACCCCGGGGTCCCTTGGGCGGGAGTCACTCCTCCCCCCAATCACTCATCACACCATGCATTCCCCATTCGCTCCATTCACACAGACTCACTGGCCTCACCCACTCACCATGTACTCACCTCACAACTCTTCAACACACACACCGCTGAACTCTGCCATCCTTCTAACTACATCCCCTAACTAACTCGTGCTCCCACGTTCTCCCTTAAACTACAGCACGTTCCTTTTAACACTACGTAGCTAAACTACGTCCCCTCTACACATTCACTGTCTGTCACTGTCTCCGAAATAAATCATTTTATTTCCAAACCTAAATCTGGCTACAATCCCTCTAACTAATCCATTCCACGGGCCCCATGAGGACTTACCCCTGCCCCATGGAGCCGGTCTAGCTATGCTAACCCTTCCCCCTAACTAGTTTCCATCCTATGCCCCGGTCAAGGGGGTCTTCCACCCCTTGCCCAGGAATCCTGTGCACCCGAAAGTGAGGCTTTTTTTTTTTTTCATGCGCAGCACCAGCGCGGCCACTCGCAGCTCGTGCCCACTACTCTATCCCGTGACGTCATGCAGCTGCACGTGTACCTCGTCCCTCCTTGGACGGTACCATCCGGCAGGGATACCCCTCCTGCCAGATTCCAACCCCACGTGCAGCCATGACGTCACCGTGCGCATAAAAATAAAAAACAAGCCCCACGTCTCGAGGGGTTCCCCATGCGAACACATGTGCTTTGCCCGTTGGAGCTTAACACACACGATCGCGTGGAGAACCCGTCCGGTCCAAATCCGTAATCCTGCCTAAACTTTGTCCGTCCGCGGGATCGGCAAATCCACCGCGTGCGTTTCCGGACCGGGACTTCATTCCCGCAAGCGAGCACGTGGCGGTCTCGTGCGTTGCACAGCACCAACCTCGTGCTCACTGCTGGGTGAACCCGGCACGGTCCCCGAAACAACTACAGCCGCTACCCGGCTTTCTTTCTTCTGTCGCCTTCGTCGTCGCCTCCATTCCACCCACGCACACCTGCGTGTTACGACGCTCACAGTCCATTCCATCACATTCACCCCGGGAGACGCGGCTGCGTGCTCCCGCATGCCCACCGACATCTCCCTTACATACCGCTCTCTCACACACACGGTCTCCCTTGCACTCGGCCGTTCACTCACGCGTGCCTCACTACTCACACAAACCATACTACTCACACACGCGGGGGCACTCATCCGCGGTGCCTCATCCACACACCGTCCCTCACACACGCGGGGGCACTCACCCGCGGTGCCTCATCCACACACCGTCCTTCACTCACACACGCAGGGGCACTCACCCGCGGTGCCTCATCCACACTGGCCGTTTCATCCACACACACGGCCTCTTCCACACACGGTGCCTCATCCACACACGGCGTGCTGGGAAGCACGTACTCCGGCACCATCGCCACCACACCACTCACACACGGGGTCGCTTCCACACACGGGGACGCACTCACACCTTGCACCACACACACAGGGACAACCACCCTGGGGATTCGTGTCCCCACAAGGGTCTCCGGGGCCTCTATACCCCCCAAGCTTTCCGTGCACCCGTCCACAGCACTCGTCCCCTCAACCTCGCAAAACACGACCGAACCCACCTGGTCGTGACTCGCCTCAAGGGGGCATACTCCCTCCCCTCGTTCCTGGAGGAGGCTATCCAGCTGCTCGCACTGGGTCCCTACACGCTCCGCCAGCTCACCCCCATTATCCTCCACTACCTCCGTGTGTGTGTGTGCGTCACTTACCCCGTCTTCATCGTGCAGTCTTCCCTCTATCGTTCCCTTCTCCCGTGTCTCTGCCAACTCAGTCACCTCTTCACCCTTTACCTCCCTTGTCTCAACTATTATTTCCGTTGTCGTCACCTCGTGTCTCGTCTCACACGTTTTGGTCTCCCCATTTAATTTTTCCCTTTCGGTCATCGTCACGACCCTCGCCCAACACGCCCCCCGAATTATTTTTTCACCCGCCTCCACCGCGGGCCTGTCAGCCGTTGCACGCCCTTCCAGCTCGTTTGCTCCCACACGTGGAGTCGCCATTCTTATCTCCCTGGTCACGGCCTTCATGCCCGCCTGCAGGCATCGGCCCATGTTCTGCGTCTCACCCCGCAGCTTTTTCATTTCCTCCTTCATGTTTGCTTCCATTCCGTTTATTTGCTGTGTATTCGTATCCATCTTTTCGTTCATTCCTTTCATTTCGTTTGTCATTGCCGCCAGCATGGCGCATAGCTGGGCCATGTCGGGTGCGCTTGAGTGAGCCGTTTCGGCAGGGGTTGGGGAAGGGTTTTGGTGGAGAGGGGGAGGGGAGGTGTCATACACCGCGGCCGCTGCCGCACCCATTTCGGGCTCTGGGTTCAGTTGGGCGAGTTCGTTTTCCTGTACAACCAACATTTCCTGCACGGGGATTTCATCCTGAGCCGTGGATCCTACACATTCTACATCCATTTCTAATACCCCCGGCTCTCGCTCGCCTTGAGACGCCATCTTGCTTCTCTTAAAGGGTTAATTTGAATCGCTCGTAATTTGGAGAGAATCGGGGGTCGCTTCTCTCACCCCTGGACCGATTCCCATGAATTTAGCCGGAGACAGGAGAGCCCGTTTTCCCGTTCTCCGTTACCAGTGCCGTGAGGAGGGCGATGGGTTTGTATCCCACTTCTGACACCAGTGTTGCGGATTCGCGCCCGCCGGCGTGCGAACGGCCACGTAACTCGAATCGCGGCACGTCGCCCACCGGACAGACAATCCAGTCGTGACCCTCTCGGACTAACGCCGGGAACCAGTCACGGGTGGACCTTTCGGTCTCACCGCGATCGAGCCAATCGGCCCCCGCGTGGGATAGGGTTGCTCGCCAAATTCGACCTACCTAAGTACCCACACGGAGGGTAGACCTGGCGATCGCACATCGCCGCAGGTCGACTTCGGACACGGGCCACTTAAGCGACCCGTTCCGTACTATCAGGATAACCGAGCGGTGTTATTCGTCGGCCTCGACGGTTCGATTAATTATCGGGCGTCTTAGCCCACGACCAACCCTTTACGTGAAGCAAGATGGGGATTCAATGAAAGAAATGACGAAGCGAAGCGGGAAAACAGTTCAACAATAAGCACATTTATTTCGCGATGAACGGAAAGCACACATCTACAATTCCACCAAAAGCACATGTAAAAGAAGAAGACAAAAAGCAAATGCAACAATGCAGATCTATCCGACTACCGGGCACTCGGCAACACTTATACAATTTTACTTCACAGACGGCGCCGACAACACACATTCCCAAAGCAAAAGAAAAGAGAACCACCCTCCAGGATGAGGGGGTAGGCGGGCCTGGGGCCGAGACCGTGTCGGGCCTACCCGTCTGATGATGAGACGCGAAGTGGCGGTGGTGCCTCAACTCCGCGGGCCTCGCGGACAGTGTCTGGTAGGGGGTGGGAAGGGGGCCCCCTTTTGTCGCACTATCTCAGCGCGGGGGGAAACAGGAGGGGGTTGCTGATGCTCGGGGAAAGGAGGATTTCACAAAATCTTGGGTCCCGCGACGAGCGTCTCCACCCCGACCTCGGTCGCGCCGCCGGCCTCTCCCTCCGCAGTTCCCAGAATCCGACGCGAGCACCCCCTCAACCGCCTTCGCCGCCGCCGCCTCTCCACAGCTCCGTCCTCTTCACTCCGACTCCGCGAACTCCCAACTGCCAACTGCCAACTGCGAACTGCTTCTCCGAACTCCAAAACTCAACTCCCTCCACTTCCAACTGCACTCTCGACTGACGAACGCAGTCGTTTTTATAAGCCCCGTGGCTTCGCTCTTTCATCTTTGACCCTCTGCCTCCGACCTTTCACCTCGCTCCCCATTGGCCCGAGGAAAAGTGGGCGTGAATGCTTTTTGATCCATGAATTTGCATATAGCGACCGCCCTCCAACGCCCTGGAGGCGGGGCCAAACCGCCCCTCGCTCACCGATTGGACGGAACAAAAGTGGGCGTGAGTCGTTTTTGATCCGTTTTTCTGTGGTAAGTCCGCGATGCTTTTGAACACGCTGCTCGGTGCGCGCCCTACACGAGTCCAGCATCGGTGCCCACGAGTGGCGCGAGATGACGGTGATGCGATGGTGGCGAGTTGTGACGGTAAAGGTCGTGGCGGTTGTGGTGAAGCGGCGTTGTGGTTGGTGGTTGTTGTTGTGATGGCTGTTGAGACGTGGTTGGTGGTGGTAATAATGACGGCTGGTCCAAAATAAAGATAGTAAAAGAAAAACGGCTATCCTGAAGAGTCGCAGCCCTCATGAATGACATTTATTCCCTCTAGACAACGGGTTTGGGCCTAACTACACATATACTTACCGAGATATCTCACCTAAGGGACCTGAATGGTGGTTTGTGAATTTCGTCAACCACAACAATATGTTCATGGCTGTTATGTAAATATAAAGACACAATGTTTCTGGTGACTGACGTTACATCAATACATATTAATTTCATCAAGGGTGTGTTTTGTTTTTTTAATCAAGTAAATAAAATCAGCTGATTTTTGTATTTGTTTGATAACCTTTCAAAAGACACTAAATCATATACAAGTTAATCATTCAGATATATGGCCTTGTAGAAACATAGGATGCAAGTCGTTTGTCAATGCTGTTGTTCATACGATAACAATATATGCATAATTTGGCAGTCATTTTGACATCCAAAATTTTTTGGCAGTCTGTGCTTTATTAATAAAATCACATTGTGTGACGTTTGGGAGGATATGCACTGACAACACTTGTACAGTGGTAGCTTGTTGGTGAGGATACTGGACTAGCATTCCCAAAGATTGTGGTTTCGCCAATCCAACTGAAGGGGCAGTATTAAAGATTCAGGAAGTCGAGTTGGCTCAGGAGACCTGCTACGCCACTGGTTGATTGTCAGGGAAAACACACCTGGCTCGTTAACAACCTTCACGGTGGGATTATCCACCTGCACCACCTGGTCTGGTGTCCACGTGATGCTAGTGAACTTTGGTAGTGTCTTTATGGTCTCTGCCGACTTTCTCAAAAGATAAATTTTCGCAGTCGTTTTTTGTCGTGTTACTGTTGTTTTGTTGTCTCCGTGTTCACTGTGTTTCTAGTTCGATTTTGTTTTAAAACTTGTGCCAATTTTTGAGTATTCAGACTTTTCATATTGGGTTCTGAAATGAGATGGAACCTTGGTGCGAATGGGGGAAGAGAGAATGGCAAAGAGAGCAGGTAGGTTGAGAAGGCAAGGTAGGAGGAAAAGAGGTAGAGTGCGATTGAGATGGGAGGATTGTGTGAGGAGGGATATCCATAAGGTAGGTGTGGTTGGAGAGTGGAGAGAGTGGGTTATACGTCATGTGAATGGTGGTACATGCCATACAGCTCGCTTCAAGTGTGGCGCTGGTGGAAGATATATTTACCTCTGCCACCGAAGGTGAAGGAGGTTATATTTTCACCCCTCTGTGTGTGTGTGTGCAGGATATTACAAAAAATTGTGGACGGATCTGGATGAAATTTGGTGGGCAGGTTGGGTGTGTGACAAGGACGAACAGATTAGGTTTTGGTGAAGATCTGGATTCGACTACTTGAATTTTTAAGTGATTCTTCACCATTGAGAGATAGGGCTAAACTAATATATGTAGCACGGTATCTCAAAAAAGTTGTGGAATGATTCAGATTAAACTTGGTGGACAGGTTGAGTGTGAGACCAATGACAAATTGATTTGATTTTGGTGAAGATTCGAATCTGGATATGATAATTATTTAATTTTTTTAAAGTGATTCTTCACCATTGAGAGATGGGGCCAAAAACAATATATAGCATTATATTTCAAAAATATACTGGGCCCCATATGTTTTCGTGGATCAAGCATTACGTGGTGGAGGTATGCGCTCTACCGAGTGCCCTTCTAGTTTATTTAGAACAGTGTTATTTGCGTGACTCTTGTAAGATGTGTTTTGTGCGCCCACGAAAAAACCATGAAAACGCGAAGCACATGGCCACGAATGCAGAAGTGAGTCATGCATGTGGCTCATGGAAGATATGCTTTTGCGTACGTACAGCAGCTGCTGCTCTATGCGTGGCTGGTGGAAGATATGTTTTCGAACTGTTATGTGCGCAGCTCATGGAATTTTTTTTCTTTTTTTGCCCGTGAAAAACAGTGAATATAGAAGCAAGTCACATTTTATAAACCACGAATATGTGGGGTCCACAAATAGTGAAGGTCGGGGTCCTCCAGTATTGTCTTTGGCCCAATCTCTCTCTCAGTGGTGAAGAATCACTTAAATGATAGAATCTGGAGCTACATTCGGACCTTAACCAAACTCGAATCGGGTTGTTCTTGTCACACACCAAACTCATCCACCAAGTTTTGTCCAAATCCATCCATAACGGTTTGAGATATCCTGCTCACAGACAAACGAATGAACAAACAGGGGTGAAAACGTAACCTTCGTCCACCGTTGGTGACGGAGTCAATGAATGTGGAGTTGGGGGAGGGGGGTGGGAAGGGAAACTGGGGTCAAAAACACCTCTATGTCTTCTATTACAGGCAAACCTGAAGCACCTTTTCACTTTTCCACAGGTAGAATCAGGTTTCACAAATATTTTGACTGCTAAGTCTTGCAGAACACACAAACCCACCTCATCCAAAAGGTTCCTGAATGCTGCAGCACGTTCATCTACCATTTCCAAGCTCAGTGGAAGCAGCTTCAGTTTATCCATTATCTGGAAACATTTTTTTTTTTGCAATGACCAGGGATCCTGAAGGAACTTTCAATTAGATGATGTTACCACAATACATTATACGTTACTTAATAGATACAACAAGGCAAAAGAGCCTAAAGGAAGTTCACCATGTAATCTTCTGGAAGATTATGGAAATAAAACCCAAGTATTTTCCAAACAATCAATGTTGATCTCCAGTGTAATTAGATCGTCTTACATCGCAGCTGGTTTAACTGATCCGTCGCACATTTTCACCAACAATTATTCGCCGTGCTGCTGAAACAGTTTTCGTACAACTCACATCAATTGCTCGATCCACTTGCCCCGCATGATATTCATCAAAGAATGTAATGAGGTCAAGTAGCAGGTAGAAAGTAGTACTCAGTGCTTTGTCCGTGCCTACGTGCAGGGTGCGATACCTGCTTACAAACCGCAGAAACATCAGCACACCAAATGCACATTATCACGACCATATTTGATGGCTGGATGGATCAAACAGGCACGTTGATGAACAAGGACTTTCAAGTACGAGCAAGTTTCACTGTACTCTTGTTCTATTTTTTTTTTCTTACATCATTTTAGGCTCATGGAGAAACTTATAAATATATTGCATGCAAAACCATGACAATAGTAGAAAATGGACGCATCAACAGTGTACATGTTTATATGCTCAGGGAATAACAAACATGCAAACCCATTTTCAGCACGATGGGCTAATTTAACATGCCAGCGATATCACACAGCACGCTTCTGTGCAAGCTGCGTGACATTGTTTATCAGAAAACCCTTGTGTTAAAAAGAAGAAGTATGAAAAGACAATTGAGCACCTGTCAGCAATCTCCAATGCAGCTGTTTTCAGGCGGTCACGGTTAGAGTGTGGTGCACCAGGTGCAGCCACGAGAGGGCTGAGCAATCGACTCATTAACTCCAAAACCTTGTCCACATTCTAGAACAAAATGCAAATACAGTGCAAAGAAACTAGTGTTACAAATCTTTTTCTGTGCTTTTTATTCTTGTTTATTGCAATTGTCACAAACAAATCAACAACTACTTCACCCACGATTCCCAACAAGAGCCATTTACACAACACATACACAAAAGAAAGGGGAAGGAGGTAAGTAAAGGAAAACAAAAGGAAGGGAGAGGAAAGGCAACACAATGGAGAGGAAAAGGAAGGGCAACAGAAAGGAGAGAGATAGGAGAGGAAAGGCGAAGCGAGAGGAGAGGAAAAGCGAAGGGAGAGGAGAGGAAAGGCGAAGGGAGAGGAGAGGAAAGGCGGAGGGAGAGGAGAGGAAAGGCGAAGGGAGAGGAGAGGAAAGGCGGAGGGAGAGGAGAGGAAAGGCGAAGGGAGAGGAGAGGAAAGGCGGAGGGAGAGGAGAGGAAAGGCGAAGGGAGAGGAGAGGAAAGGCGAAGGGAGAGGAGAGGAAAGGCGAAGGGAGAGGAGAGGAAAGGCGAAGGGAGAGGAGAGGAAAGGCGAAGGGAGAGGAGAGGAAAGGCGAAGGGAGAGGAGAGGAAAGGCGAAGGGAGAGGAGAGGAAAGGCGAAGGGAGAGGAGAGGAAAGGCGAAGGGAGAGGAGAGGAAAGGCGAAGGGAGAGGAGAGGAAAGGCGAAGGGAGAGGAGAGGAAAGGCGAAGGGAGAGGAGAGGAAAGGCGAAGGGAGAGGAGAGGAAAGGCGAAGGGAGAGGAGAGGAAAGGCGAAGGGAGAGGAGAGGAAAGGCGAAGGGAGAGGAGAGGAAAGGCGAAGGGAGAGGAGAGGAAAGGCGAAGGGAGAGGAGAGGAAAGGCGGAGGGAGAGGAGAGGAAAGGCGAAGGGAGAGGAGAGGAAAGGGGGAGGGAGAGGAGAGGAAAGGCGGAGGGAGAGGAGAGGAAAGGCGAAGGGAGAGGAGAAGAAAGGCGAAGGGAGAGGAGAGAGAAAGGCGAAGGGAGAGGAGAGGAAAGGCGAAGGGAGAGGAGAGGAAAGGCGAAGGGAGAGGAGAGGAAAGGCGAAGGGAGAGGAGAGGAAAGGCGAAGGGAGAGGAGAGGAAAGGCGGAGGGAGAGGAGAGGAAAGGCGAAGGGAGAGGAGAGGAAAGGCGGAGGGAGAGGAGAGGAAAGGCGGAGGGAGAGGGAGAGGAAAGGCGGAGGGAGAGGAGAGGAAAGGCGAAGGGAGAGGAGAGGAAAGGCGGAGGGAGAGGAGAGGAAAGGCGGAGGGAGAGGAGAGGAAAGGCGGAGGGAGAGGAAAGGCGAAGGGAGAGGAGAGGAAAGGCGGAGGGAAAGGAGAGGAAAGGCGGAGGGAGAGGAGCGGAAAGGCGGAGGGAGAGGAGAGGAAAGGCGGAGGGAGAGGAGAGGAAAGGCGAAGGGAGCGGAGAGGAAAGGCGAAGGGAGAGGAGAGGAAAGGCGAAGGGAGAGGAGAGGAAAGGCGAAGGGAGAGGAGAGGAAAGGCGAAGGGAGAGGAGAGGAAAGGCGGAGGGAGAGGAGAGGAAAGGCGAAGGGAGAGGAGAGGAAAGGCGGAGGGAGAGGAGAGGAAAGGCGGAGGGAGAGGAGAGGAAAGGCGGAGGGAGAGGTGTGGAAAGGCGGAGCGAGAGGTGAGGAAAGGCGGAGGGAGAGGAGAGGAAAGGCGGAGGGAGAGGAGAGGAAAGGCGGAGGGAGAGGAGAGGAAAGGCGGAGGGAGAGGAGAGGAAAGGCGGAGGGAGAGGAGAGGAAAGGCAGAGGGAGAGGAGCGGAAAGGCGAAGGGAGAGGAGAGGAAAGGCGAAGGGAGAGGAGAGGAAAGGCGGAGGGAGAGGAGAGGAAGGGCGGAGGGAGAGGAGAGGAAAGGCGGAGGGAGAGGAGAGGAAAGGCGGAGGGAGAGGAGAGAAAAGGCGGAGGGAGAGGAGAGGAAAGGCGGAGGGAGAGGAGAGGAAAGGCGGAGGGGAGAGGAGAGGAAAGGCGGAGGGGAGAGGAGAGGAAAGGCGGAGGGGAGAGGAGAGGAAAGGCGGAGGGGAGAGGAGAGGAAAGGCGGAGGGGAGAGGAGAGGAAAGGCGGAGGGAGAGGAGAGGAAAGGCGGAGGGGAGAGGAGAGTAAAGGCGGAGGGGAGAGGAGAGGAAAGGCGGAGGGGAGAGGAGAGGAAAGGCGGAGGGGAGAGGAGAGGAAAGGCGGAGGGGAGAGGAGAGGAAAGGCGGAGGGGAGAGGAGAGTAAAGGCGGAGGGGAGAGGAGAGGAAAGGCGGAGGGGAGAGGAGAGGAAAGGCGGAGGGGAGAGGAGAGGAAAGGCGGAGGGGAGAGGAGAGGAAAGGCGGAGGGGAGAGGAGAGGAAAGGCGGAGGGGAGAGGAGAGGAAAGGCGGAGGGGAGAGGAGAGGAAAGGCGGAGGGGAGAGGAGAGGAAAGGCGGAGGGGAGAGGAGAGGAAAGGCGGAGGGGAGAGGAGAGGAAAGGCGGAGGGGAGAGGAGAGGAAAGGCGGAGGGGAGAGGAGAGGAAAGGCGGAGGGGAGAGGAGAGGAAAGGCGGAGGGGAGAGGAGAGGAAAGGCGGAGGGGAGAGGAGAGGAAAGGCGGAGGGGAGAGGAGAGCAAAGGCGGAGGGGAGAGGAGAGGGGAGAGGAGAGGAAAGGCGGAGGGGAGAGGAGGGGAAAGGCGGAGGGAGAGGAGAGGAAAGGCGGAGGGAGAGGAGAGGAAAGGCGGAGGGAGAGGAGAGGAAAGGCGGAGGGAGAGGAGAGGAAAGGCGGAGGGAGAAGAGAGGAAAGGCGGAGGGAGAAGAGAGGAAAGGCGGAGGGAGAAGAGAGGAAAGGCGGAGGGAGAGGAGAGGAAAGGCGGAGGGAGAAGAGAGGAAAAGGCGGAGGGAGAAGAGAGGAAAGGCGGAGGGAGAGGAGAGGAAAGGCGGAGGGAGAAGAGAGGAAAGGCGGAGGGAGAAGAGAGAAAAGGCGGAGGGAGAAGAGAGAAAAGGCGGAGGGAGAAGAGAGGAAAGGCGGAGGGAGAGGAGAGGAAAGGCGGAGGGAGAGGAGAGGAAAGGCGGAGGGAGAGGAGAGGAAAGGCGGAGGGAGAGGAGAGGAAAGGCGGAGGGAGAGGAGAGGAAAGGCGGAGGGAGAGGAGAGGAAAGGCGGAGGGAGAGGAGAGGAGAGGAAAGGAAAAGCAATGGAAAAGGGGGTGGGACGCAAGGGAATTAGGAAGGGGGCAGGACACTGTTGAAGCAGAAAGAAGGTGGGATAATCGAGAAAATGAAAAGTATAACCAATTAATTTTAATTATTGCTGTGATATAATTTACAATTATTGACGAAGTTTAAATAATCCAAGTCAAATGGCATTTAAATAATCACAAAATCATTTTATCGGGTCACGATGTGCACAGGGCCAAGTCTCCCCAATTCGACATGAATGTCGATGAAATGCTTTGCATGAAGTTGTGCTTTTCCTATGTTGGTAAGGCGAGTGCTTGCCACCTGGGCATGGTTTGCTCTGTGCTATCCGGAGAGTGGACATTCTCCTTTGAACATTAGTGGAGAATGGTATGCAACCCGGCGGCCGTGCGCTCTGGCAAGCATGTACTCTATACACGTACATGGTATATACTGTCATTGACTGAACCACACATACCGACAACTGAAAATCATTTACCATTTATTTTAAACCCCATTTTATATCAATGTTGATTCAACGATTATTTTCCAAACACCGTGAACAAGTCATTATAAACTCAAGTCGCAAGTCTCCAGACACCAAGTCCCAAGTCAATTTTGTCAAGTCAACTCGAGTCCCTAACTGTGGCACATACCTCCACCAGGCTGAACAGTTTATGTTTTGTATCCCACTGATAGGCTAGATCTGCATCAGGACCTGAACCAAAATCTAATCAGTTTGTTATTGTCACCCGACCCAACTCATCCACCAAGTTTTGTACAAATCTGTCCACAACTTTTTGAAATAGTGCGATATATCATTTTGGCCCTATTTCTCAATGGTGAAAAATCACTTAAAATATTCTCGTATCCGGATCCAGATCTTACACCAAAATCGAATCGTCACACACCAAACCTGTCCACCAACGTTCGTCTGAATCCTTTGAAAACTTTTTGAGACCCCCTTTTGAAAACCAAAAAACCCGTAGACGTCCTTAATGAGGGCAGATGCGGTCAATAAACCTTTGTGAGGCACCAGATGTGAAGCTTGTGGCATTGTTTCATAAAAATCATGTGTTTGGTTCAAGAGGTAATCAAGTTTGGGTCGGTGAGGATGATCGGCACACGAAGCCGTTCCACTGGGGCTCTAAGCTTTGGTATGGAGTGCCGCTCGCAGATTGCCTAGCGTGCGTTTGTCCCGCTACGAGAGAAGCGCCATTTTGTGCACATCTGCACATGCGAATAGGAGCGCCTCGATTTCAGTTCTACAAGGACCAGCTCTGCGCCAAGCTAAGTCGAAGAACATTCGAAAGGAGGGTTTTTTTCTTTTCATTTTGTGTTCCCGTTGTCTGTATTTGAGTCTGTGTGAGAGGCGCCTCGACTTTAGGATTTAATATTCAATTATTATCATCATGACTTTTTTTTCTAATCATTGTCCATTGAAAATATTCATTTATTTTCATTAAATGTATTCCTTTTAAGAAACTGTAACCATGTATGTGTAGTGGGGTTCGAGTATACCCCCCCTTCCCCCTTGTGCTGTGCTCCTCCTAGGTGGATCGCCCCTCCACCATTGCGCCCCCTTCCCACACGCGCATTAATCTCCGAGCCTCGGTTGTAAGCCTGTAAGGGAGAAGCTTTGCCATCCGTCTAGTTAGGGGTTAGACCCACTGGACACGAATATATATATATATATATATATATATATATATATATATATATATATATATATATATATATATATATATATATAATTTCAGCAAAGAAGCTATTACAGAACATGCATCTATTTTTGATTTTGTGAGAAGTTGTTTGAAAGAAGAGATGTAACTACAAACAACAATAGGTTTTGTTTTAAGCCGGGAAGATCATCAACAGAAGTGGTTTTTATTTTGAGGCAATGCCAAGAGAAGTACAGTATTTGGCAAAGCCAAAGAATCTGTTTCATGTTTTCATTGATCTCGAAAGAATACGATCGAGTACCAAGAGCAGTTGGTGAATGGGCTCTCATAAAGTAACTTGTTTTAGAATAAATGGTAGAAGTAGTAAATGGAATATATAAAAATAAATCAATCAAGAACTATGGCAAAGACCAACTTGGGATGCACTAAAATGTTTAAATGAAGGTGGGATTACACCAGGGATAAGTTTAAAGTCCTATACTGTTTGTCAAAGGCTGACAGAATGCACACTCACCTCTAAGCTGTCTCGTCAGAGTTTGAATCCCGACGCAGCTATAAACTGTCATCCACTGTTTCACAGGCAGGGCGATTCATCAATGTGTCCATCGGATGCACTTTAAACTGGGAATCCCATCTGCCGGCATTAATTGGTGGATATTTAAGACCCCACGGTGTCTTTTGCAAAGAGTACATGAGCTATCGCTGGCACCCGTGGGTGTGTGCATCGTCTTTTTTTTCTCAGAGATGGCTGAATGGATCGTCGTGAAACTTTCAGAGGTTCATCAGTGAGTGCCAGGGAGTGTATTAGTCAAAAATACATTTGAAAAAAAAAAAAGTTCGATTTTTTAAAATTTAATTGCTCTATCGTGCCCAAGCCTTTGTGGCTATGTCAAAGGGAATATTAAATGATCTCTGACCCCATTCCTTAGTGGGTGTAGGGAAGTATTTTAGACACCTCCCCCCCCCCCCACAAAAAAATTTGGTTTCTTAAAAATGGCAACAGGATTAGAACAGCACCAGGCAATGCCAGGTAATCCTGCTGGTACTGTCCATACTAGTCCCCAGGGAAAGCATTCAAAACACACAAGGAACCCTCAGTTAAGTATTTCATTCGTAATGGTCTTTAGTCAGGGCCCTGCCCCTCGTATCAGGGTAGGAAGAAAATGCATCCCCGTTGTGATTTCCCACCTTCTTGAGACTTCTTCATTTATCCATCCATCCCTCTATCCATCCATCCATATCTCTCACCCTTTCCCCCTCAACCTCCCAAACCCAGTACATTCCTGTAAACCGTCCTCTTCGTTTAAATACATTTCAAATACAGTACTTTCCGTCCTCGATCCCTTCAAACCCTTTTCCCAATTCTATTCCCACCCCGACATCTTGCCACACCATAACCATACCGACACCATAATTACACAGACACCCATTCAGGGCCGACATTAGCGCTGCGCAACTGAAAACTACAACGTGCTGCGATTCCAATGGCAAGCAAGGCAAGTAATGGAGACCAAGCCACAATGTCAGGCTGCGGAAAAGGAGGACCAATGGGAGGCGACGCAGCAGGCAGGGGTCAAAGCATACTCCGGCAACCTCTGCTCCCCAAAGAAGCCTCATCTGAGCGCTAATTATAAGCCGGTGCGCACTGGAGTAAAATATGGCCATTGATAACAATAAAGATACACAGACAGACAAGGGGTGAAGAGATTAAAAAAATTATAAAACATAGGATTAGTCATCCCGAACTTTGACGTAATGCACAAAGTAACAAATCAATTTATGGTTAAATTGGATTTAACTGGAAGGGCTCTCTTTGACGTTTGCCAGATATGCCTCCACCCACACAATGTGACCACTCCTTGGCTTTTTTCACAAGATCTTGGCTATTCGTTGTTCACCTTGGTGTCTTGGTTTTCTATAGGTTTTCTTGGCACATAGGTTTTCTATTAATTATCATTGCTTTTCCGAAACCTTGTGAATTATTGGCTTTTTTCATTGGCTCACCTTGGCATTTATGAAAATGAGGAGTGGTCACACTGCACCCACATCATTACATCATTATACATACTTATACCAAGTTTTATTTAAATCCCTGAACCCAGATTCAAAATATTAAATAATTTTGGCTGCCAGATCATGCGTCCGATCAGATCAAAATTTACTAGATCCCATCGAAATTTACGAGAAAACATGTATTCCCCATGACTACTAGATCATAACTGACGTTTCATGTCGATTGATAAAGCGGTTCAAGAGAAATATATTTTTTTTTTTAAGATTTTCGTTCAATCCAATATGGCTGCCAGACCATGTGACTCATTAATTATTCGTGAAAACCTTGGTATCCCCAAGGCTTGGGGAACATGTGGGTGAAGTTTTCCCTCGATCTGTCAAGCCATTCTGGAGAAGAATGTTTTTAAAAGTTTATTCTTTAAAAAAAAAAAAAATCATCGCTGCCAAACCATGTGACCTATGGCGTAATAGGTGGAAAACTTTTTTGTTCCTCATGGATGGGTGATCATACCTGAAAAGTTTCGACTCGATCTGTTCAGCCATTTCGGAGAAGAGGATTTTTGAAGGTTTTTATGGTGAAACAATATGGCTGCCGAACTATGTGACCGATGATGTCATCAATCCCCCCCCCCCCCCGGTACAATTTAGCCCAAGATGACCCTCAAAATTGTCATACTGATCGGATAGTGTTTGACTTATGCAATTATGACGTCACAACGAAACCACCAATGACATCAAAAAAATCACTTGTTTCCCATGGGGAGTACTTGACATGTGCCAAGTTTTAATTTTTTCCATGGAGCGGTTTTGGAGATCCAGAGGTCCAATGTTTTTCTTTTTTACCAACATGGCTGCCACACAACATGACCTACGACGTCATAATTATCACAAAAACATTCTACATGAGTAGTCGCACCTCTGGTGAAAATTTCATGTCAATCGGATAAGCAGTTGCAGAGAAAACAGAGAAAATGAGCACGGACGGACATACGTATGGACAACCCGAAAACATAATGCCTCCGGCGACTTTGGCGGCAGAGGTATAAAAATGTTATGGTTTTGCTAGGCACGTCAAATTGCGCTTAAGGACGCAATGCTAAAATTGGTCTGAGTGCGGACACACTGACATACGCACGCCCAAACACGAATGCGCATGCACACTCATACCAACTACAATACCCTCTCACATCTCTTCAGGAATGGGAGAGGCTCAAGACTGTCCTCAAAGGTGACCGTCTTGGAGGTTGAGTAGAAAGAGAAGAATGAAAACTTACCCCCGCCAAGTCGTATAGCTTGACAGCTTCTTCAAACAAGCCCTTATTCTCAGCTACAGCGGCAATAGAGCAGACTGTGTCCTTGATGTCTGGGCAAAATTTATCAACAGCGCCGGACTGGTTTGAGAAAAAATACAAACAAAAAATGAAATAAGCATCAGGGAGCCATCCACTTGGATCGACTTTAAATGAAGAGGGGAAAAAAATGTGCAGTTTGTGTGATAATTACCCTTCTGGTCCCATCTTGTTCCAACCTGCCCAGCAGCATATCAAACTACAACATGCGTACACGGCAGATTGAAAGGGGGGAGGGGGGGGGGGGAAGAAACATCAACGAATGTTTAAACTTAAAAACTTGTTTATCTCCCAACCAGCATTGTTTGGCCGAGTTGCAGCTCACCTCTCGCGTTTCCATCACAAGTTCCGCCACACAGCATAAGAACATGCTTTCCCCTTGCCCATTCTTTTCAGACCTGCCACAGATGCAGACAGCCAAGATCAAGCAATCAGCAATGCAATGCCTCACCAGAGTACATTTTACATATATATATATATATATATATATATATATATATATATATATATATATATATATATATATATATATATATATATATATATATATATATATATATACATACACATATACACAACAGATCTGAGAATCAATGCAGATTCCCTCACTCGCTTACTTTTAATAGCAGCAGGGTATATAGATTGTTACATCTGAGAATGAACGATCTGTATTAAAAGTAGACCTGCATGCGCACACACACTGACACATAAATAGATTACCAAAACCTCTCCTATCCCTTCAAGAATGGTAAAAGCTAATTACATGGGCCTGTTATTATGGCCCCTTCTGTCTTCCTTGAATGCTGACTAAATAGCATAATTATAAGCAAAAAAAAAAAACACGTAAGAAAGCTAAAACATCACAAGGTAGAGCACATACCTGTGCCCGGCTGAACAGTTTGGGCCAAATTAACGAAAAGCGTTTAAGAGTTAGACGCGTGTACAATTACTAATCGTGCGATGATCACCCATTCAAAGTTAGTTGTCAATCGCACTTAGTTGACGCGCACAACTAAGTTGGCTGTTTATCTTCCTTCGTAAATTGCTAGACATGCAATTAGCTGCACGCCTACAATAACGTTTTTGTCAGCGACTAAGAGTTAGGAGGACTCAGCAAGAGGCTTGCTAAGCTCCTTTCGTAAACTTGGCCCTTCATCTTTTGTTTCCCACTGATAGGCCGGATCTGCATCCAGACCTCAAACAAAATCTTATCAGCTTGTTCTCACCAAACACCTAACCTGTCCACCAAATTTCGTCCGAATCAGACCTTAACTTTTTGAGATATTCTTTTCACAGGCAAACAGACAGGGGTGAAAACACAACCTCCGTCCACCTTTGTAACAGGATCAAATGAAATATTGAATACTGTAATACCCCGGTTTACATCGGGGATGGGTTCTTGAAAGTTGCGCCGAATATTGAAATAACGTAAATCAAATCAATTTTTGTCATAATAATTAACGGAATAAGGAGGGGGGAGGGGTACGTTTGAAACATAGCCACTTCACCAATTATACCTCGCTTTTTATCATCGACATCACCCCTTTTTTTAGTTAATGGCAGTTATATTCAAAAACAAATATTAAGAAAAATAAAAACAACAATTACTTCTTCCTCGTCTCCTCTTCTCTTTATAATGGGTGAGGTCCGATGGCACCAAGCTTCTGCCCTGCCTTGACCATGATACTCCTCCACCTCCTTCTGTCCTCAGCCAACTCTACACTCTCCAACCACCCCACCTTACCGATATCCCTCCTCACACAATCTTCCCATCTCAACCATGGTGTACCTCTTTTCCTTCTACCTTGCTCCCTCAACCTATCTGCTCTCGTTGCCATTCTCTCTTCCCCCATCCGCACCAAGTGTCCAGCCCATCCCAGCCGGCACACCACCAATCTCCCTGTCAAACCCATCTACACCCCAATCTCCCCCCCCCCCTGTCATTCCACGAAAAAAAAAAAACCTACACTAGCCCAATCAGACATATTCAAACAAAAATAAAGAACATATTTAAGAGTTTGCATTTATATTGTTGCGAATCTGGAAGCCATGAGCACACAACATACAGGTCCTATAGCTCAGTTATTTTGGTAAGTAAATGTGGATAGATAGCTTCCCGTCCCTTGTCTAATGGGTGATTAAATGTAAATGCGCTGCGTAGTTATTTTGATAGTCAGGGTTTTCTTTTATTTAACAACACCAACGATAATACCACCGATGACAACACCACCGATGACAACACCAACGATGACAACACCAACGAAAACCCTCTGCTCCCGGCATTCTCTGAGCACTCGCTGAAATGCGGGTGGTGTTCAGAATGCATTCGCGAACTGAATTCCATTCCCTAATATGGACATGAATCGGCTCGCATGGGCACTAGAAGAAATGGGATGCGACAGCCCCCACCCAACGCTGAGTGAACTGAATTCCATTCCCTAATATGGACATGCATCGGCTCGCTTGGGGACTCCAAGAAATGGGATGTGACAGCCCCCACCGACGGCGAACGAGTCACGCCGGAAGCGAGCCACACCCGTAAGGGATAAGAAGGGAACGGAGAGACAGAAGTTGGTTCTTTTGCGCTTCTTGGTTGGCTGTTCTTTGCTCTCTTGGGTTCTTGTTCTTGGTTGGTGGTTGTTCGGAAGGTGGTTGGTGGTTCTTCGGGGGAATCGACGCAGCGGATTGTGAAGGATCGGCGCCTCGTCTCACCAGCGCGTGTTCTGGAGCGTGAGAGGATCCGCCGGAGCTCAGGAAGCTGATCGTGGCTCGCGGTGGTTGGATTCAGCTCGCCCTCGCTGGTGCCCGGTACAAACAGCTCGAAGACCACATGAGGTGGACAGGTCCGAGGCAGAATCTGGTCTTCAGCTCGTCCTTTCCATCCGAGCTGGAGGCCTTAATAAAGACCGTTTTTGGTCCGATTATTTTGGGTGTGTGCGTGTGTGTGTTTGTGGTGCCAGTCCAATAAGTAGGAAATTGTATAAGTGCCGTGCTGTACATACGTGCTTATTAATATTCGGATAACTGCTCTTTTGTGTTCCCCTCCCTGCTATGCCCATTGTTAATAAATATTCCCCATTTGTGAAATGAATCCGCTCGCTCGTGTCCTTTCCTCCATTGGCTTAGCGTGCTGCGTGTTGGGAAATTAGCCAGGCTGTTTCCGCTGTAACGGGAAATTTGGACCGACGGATCTCGGCGATAAACCGCTCGGGTCGCACACGGTTTGAGTACGCTAAGCGGCTCGTTCCGTACGGGTGCCGTCGAGGGTGTGGAGACTCGGTAAATCGCCACGTGGATCGCTAGGTATTTTGAAAATTGGCAAATAACCCTGCACCACGTGGTAGAAATATTGACCCTTCACAGTCCGAAAGGGACCGTACTTTTCCGGAGTTTTCCGAAAAGGTACGATCTAAATTCCGGGTGATCGGTCGAGCCGACTCTGCTGCTCCATCAAGCAGTCGTGCTCGCAGCCGATATCCGGCCCCGCAACAATATTACCTTCGGTATCTCTTCCGGAAGCAGTCAAACCAGCCAAGATGTGCAATGAACTGCCATTTTCATAGAGGGTACGCACCCTGGTCGGAGGCAGAAATAATAACCCAGCAACAACACACATTCGCCAGCATCAATTTGACGAATAACATCCGATTTTCCTTCTAAGGTTTTATAATGTTTCTTAGCCACTCCACAGAAAAGCACATTTTTTTATGTGCAACACAAAGTAGTTTTTTTTCAGCGATTTTGCGATCTCCAGATTTGGTAATTTGGTGATTTATTCTGGCATCTTTATCAGTCCTGTATGTTCTGAAAATGCTCGAGAATAAAAGGTATGGCTTCTAAAACGATGCAAGTGTTATTTTTGGGGGATTTTTTGCATACACACTCTCGACTCGTGGAAGAGCTAGCGCACTGAACGGATCAGGACGTAACAGACAAAAACAGGACGCAAAACACACACACTTGAGTGAAACAAAATGGATAAATAAGGAAACTTCAAAGAGGGAAAACTGGTAAGTTGGAAGGAGGAGGGATTTGGGTGGGGTTAACGAGGGTAGAAAAGATCATGATTTTGGATTGGGAATGACCTGAGATGGTGTTGAACAGCCGTCTTAAAGACCTTGTGAGCACTGCAGAAACCTGGGGATGGGGGATGTGGGACAAAGCAGTGAAAGAGCAGAGGGTGGAAGACCAGAAAGGAGACCATAAAAGACAGAGAGACCACCAATCTATCTGCGATGGTGAAGTGAAGCCAATAGACTCAGCTTCAGCACGACGCGGAAGATTCCAATAATCTTGAAGGCCTTGGTTTTCACGGCGTCAAGTTGAGTAAGATGTGAGGCATTGTAGACAGGGGAGAGCAGTACTCAGTCAAGATGCGGATGAAGGCCTTGTAGGTGGATAGGAGTTCAGGTGCTCCAAGGAAGGACTTTATATGATGGAGGATGCCAGTCTGTAGCTGGCTTTGGAGGCCAATGTTGAAATGTGGTTTGTCCAAGAAATATCATGGTGATAGTTGGATCCAGGAGTTTGAATGACTGAACCTCCTCAATAGGATTGTTTAAAAAGTAGATGGGGGATTTGCCAGATGGTCCTTTTGGAGAGAGGTCGTGAGAGTGTGAGATTTGTCAGTATTGAAAGAGATATTCCAAGTGCTCGACCATCTTGTGGTTTTATCAAGGTCTGCAGAGAGGAAAGCAGCTGCAGCCACCTGTCTGAGGGATATCACGGCAGAGGGAGGAGTTATCAGCAAATATATAAAGAGGATTTTCCAGTCAGATAGATAATTGATGAAGATCAGGAATGGGACTGTGTCCAGAAAACTGCCTTGGGATGAAGATGAAGCTGAATCTGTGGGTCTATCACTAAGTCATAGCAGACAGGTCGATGGTTTCACAGTCTTCTACCACCTCCTTTATAATCTTGCACCCTCTGCTCTATCCCACCCTCCCCCACAGGTTTCTGCAGGGCTCACATGGTCCATCATCAACCCACTTCTGGTGAAACTACCTCAATCCAGGATCAATGCTCACCTCCACTCATTTATTCCTCTTTTTCCCACATGTGGAACCAACCTCCACATACTCTTTAATGTCATCCTTCCACCAGGTTTTCAAGACATTTGTTCATCACCATCTCAGATCATCCCCATCCAAAACCATGAACTTTTCTACTCCCGTCAACCGTTCCCAAGCCTATCTATTTGCAAATATTTCCAGTTTTGCCTTTTTTTGTATACAATGTCGAGGCTCGTACAAGAGCCTTCCTGACAGTTTGCTCCTGTATCCACCTTGTCCACCCCATGTGTCCTCCTCTACCCCTCATTCTTCCCCACATCCCTTATTTCTCCAAGTCTCCCTCTATTTTATCCCTCAACCAAGCTGTTGGTGTGTTTCCCCCTTATCTTTCTCCTGTTCCTTTTGCTCTGTTACGTCCTGTTATTTTTTACATTCGAGCTCCTCCATGAGCCTCGACTTTGAATACAAATAATAAAAATAAAGAAATGGTCAAGGAATAAGTTTGTAAGTCCTGACCTGAGGAAATAGAAGTACTGCAAAGCCTCACGTGGATCTGTAGGCTCAAACTTCCTTGTGTAGAGCATCACCAGACGTACAAAATTGAGCCTACGCAGTGGGGCTGGGTCTGTATGTTCTCGACTCACTGCACATAAGGGAAGAAAAATATTACTCTCAAAAACTGGGGAAAGAGGGAGAGGTATGGTGTGGGCAAACACACAAACAACAAATTCAGCTTAAAAAAATCTCCTCCAATTTGTGTGGACTGCGATGTGTTGCTTTTGTGAGTCATCAATTGGCTACAAAATGTCACATGCTTTCACAGCCAATGATCCACAAAAGGCAAGACAAGACTGCACGACGAATCGCTCTAGTTTACCTGTGACACCATTTTAGACAATGCTTTCCTGCCAGTTTCGGAGCTGGTCATTCGTGGCGAAGACGCTGACAGCAAGGAAGCAATGTGTTGTCGAAAAGGCAGGAATTTGGTATGAACCAAAAGAAAAAATAATAATAATAGATATGTAATGAAGTTATTTGGCATAAAATTATCAGATTGATGTACAACCGTACAACAATGTTTTGCTAACAAAGTAAGCCACCTGCACAAGTCTGAGCAAATAAACTGAACAGAAAAAAAAAAATCTCCCAAACCGCAGAAATTATTCATGCCAAAAACACCGTGCAAGCAAATATGTACCGCACCAACAATGAGACAGAGTACGTACAGAGCGGTGCAGCCTGTGTTGTAGAAAGTAGCAAGAGTCGTAGTTCTTGCAGTGTCAGAGCAATGTGAACTGCGTGCGACCGCAAGCATTCGATGCGAAACAAAAAGGCAATGGCTGCCTCAAACTGAGCCGTCAGAAAGAGTACTTGGAAGTAGAGGAAGGGTTGGGTGGCTGCTGAGAAATGTGACTCACCTGCATAGCACACAAGAGAAAAGCACATTTGGCATGGCATTGCAAAATAGGAAGCAAGCAAGCATAAAACATGAAACAGGAACAGTTTTAAACATTAAAAAAAACAACACCATGACAACACTTGCCTCACCATAATCCTCAAGGAGCTGTGTCTGAAAGTGGGACAATGTGATGTGATCTTGTCCCATCACTGTGCCCTCCTCATCGAAGCTCACTTGGCTTAGCTGCCAATGAGGGAAATATAGCAAATAAGAATTATAGAGCAGGAAAATGCAATTGTTATCGTGCAATGATGGCAGTGGAAAGAAAGTGAAATTCTCATTGTTTTCTATGCTATAGTAAGCCTTTGCTACACAATTTGTAGATGTACTTTGAGCCAAATGTAGTCATCCGTCTTCTCAGCCACTTCGGCGTGAGCATCGGCGACGTCACATCGGCCCACCACAGCCCAAACAGCTCGCTTATAAGGATCTGTACAACCACGTACACCCCGCCGGTACTGAGTGCGCAGCCTTCCAGCAGCGCTGGGTGTCAGGCTGGGGAAGGCGAAAGACATACGAAGAGTTTGACGGAGGATAACACCCAGAATTTGAGAATAGAGCTAAAGGTACGTGAAAAGACATTAAAAACAATTCAGAATAAATAATGTCTGTGTTTGAATAGACCTTAAGCCAATAGTGAGGATGTGTTTTTGAGCTTTGCGCAATCACAAAACAAACAACTTTCAAACCATTGTCCATCATAAATGATGAGTGTGAAGAAATTGTGGTACACACATACCTTTTGCCATCATCCTGGGCATATTCATGAAGCCAAGTGAGAAATTCCCCAAGTTGAGCCTCAGCACACCTTGCTACAGTCAGTGCAGCTGCTACATCTCCACAGCGCAGGCAGTAGTAGAGTAATGCCCAAACAGGGTGACCATCCACTTCACCGTCCTGCAAGATTCCCATCAATGCCAAGAAATACAAGTGAGTGGAGAAATTATACAAAGAAGCATGATGATGATATTAGTAATAGTTAAGGATATGCAAAATTACAAGTCAAATATGATGGCTGCTAAATTACATTACACTCATCATAACCTTTGAACAACAAAGCTTTGACCTAAATGGTTGGTTCAAGTTTGATTTGGCCTTTTGTTGGAAACAGGCAAAGTAATGCATGTTCATTAATAATAACTATACTTTAAAATCTTCTGGTCAACTATAAACATCAGGCCTGTTGAAATGCACAATGTACAGATTATTATTAGCCCATCCCCCATGCAGCAGGAGATGGGGTTTTGTAAGCGTTTTGTTCAAGCCAAAATTGCTGGGTCCTGAAACCTCAATTAGCAATTTCTTATTTTCTTCTTTGTACCTCAGTACTATAATCCGGTCACAATGCGTTGTTTTCTATGTTCACACTCGATGGGATCCTTCGATCGTACGAGAGCGTTACTTCCTTGTTTTCAGTGATTGCTTATGGGTCACGTTTCCATGGATGAGTTTTCTGGAACTGGGACATTGAGACTTTTGCAGATGTGGCAGTGGATGTGCCTTTGGGTTTGTGGTGGAAAACTCGAAACCTTACTCATGTAATTCCAGTCACAATACAGGTTGAATCATTTATTTAATACATGATCATGGAGAAAGACAATCAATGCAACGTGATTACTTTCTGGCTTGATGTTCCAAACAGTTTTTCTTATATAGGGAACAGAAATGGGGAGAGTGATCCACTCACATGTAAGCGAATTGACCAATCACATTCTGATAGGAGACAAACAGAACGTTTTCAAGGACATGGTCATGACTGTTTCAAATGCAAATTCCTATGGTATGTCCTCGAGCACTTTCAAGCTTCATCAGATAATTACATTGCGTCGCTGTCCTCCCCCTTCACGACTATTGCATACTTCATTTCAACATAACAATGCCCTGTGTTCACAGCAAATTTATTAGAATTAAGCATTCCTCTGCCTCACTGGTGCCAACCAGAGCAGCTTTATATAATTTAAATTGCCAACCAAGTGGAATAAAGAAAATATTATATTGTTGCACAGTTAACCAACACACTATATCTATTCATTATTAAACAGCCATCAGTATGCAATGATCCATTATCAAGTATATTTTAAAGTATCAGTGCAGCAAACATAAGAGAGGGGTACATATTTCATTTAACTAAGCATAGACTAATAATCAGATCTTTCACCAGGCCCAGATGTACTTGGCCCAGGGCAGGGATTATTCGTTCGTTATTATTGCCATAGGTTGAAAGTCATCTGGTTTGAAGTGTTCGCTTTGAGTGGTACGGTGGTGGTGTTGAGCATTTATTAGTGGATTCAGGAGAGGACTTTCTCAACATTGAGAAAGACCAACAATATATTAATCAATGATCCTAAGTTATTAAGATATGTTAGTTATATGGCATTAACAAGACCACAGTATATTTGAACAGAGATTGTATTCCACTCACTCGTGGCCTGTCAGTCAAACATTGCAACAAAAACTCACAAACTACAAGCACTCCACTCTGCAAACGTAATGAGTTCTGACTTTCTCATTGTCAGAGACGTAATAAGCACGTTTTATGCTGCAGGCGTTTAGAATCTTTATCTCAACTCTGTGTCAGTGTCTTTACCCATGATGCTCTCTGGCAAACCATTCCTTGTATGGTGACAAAGTGAATTTAGCCAATGCTTTACAACAGATTTCATACCTCCATATTGTCCAAAAGCATTTGAAAGCATATAAAGAAAAATGAGTACATAATTTGTGGACAAAGAGCACTTATCCCGAGATGAAAAAAAAATGTTTCAGCATGAGCAATACAGAAACACTAATGCTTTGCGATAGTCATGTGATCTACAGAGCTTTCAATCACCCTATATTATGTGTCCACATTCACATTTCACAAGATGCGATTCATTATTTTACTTCCACAGGTGAACAGATGTTCTGACACGAGTTTTTTACATCCAGATAGGTAGTGGCTCGTACTTTGTTTCCACCTTGCAGAACCTACACTTGTCGATTGATTTCGTCCTGCCATTTTCAGGCATAGGAGCAGTGTCCTTGGTCTTGGGCATTTATAATGATTTGTTCTCCATCCAAGTTGAGCTGACCTCTTAACCATTCCAAAGAGCCTTCTTTGTCTATTCCCAATCCATCCAACTCTATTTTATTTTATTTTTTTAATACCTTCCCGCTTTTCTATTGTTTCCCAGTTGTCGGTGTAAATCTGTTGATATTTTTCGTCATATATTTTTCTTTTGTCTCTTTTGCAATTGTTGGGACTGTATCCGGTATCGTTTCAGTTTCATGTGTGACATTCTCCATTCACACCTGTCTTTGGAAAAAAAATTGCGAGGTGGGTTAGGGATACCTTCTCTGGTTTGTTGTCTTCATGTCTGCTTACAAATTGGATTCAGTAGTCTGTTGCAATTTTCACATATTCAGCCAAAACTACAGTTGTCATTCTGTACACTTGGTTGAGCTCTATCAGGCCGCTACCACCTTCTCGTCTCGGTTAGCACATTCTCAGGATGCATTGATTTTGGTAAAACATTTTGTGGATGGTGAGGAGTTTCCTTGTTTTGATATCCAGTTTCTTGATTTCTGATTGTGACCAGCTTATTATTCCGCAGCTGTACTGCAATACTGGCATTGCGAGTTGGTTTATAGCTTCAATTTTGTTCCTTGGAGAAAGGTGTTTTCAGGGTCAGCCTCGTTCTACGCAGGTATTTTTACCCTCACCAAAGGAGGGTATTCAATTTGGATCTGTTTGTTTGTTTGTCCATTTGTCTGTCTGTCTGCACAGAACTTTCGTGTTTTTCTCCACAAGCGCTTGTCGGATTGAAACAAAATTTTCACCATTGGTGCGACTACCCATGTAGAATGTTTTAATGATAATTATGACGTCATGGGTCACGTGGTGTGGCAGTCATATTGGAAAAACGGAAAAACTTTGGACCTATATCTCTGAAACCGCACAAAGGAAAAAATTGAAACTTGGCACCGAGCAAGTACTCCTCATAAGGAACGAGTTTGATTTTTTATAACATCATAGGTACCCTCATTATATCATAATTGCAGATGTATAACACCACAATCGATCAATATGAAAATTTTTGAGGGTCATCTAGGGATAAAATTGTCCACAGAAAAATAATTCATGACAGTCACTTGATTCGGCAGCCATATTATTTTTATTTTTATTTTTTTAAACCTTCAAAAATCTTCTCTGAAGTGGCTGAACAAATCGAGGTAAAACTTTACACGTATGACCGACCACCTGTCCATGAGGAACAAAAATTTTACATATGATATCATAGATCACATGGTTGGCAACCATATTGGATTTACCCTAAAACCCACAAAAATACACCACTCAAAAGAAGTCCTGGTGAGGGTCTGCAATCTCTAATTGCTCTTTTTCTTGTTTGGTAATTGTTTTGTGCATTTGTTGGTGACATAGTTGGTGGCTCTCTCCTACTCTGAGGTATTTGTATGATGCTCCATTGTATAGCTCCTGCATTGTTGTATGTGTGTCGATTTCTATGTTGTCTGTTTTTGGTGGTCTAACTTGTATGAATGTGCACTTGGCACACTTATCTTGAGCGAGGAGAGAAAGGAGATAAAGAGGGGGGGAGAGGGAAGGCAGAGAGAGGAGGGGAAAGAGAGGGGAGGAAGGAAGAGAGGAGGGGGATAGGTAGGATTGGGGGGGAGAGAAGGATGAAGAAAATTTTCCTTCTGTATCCATCCTGTCCATCCCATTCCTCCCTACCCAATTGTTTATCCATTTTTCCCACTATATTGTCCTTAAACTCCATTGTGGGTGCCCCCCCCACCCCCATCCCAACCCTCTCATTGCTGTTCCTTTTGTCCTGATCAGTTTCGTGGTATAGCTTTTCCACGAGCCGTG
This sequence comes from Eptatretus burgeri, assembly GCF_056783735.1. NCBI lineage: Eukaryota > Metazoa > Chordata > Myxini > Myxiniformes > Myxinidae > Eptatretus > Eptatretus burgeri. Next base: position 29,463,523 of record NC_140967.1, on the reverse strand, counting down.
ACTGTATACAAAAACCGTTATAGGTTGACAACCATTGTACAGGCTTAATGGACCGAATGGTCTCTTTCTGTGTTGAAGTTCCTTGGAAGGGAAGTCATCTATTATATATTGTGAACCATGGTGTCTATCTGAACGTTTTACCTTTAATTCAGAAAAATCCAACCTTTGCCACCCTATGTTTCACCACCATTTTGCGGTGGACAGTATAAGTATCTCAGAGCTTTGGTTCTGAGTAAAACCAAGAGTGCAACACAATGAACCTTTTTAAGGTCCGTTAAATATGATTTCAATTGATAGATTAACTTAAACTTTTCCCATCACTTGGGAGGGGTACACTTCCTAATATACAGTATATGTACAGTGCCTAAAGAAAGTCTACACCCCCTTTCAAAATTTTCACCTTTTGTTGCCTGATAGCCTGGAATGAAATTGCATTAAATCAGACTTTTCTACCATTACTTACACATCGTAACCCACAACTTCGAAGTGAAAAACAAATTCTATAAATTTCAGAAAATTAATTAAAAATACAAAACTAGAATATCTTGGTTGGATAAGTGTCCACTCACCTAATAATAGCAATCATAAATAAGCTCAGGTGTAACCAATCACCTTCAAAATCACACACCAAGTTAATTGGTCTCCACCTGGGTTAAATTTTAGTGATTCTGATTATTTCAGGATAAAATCTGCTGTTCCTGTAGGTTTCCTCTGCTGGGTAGTACATTTCACAGCAGAGACTCAACCATGAGCCCCAAGGAACTTTCAAAAGACCTCTGGGATAAAGTTGTGGAAACGCACAGATCAGGAGATGGGTATAAAAATATTTCTAAGGCCTTGAACAACCCTTGGAGCACAGTCAAGACAATCATTAAGAAGTGGAAGGCATATGGTACCACCAAGACCCTGCCTCGCTCAGGCCGTCCCTCCAAACTGGATGACCAAGCAAGGAGGAGACTGATCAGAAAGGCCACCAAGAGGCCAATGGCAAATTTGAAAGAGCGACATGCCTTTATGGCAAATCTGGTCACTGTGTGCAAGTGACCACAATATACCAAGCATTCCACAAATCTGGCCTGTACGGTAAGGTGGCAAGAAGGAAGCCATTACTCAAAAAAGTCCATCTTGAGTCAAGTTTGGGGTATGAAAAAAAAAAAACATGCCGGTGATTCTGAAGCCATGTGGCAAACGTTTTGGGGTCTGATGAAACCAAGATGAAACTTTTTGGCCGAAATGAAAAACGTTACGTTTGGCACAAACCCAACACAGCACATCACCCAAAGAACACCATCCTGACTGTGTAGCATGGTGGTGGCAGCATCACATATGGAGATGTTTCTCATCAGCAGGGACTGGGGCACTTGTCAGGGTAGAAGGGAAAATGGATAGAGCAAAATGCAGAAGAATCCGAGTGGAAAACCTGCTGGCTCTACATGAAAGCTGAGATTGGGACAGAAGTTCACCTTTCAGCTTGACAACCCAAGGCACACAGCCAAAGCTACACTGGAGTGGCTAAGGAACAAAAAGACAAATGTCGTTCAGTGGCCCAGTCAGAGCCCCGACCTAAATCCAATTGAAAATCTGTGGCACGACTTGAAAATTTCCATCCATCAACGCTCCCCATGCAACTTGACTGAGTTTGAACAGTTTTGTGCAGAAGAATGGGTAAATATTGCCCAATCAATGTGTGCAAAGTTGGGAGAAACCTATCCCAACAGACTCACAGCTGTAATTGCTGTCAAAGGTGCAAACACCAAGTATTAACTCAGGGGGGTGGACACTTATCCAACAATGCTATTCTAGTTTTGTATTTCCATTTTCAATTATTTTTCTGACATTTGTAGAATTTGGTTTTCACTTAGGTCTTCGAAGTTGTAGGTTACAATGTGTAAATAAAGGTAGAAATATTCTGATTTAATGCAATTTAATTCCAGGCTATAAGGCCACAAAAGGTGAATATTTTGAAAGGGGGTGAAAGCTTTCTATAGGCACTGTATTTAAATCGTCAAACTATCACCAAGTCTGCGAGCCACCGTGGGAGGCAAGGAGAAGCTGACGTTTTGGGTGTTAATGCTTCGTCTGAGAAAAAGGACGAAGGGTTAATGCCTGAAACATCAGCTTCTTGCTTCCCACAGAGCTAATGTACCTCAATCAACATTCGGTTGAGTTCTTCGGTTATTGTACGTGTCAGTCTATGCAAATTGACCTGAGCCTTCACCAGTAAGACTAGTTCTTCATTCTCTCACCATATCTGCTTTGTCAGAGTCTCCATCAAAAACAGTCACAGCAACCAAATGTTAAAGTAATTGTATGAAAAGCAACAGTGCTGCACAAATCATTATATGCACAGCTATAATGAAAATTTTAAAAATAATAATAATAAGAGAATGGCACAATTTCTGGTATCTAACCTGCAACCCCGGAACATGTGTTGGCAGTTTCACATTCAGGAAGCTGTGAATAAGGTGCAGAGTACCAGGAATACCACCCAGCTGAGCTTGCTGCAGGTTCCCGTATACTGCAGCCATCACATACTGCTTGTAGCTACCAGGAGTTACATGGAAAAAGGAACTATGTGTGACAATGCATAATGAAGATTACAGCAAAGCAAACAATGATTATTGAGAAAGAAGACAAGAATAAGACATAAAAGTGAGCTTTCCAGGCAAACAATTTTCCCAAATTACAAACTTTTCTCATCAATTTTAATGTCTCCATACTTACATATCAATACACAAGATGAGGTGAAATGCAGGAGAATCTGAAGGATCCGACAATAGAATTAAAAAAAAAAAAAAAAAAAAAACATACCTGCTTTCTAGGTAGCCCAGTGCTTGTCTAACAAAAGCCATCTGTATCCTTTTGCTTGTGCGAAAGGCCAGTGTATCCCTCGAAGGTTCCATACCAACCTCTGTCATCTGCTGGACCATAGCCCAGAGGTCAACAACATTCTGCAAAAGAGATCAAATTATAGAAATAAACGCGAGACGATAACATTTCCAACAAGGAGGACACTTGGTAGAGCGCATACCTCCACCACATAATGCCTGATCCATGAGAACATATCGGGCCCAATACATTTTTGAAATATCATGCAATACAGTACTATATCGTTTTTGGCCCCATCTCTCAATGGTGAAGAATCACTTAAAAAATTAAATAATTCTCAAATCCAGACCTTCATCAAAATCAAATCAATTTGTCCTCGTCACACACCCAACCTGTCCACCAAGTTTCATCCAAATGCGTCCACAACTTTTTGAGATATCGTGCTATATATTAGTTTACCCTATCTCTCAATGGTGAAGAATCACTAAAAATTCTGGTAGCCGGATCCAGATTTGGATCTTCACCAAAAATCTAATCAGTTCGTCCTCGTCACACACCCAACGTGCCCACCAAATTTCATCCAGATCTGTCCACAACCTTTTGAGATATCCTGTACACAGACAAACAAACAAAGAAGAAGAAGAAGTCATGCAGAGCAAGACACTTGCAAAATCCATAAAACAAATTTGACCTCAAAAAATAATTGGTGGTTGAATTCAGTGACCAAATATGAAAATCCTCTTCAAATTTCAAGTCAATGGGATGAAAATTGAGGATTTTCTGACAATCACTGTGGATTGATATTTCGATCAGTCAGAAACTTTTAGCAATTGTTCATATTCATCACATTTTAAAATTCAATCATTACTGTTTGTCATGTTAAAATGGAAGTCAACTGAAGAGTATATTTATCACCACGCTATTAAAAAAAAAAAAACAAGAGGGGATATTGTAATCGGCTCCGTCACGCTATCTCCTCCTAAACGATTGAGCAGAAATTCACCAAACTTTGTGATGATCACCACATGGCAAGAAGGTACAAGAGCAGTATCATTTTTCCCTGCTCCCTGGGTTGGGTTAAAAAGGACAATTTATAACAAAAAATACAATTATCGAACATTTTCAAAAGAAACTTTGTATCTTTAATCAACATTGAAGGATGCATGAAATATGTCACGATTTTTAGAATTTGACCACCGGTTCATGGCCCAGGTGGTGCGGACTTTGGGTCACAGGGGTTAAAACGGAAGATTCTTTTTAAGCTAAAAATTTGATGTTGGGTCATTCCTGGTGGAACATTTAGGTGGGAAGCATGGAGATTTGCAATGGTGCACCATCGACTTCACTCCAGTTTCATTTATATTGTTACGGCTGTGGAAATTCGCAGACCACCATAAAGGACCTCAGATCAGTTATGACGATAAGTAATTGTGTAGTTAGATTTCCCCATCGTTGTTTAGAGGGAATTTCCATTTTTACAGGGCTGTGATGCTTTGAGTTCACAGTTTTTCTTTTCTCTGTCGATGTTTTGGACCAATCATCCCGCAACAACCAAATCGCGACCACCAACATCATTCCCAAACAACTACAACTCAAACACCACCACCTTCGCCTCTTTACCTCCACAACTCCACCCCGCAAACATCGCTTCACCGTCATTCTCAAACGACGCCCGCCAGCAACCAAATCGCCACCACCAACACCCTTCCCAAACCACCACAGCAAACCCCCACCACCTCCACCTTTCTACCACACGTCGTACCATGGGTTGTGAATGGGTTCCTTTCGCCTCGAAAAGCGGATCAGGAATGATGCACGCCCACTTTTCATCCATCCAATGACTGAGCATCAGGTGGTGTAGCCCCGCCTCCGAACCCGCTGTGATCCAGAAATTTGCATATACGCTCCTCCCTCGGCCTATATAAGCGCGAGCATGGCGCAGCTCGCGGCAGTCAAGTGGAAGTCAAGTCGAATGCAGTGTCGCTGGGGCAGTCAAGGCGGGTCTGGAGACGGCAGTGCGGAGTCGGTGGAGTGGAAGTCAAGCAGTGTCGGCGGGGCAGTCAAGTCGAGTGCAGGGTCGGCAGTGCAGTGTGTCGGTAGTCTGGAGAATCGGGAGACGGGGCAGTCCAGTCGAGTGCAGTGTCGGCAGACGGCGGCAGTGTCGGTGGGACAGAGTCGGGAGACGGAGCTCGAAGCCGACGGGAAAGGCAGACAGGGAGCGCCGGAGAGAGAGTTCGACGACCACGCCAGGGCACGAAGCCAAGCGCAGCTACGCTGACATCGCGGCTTGCCCGCCATCGCGCCACGAGGGCGCGGGTAAGACCCTTCGGTCTCGTGGACCTGGCCGCTCATCCAGGTTCCACGCACATTTGGTCCACGAACCTGTCTGCCACCCTTGCATTTGAGGGTGGCTTTTTCCTTTGCTTTTGTGTAAATGCATGTGGTGGCGCCGTCTTATAAGTAGAATTGTCTAAGTGTGCATGCGAATAAAGACTTTATTCGGTTGTAATTCTTCATTTGCTTGCTTTCACTGTATACGTGCATGAATTACTGTATGGCTGTAAAATACGTGCTTGTCTGAGTGTGCAATAAATGTGCTTGTTGAACTGTTCCCCGTTTCGTTGCGTCCTTTCCTTTGTTTGAAAGTTCCATCTTGCATCACGGAAGGAATTGGTAGGAGGGGTGTAAACACCCGGTAAATAATCACGTCCGTCGTGGCCGGCGATAACACCGCTCGGTTATCACTGAAGCACGGAACGGACCGCTTAAGCGGTTCGTGTCCTTGGCCGGCCAGCGGCGAGGTACGATCGCCCAGTTAACTACCCGCGCAGGTACTTAGGTAGGTCGAGTTTGGCGAACAACCCTATCCTGCGCGGGTGGCCGATTGCCACGATTGTGGTGGGGTTGAAAGACCCACCCGTGACTAGCTCCTGGCGGTAGTTCCAAGGAGGGTCACGACTGAATAGTCCGTTCCGGTGGGCGACGCGGTCGCGATTTGAGTTACGTGGCCGATCGCACGCCGCCGGACCGAAATTCATAACAATATAATTGTAGCAATAATGTAAGCATGGTGACAATCACTGATCATCACCTGCTTAGTGTAATCAAGTTAACTTAGAATGTAAACTAGAAACTAATAGCATGAAATATGTGGATCACAAATTAATGTGTACTGCTGAATTTAACTGAACAACACCCGTGTGAAGTGTGACAGCAGTGTGGTAGGTATAAAATGTGTTCACGAATACAGGATTTATAGCAGAATCAACGTTAAATTGAAACTCACTTTGTCATCCATGCCCTCAGCCGCATTGGCAAACATGGATACAAATTTTGGGCGCTGTAGTCCATGCACGATCTTCTCATTATAAATGTAAACCTGCCCAAGACCAAAGAAAGACACAAATGATAAGATGATTAAAAAGAGAAAATGTCATCGACAACTGGGGAGCTTGAATAAAATATGGGTTCACTGAACCATGAATAGAAAAGGAGGCACATTCAAAAACAAACTTCATAAATACAGTATTACACAAAACACCACATCATAGTTAATGAAAGTTCTTCAATCCCAAGATTGCCAGATTGGAGGGCCAATTTAACCCTTGTCATTTTCAGGAAAGGTTGCAAATCATTGATGATCCTGCAATGAGGCATCAGGTAATACAGGTTTCAATGCCCAGTTTGGGAATCATCATGTACCATACTCAATACAGAGCATCAGTTCCTTACCGTGGATTAAAATCCCGGGCAGGGTGCCACTCTGACGTAGTGTTTGGGAATAAAATAACATCATTGACAAATAAAACTCCAATATTCAGCAACAAGTCAACGCTACAAATTTTGCTACCTCTTAAGGAAAGATGCAGAGAATTGGTAATGATGAAATGACCTGTGCTAATGACGGGTGAGTTTGGTGTGGACGTAGCATTTGCTTCTTCGTGAAAACTTCGCCAACAGCCAAGATTCCGCAGCGGATCTGTCCTGTCTACCGTTGTTCTTTCGTCCCTGCATTGTTGTTTTTTTTATCCCATTCCAGTGTATAACCGTGTCTACTTAGCTCTACAGTGTCAAATATATGATGGTCTGTCTCTGCCTCGGGACTCGGCAACATAGCAGCTCGACCTCAGCCTTCAGTTCTGTCATGCAATCTCGATTTTAACCTGGGTCTCATCCTCTCACACCTTTCTTGTATTATACCTCTCCCTCTTCTCAAAAAAAAAAAAAATCATTAAAAATTATTATATTACATGGAACAATTGCAATCTCATTCTGCTGATTATTAGTCATGGCCAAAAATATTGGCACCCTTGCACTTTTTTCAAAAAAAAACGAATTTTCTCTAAAAATAAGTTGAAATTGAGAAAAGTATTTGGTCTCCACAAGTCTTGATTTCACTGTTAATATTACAGAACCTTTGTTTTTGATTCAGAACTTAATATATCCTTTTAAATCAGAAAATAAAAATAAATGCCATTGACAATAATATTGTCACAATATTATTGACATCCTCGACTTAATATTGTTACGCATCTGGAAGCCTTTTGCACACAAACAGCCAGAGTCCCCGTAGTTCAGTTATTTCGATAAGTATGTGTTTATAGCGAGAATCCATCCCTCCTATCTAATCGGAATTTCGTGTGTGCGCTACGAGTTATTTTTTTAGTTAGGTTTTGATTACATCTACAACAACAACAACAACAACAGCGACGCCGACCCGCACTCGACCCGGTCGCCATTGCCCACGTGTTTTTGGCTGAGGGCATGAGCGGAGCCTCCGTCGCTTCGGATCGAGGCTCCGTCCCAAGGAGGGACATAGAGCGTTTCCTCCAGCCAATGAGCGAAGGGCGAGCATCGCACGCGTGCCCCAGCCAATCAGGGGGGCTGACCACCTCAGGGGCAGCCCCGCCCAGAGGGAGTGTTCGGCCCGACCAATGAAGGGCGGCCACGAGTCGCCCGACAACCCCTCATCCAATCCGGAGGCGAGTCCCTCAGAGCGGTTAACTCGACCCGCGAGGGAGGGGGAGGATAAGACGAAGTGGTGAGCCGTGGAGAAAAAGCGAGGAAAGGTTCGCCTGGTCGAAAGCGAGGAAAGGTTCGCCTGGTCGAAAGCGAGGAAAGGTTCGCCTGGTCGAAAGCGAGGAAAGGTTCGCCTGGTCGAAAGCGAGGAAAGGTTCGCCTGGTCGAAAGCGAGGAAAGGTTCGCCTGGTCGAAAGCGAGGAAAGGTTCGCCTGGTCGAAGGCGAGGAAAGGTTCGCCTGGTCGAAGGCGAGGAAAGGTTCGCCTGGTCGAAAGCGAGGAAAGGTTCGCCTGGTCGAAAGCGAGGAAAGGTTCGCCTGGTCGAAAGCGAGGAAAGGTTCGCCTGGTCGAAAGCGAGGAAAGGTTCGCCTGGTCGAAAGCGAGGAAAGGTTCGCCTGGTCGAAAGCGAGGAAAGGTTCGCCTGGTCGAAAGCGAGGAAAGGTTCGCCTGGTCGAAAGCGAGGAAAGGTTCGCCTGGTCGAAAGCGAGGAAAGGTTCGCCTGGTCGAAAGCGAGGAAAGGTTCGCCTGGTCGAAAGCGAGGAAAGGTTCGCCTGGTCGAAAGCGAGGAAAGGTTCGCCTGGTCGAAAGCGAGGAAAGGTTCGCCTGGTCGAAGCGAGGAAAGGTTCGCCTGGTCGAAAGCGAGGAAAGGTTCGCCTGGTCGAAGCGAGGAAAGGTTCGCCTGGTCGAAGCGAGCAAAGGTTTGCATGGTCGAAAGCGAGCAAAGGTTCGCCTGGTCGAAAGCGAGGAAAGGTTCGCCTGGTCGAAAGCGAGGAAAGGTTCGCCTGGTCGAAAGCGAGGAAAGGTTCGCCTGGTCGAAGCGAGGAAAGGTTCGCCTGGTCGAAAGCGAGGAAAGGTTCGCCTGGTCGAAGCGAGGAAAGGTTCGCCTGGTCGAAAGCGAGGAAAGGTTCGCCTGGTCGAAAGCGAGGAAAGGTTCGCCTGGTCGAAAGCGAGGAAAGGTTCGCCTGGTCGAAGCGAGGAAAGGTTCGCCTGGTCGAAAGCGAGGAAAGGTTCGCCTGGTCGAAAGCGAGGAAAGGTTCGCCTGGTCGAAAGCGAGGAAAGGTTCGCCTGGTCGAAAGCGAGGAAAGGTTCGCCTGGTCGATAGCGAGGAAAGGTTCGCCTGGTCGAAAGCGAGGAAAGGTTCGCCTGGTCGAAAGCGAGGAAAGGTTCGCCTGGTCGAAAGCGAGGAAAGGTTCGCCTGGTCGAAAGCGAGGAAAGGTTCGCCTGGTCGAAAGCGAGGAAAGGTTCGCCTGGTCGAAAGCGAGGAAAGGTTCGCCTGGTCGAAAGCGAGGAAAGGTTCGCCTGGTCGAAAGCGAGGAAAGGTTCGCCTGGTCGAAAGCGAGGAAAGGTTCGCCTGGTCGAAGCGAGGAAAGGTTCGCCTGGTCGAAAGCGAGGAAAGGTTCGCCTGGTCGAAAGCGAGGAAAGGTTCGCCTGGTCGAAAGCGAGGAAAGGTTCGCCTGGTCGAAAGCGAGGAAAGGTTCGCCTGGTCGAAAGCGAGGAAAGGTTCGCCTGGTCGAAAGCGAGGAAAGGTTCGCCTGGTCGAAGCGAGGAAAGGTTCGCCTGGTCGAAAGCGAGGAAAGGTTCGCCTGGTCGAAGCGAGGAAAGGTTCGCCTGGTCGAAAGCGAGGAAAGGTTCGCCTGGTCGAAGCGAGGAAAGGTTCGCCTGGTCGAAAGCGAGGAAAGGTTCGCCTGGTCGAAGCGAGGAAAGGTTCGCCTGGTCGAAGCGAGGAAAGGTTCGCCTGGTCGAAAGCGAGGAAAGGTTCGCCTGGTCGAAAGCGAGGAAAGGTTCGCCTGGTCGAGCGAGGAAAGGTTCGCCTGGTCGAAAGCGAGGAAAGGTTCGCCTGGTCGAAGCGAGGAAAGGTTCGCCTGGTCGAAGCGAGGAAAGGTTCGCCTGGTCGAAGCGAGGAAAGGTTCGCCTGGTCGAGCGAGGAAAGGTTCGCCTGGTCGAAAGCGAGGAAAGGTTCGCCTGGTCGAAGCGAGGAAAGGTTCGCCTGGTCGAAGCGAGGAAAGGTTCGCCTGGTCGAAGCGAGGAAAGGTTCGCCTGGTCGAAAGCGAGGAAAGGTTCGCCTGGTCGAAGCGAGGAAAGGTTCGCCTGGTCGAAGCGAGGAAAGGTTCGCCTGGTCGAAGCGAGGAAAGGTTCGCCTGGTCGAAGCGAGGAAAGGTTCGCCTGGTCGAAGCGAGGAAAGGTTCGCCTGGTCGAAAGCGAGGAAAGGTTCGCCTGGTCGAAAGCGAGGAAAGGTTCGCCTGGTCGAAAGCGAGGAAAGGTTCGCCTGGTCGAAAGCGAGGAAAGGTTCGCCTGGTCGAAGCGAGGAAAGGTTCGCCTGGTCGAAGCGAGGAAAGGTTCGCCTGGTCGAAGCGAGGAAAGGTTCGCCTGGTCGAAAGCGAGGAAAGGTTCGCCTGGTCGAAGCGAGGAAAGGTTCGCCTGGTCGAAAGCGAGGAAAGGTTCGCCTGGTCGAAAGCGAGGAAAGGTTCGCCTGGTCGAGCGAGGAAAGGTTCGCCTGGTCGCAAGCGAGGAAAGGTGCGCCTGGTCGAAAGCGAGGAAAGGTTCGCCTGGTCGAGCGAGGAAAGGTTCGCCTGGTCGAAGCGAGGAAAGGTTCGCCTGGTCGAAGCGAGGAAAGGTTCGCCTGGTCGAAGCGAGGAAAGGTTCGCCTGGTCGAAGCGAGGAAAGGTTCGCCTGGTCGAAAGCGAGGAAAGGTTCGCCTGGTCGAAAGCGAGGAAAGGTTCGCCTGGTCGAAGCGAGGAAAGGTTCGCCTGGTCGAAAGCGAGGAAAGGTTGTCGTGGTCGAAAGCGAGGAAAGGTTCGCCTGGTCGAAAGCGAGGAAAGGTTCGCCTGGTCGAAAGCGAGGAAAGGTTCGCCTGGTCGAAAGCGAGGAAAGGTTCGCCTGGTCGAAAGCGAGGAAAGGTTCGCCTGGTCGAAGCGAGGAAAGGTTCGCCTGGTCGAAAGCGAGGAAAGGTTCGCCTGGTCGAAGCGAGGAAGGTTCGCCTGGTCGAAAGCGAGGAAAGGTTCGCCTGGTCGAAGCGAGGAAAGGTTCGCCTGGTCGAAAGCGAGGAAAGGTTCGCCTGGTCGAAAGCGAGGGAAAGGTTCGCCTGGTCGAAAGCGAGGAAAGGTTCGCCTGGTCGAAGCGAGGAAAGGTTCGCCTGGTCGAAAGCGAGGAAAGGTTCGCCTGGTCGAAGCGAGGAAAGGTTCGCCTGGTCGAGCGAGGAAAGGTTCGCCTGGTCGAAAGCGAGGAAAGGTTCGCCTGGTCGAAGCGAGGAAAGGTTCGCCTGGTCGAAGCGAGGAAAGGTTCGCCTGGTCGAAAGCGAGGAAAGGTTCGCCTGGTCGAAGCGAGGAAAGGTTCGCCTGGTCGAAAGCGAGGAAAGGTTCGCCTGGTCGAAAGCGAGGAAAGGTTCGCCTGGTCGAAGCGAGGAAAGGTTCGCCTGGTCGAAAGCGAGGAAAGGTTCGCCTGGTCGAAAGCGAGGAAAGGTTCGCCTGGTCGAAAGCGAGGATAGGTTCGCCTGGTCGAAGCGAGGAAAGGTTCGCCTGGTCGAAAGCGAGGAAAGGTTCGCCTGGTCGAAAGCGAGGAAAGGTTCGCCTGGTCGAAAGCGAGGAAAGGTTCGCCTGGTCGAAGCGAGGAAAGGTTCGCCTGGTCGAAAGCGGGGAAAGGTTCGCCTGGTCGAAAGCGAGGAAAGGTTCGCCTGGTCGAAAGCGAGGAAAGGTTCGCCTGGTCGAAAGCGAGGAAAGGTTCGCCTGGTCGAAAGCGAGGAAAGGTTCGCCTGGTCGAAAGCGAGGAAAGGTTCGCCTGGTCGAAGCGAGGAAAGGTTCGCCTGGTCGAAGCGAGGAAAGGTTCGCCTGGTCGAAAGCGAGGAAGGTTCGCCTGGTCGAAGCGAGGAAAGGTTCGCCTGGTCGAAGCGAGGAAAGGTTCGCCTGGTCGAAAGCGAGGAAAGGTTCGCCTGGTCGAAAGCGAGGAAAGGTTCGCCTGGTCGAAGCGAGGAAAGGTTCGCCTGGTCGAAGCGAGGAAAGGTTCGCCTGGTCGAAAGCGAGGAAAGGTTCGCCTGGTCGAAAGCGAGGAAAGGTTCGCCTGGTCGAAGCGAGGAAAGGTTCGCCTGGTCGAAAGCGAGGAAAGGTTCGCCTGGTCGAAAGCGAGGAAAGGTTCGCCTGGTCGAAGCGAGGAAAGGTTCGCCTGGTCGAAAGCGAGGAAAGGTTCGCCTGGTCGAAAGCGAGGAAAGGTTCGCCTGGTCGAAAGCGAGGAAAGGTTCGCCTGGTCGAAAGCGAGGAAAGGTTCGCCTGGTCGAAAGCGAGGAAAGGTTCGCCTGGTCGAAAGCGAGGAAAGGTTCGCCTGGTCGAAAGCGAGGAAACGTTCGCCTGGTCGAAGCGAGGAAAGGTTCGCCTGGTCGAAAGCGAGGAAAGGTTCGCCTGGTCGAAGCGAGGAAAGGTTCGCCTGGTCGAAAGCGAGGAAAGGTTCGCCTGGTCGAAGCGAGGAAAGGTTCGCCTGGTCGAAGCGAGGAAAGGTTCGCCTGGTCGAAAGCGAGGAAAGGTTCGCCTGGTCGAAAGCGAGGAAAGGTTCGCCTGGTCGGAAGCGAGGAAAGGTTCGCCTGGTCGAAAGCGAGGAAAGCTTGGCCTGGGCGAAAGCGAGGAAAGGTTCGCCTGGTCGAAAGCAAGGAAAGGTTCGCCTGGTCGAAAGCGAGGAAAGGTTCGCCTGGTCGAAAGCGAGGAAAGGTTCGCCTGGTCGAAAGCGAGGAAAGGTTCGCCTGGTCGAAAGCGAGGAAAGGTTCGCCTGGTCGAAAGCGAGGAAAGGTTCGCCTGGTCGAAAGCGAGGAAAGGTTCGCCTGGTCGAAAGCGAGGAAAGGTTCGCCTGGTCGAAAGCGAGGAAAGGTTCGCCTGGTCGAAAGCGAGGAAAGGCTCGCCTGGTCGAAAGCAAGAAAGGCTCGCCTGGTCGAAAGCAAGAAAGGCTCGCCTGGTCTAAAGAAAGAAAGGCTCGCCTGGTCGAAAGAAAGAAAGGCTCGCCTGGTCGAAAGAAAGAAAGGCTCGCCTCGTCGAAGCAAGAAAGGTTCACCCCTTTCGTAAAGGAGAAAGAGAGGAAGCTGCTGGCATTCTCATCTGGTCCTTGCCCGTGCTGGCTGGCGTCCGTGGCGCCATTCTTGGCGGTGGGTTCGAGTCCCGCCACCGGACAAGCTCGAGCAGAACGCACGAGGCGGGCAGGTGCAAATACAGGCCGCGGCCACCGTGTGTGCGTGTGTGTGCGTGTGTGTGCGTGTGTGTGCGTGTGTGTGCGTGTGTGTGCAATCGTTAATTGCCTTGTTCATTACATTTCGTTATAACTCTGCTCTGTCTCCCCTCCCCGATTATTGTTATAAATAAACCCGTTAAATGTACCAGCTCATTTTTTGCGCTTTCTCCCATTGGCCAAGCATGGTGCGTATTGAGAATTAGTCAGGTCGTTCGTGCCGTAAATTGTTCATTTGGACCGACGGATCTTGGTAATCCCCACTCGGTTTACACCCGAATCGGGCTCGGTAAACGGTCCGTTCCGCCCGAGGTCCGTCGAGGGTGTGGTTTTTCCCGGTAGTTGGACGACGTGGGTATTCAGGTATATTGGAATTAGGCAATTAACCCTACCCCACGCCGTTGAAATATTGGCGACCACGGTCCGCTAAGGGACCCGTGAACTCTCAGACTTATCCGAGAGTCACGACCTAAATTCCGGGTGTTCGGTGGGAGACGACTTCACTGCTCCCCCTTGTGGTCGTTTATCGCCGCCGAACCCCAGCCCACAACAATATTTGGACAAAATAACTGCAGTCAAGCGCTTCCTATAGCCATGAATGAGCTTCCCACACCTCTCTACTGGCAGTTTGGCCCACTCTTCTTGTGAAAACTGCTCCAGTTCTCCCATTTTGAAGGGTGCCTTCTCCCAACTGCTGTTTTCAAATCTCCCCACAGGTGTTCAATGGGATTTTGATGACTCATTGCTGGCCACTTCAGAACAGTCCAGCGTTTTGTCTTGAGCCATTTCTGGGTGCTTTTTGAAGTGTGTTTGGGGTCATTGCCCTGCTGCAAGACGCATGACCTTCGACGGAGACCCATCTTTCTGACACTGGGTTGAACATTGCGCTCCAAAATGCCTTGGTAATCTCCTGATTTCATGATGCCAGGCATACATTCAAGGCACCCAGTGCCAGAGGCAGCACAGCAACCCAAAACATCACTGAACCTCCTCCATGTTTGACTGTAACAAGGTGTTCTTTTCTTTAAAGGCTGCATTTTGTTTTCTGGAAACAGAGATGATGTGATTTACCAAAAAGCTCTAATTTGGTCTCATCTGTCCGGTAGGACATTCTCCCAGAAGGATTTTAGCTTGTTCAAGTGTGTTTTGACAAACTCCAGTCGGGCTTTCTTATGTCTCTCTCAGCAGTGGGGTCCTCCTGGGTCTCCAACCATAGAACCCCCTTTCATCGAGTTGGCGACGGAGACGGATAGTGCGAAGTAAAACTGTCGTACCATGCGTCTGAAGGTCAGTTTGAATCTGTTTGGCAGTTCATCGAGGTGCTTTCTCCACCATTCGAACAATCCTTCACTGCAATCTTCAATCAAGTTATCTCTTGCGGCCACGTCCAGGGAGGTTGGTTGCAGTGCCACGTGCATTAAACTTCCTGATAACATTGTGTAGGATGGACACAGAACCATCAAATTCCCTGGAGATGGACTTGTAGCCTTGAGATTGTACATGCTTGGCTACAATCTTGTGTCTGACCTCCTCAGACAATTCTCTGGGTTTCTTTCTTTTCTCCATGCTCATTGCAATGGACACAGTGACACAAAACAGCAGAATGACTCCTTTTCTCTATTCAAACTGGTTGAATGATTTTTATATTGCAGGCACCTGCAACTCACCACAGGTGGGTTCAATCACAAAGTAAAGGAGAATCACCTGCTTGAAATTTCATTATTTCTAACGTTTCAAAGGTGCCAATAATATTGTCCAAGTCATTTTAGGATTTCTGTGTGGAATCAGCTTACGTTTAGTAATTTTTTTCAGCTTTTTTGTTTTGTTCCACTGCATACCAAAGAAATACATTTGTGGATACCAAAAGATTTTATAACTTCAATAATTTTCTGGAAGAAATGGTGCATTATTTTTTTCAAGTGAAAGGGTGCCAATATTTTTTGCCATGACTGTACATCCTTTGTTTATTATCTACGCCACCAAAAATGGATGGAGGTTACTTTTTCACCCGCTTGTTTGTCTGTGAGCAGGATATCTCAAAAAATTATGGAGGATTCAGATAACCCTTTGTAGACAGGTTGTTTGGGTGTGTGACAAGGACAAATTTATTAGATTTTGGTGAAGACCCAAATGCAAGAATATTTGAAGTGATTCTTCACCACTGAGAGATGGGATCCAAACCAATACACAGCATGATATTTCAAAAAGTTGTGGACGGATGATGACAACTTTGTGGACGAGTTGGGTAGGTGACAAGACCAAGCCGAATCGATTTTTGTTAAAGTTCGGATGCAGATCTGGCAATCAGTGGGATACGAAACGTAGCCTGATGGAGGCATGCCAAGTGCCATTCGAGTTATTTATCCTTCTCCTCCATAGTTATGAAAATAATTAATTATAATCTTCCAAATGACGTTAAAATGATTCATCTCCCTTTTCTCTTCCACACAAACTCTCACGTCCCAACCTCCTTTTCATATTCACACAATTTCTGTTCCAATTCTGATGTGCTTGGAAGTCTGCACTCCGTGCATCATCTCCCAGGTATTATAGCTCAACTGTCCTTCATGCTTTTAATAACCCTTCTTTTATCTTGTAACGATGTCTGTCTTCGTCTGACAGAAGTGGGAATCCACAAGGTAAATCTGCTTGCACAGGAGGTTTCCGATTCCTCTGTCTCTCTTCTGCTTTGATAGGCCCTGCCCCCGCTGAGAAATTGTTGTTGCAATGCATGTCAATACACAATTGCTCATTGCCCACACTAACCCCTCCAAGCCCTCGAAAATATCTCTGGCTGCATATATCACTCTGTGACCGACTAATGTTGGTCTGTGTGGTATACTGGTCACCGAATAATGACGACACTCTTTATACCTCAAATATGGATGAATTTGTCACTATCCATTCCAACTCTATTCTCATATGGGGTGATTACAACTGTCACCATGCAAGCTGGCTGGGTGTTAGCTCTGCAACAACAGTCCATGGCATTGAAGTGAAGGCCTTCTCCAACTCTGTGTGTTTGACCAAATCTGTAAACTTCCCAACCCATATTTGTGCAAGTGGTAGTCCTTCCAATTAGAAAAAAAAAAAAGTTGAAGAGAACAAAATGAAATAAAACTAGAAGGGCACTCGGTAGAGCGCATACCTCCGCCACGCAATGCTTGATCCACGAGAACATATCGGGCACAATACATTTTTGAAATATCATAATATTATATATATATATATATATATATATATATATATATATATATATATATATATATATATATATATATATATATATATATATATATATATATATATATATATATATATCATTTTTGGCCCTATCTCTCAATGGTGAAGAATCACCTTAAAAATTAAATAAATCTCCCAGGTATTATGGATAGATATATATATATATATATATATATATATATATATATATATATATATATATATATATATATATATTTTTTTTTTTTTTTTTTTTAATTTATTTTTTTAATAAAATAAACTGACATTTGTGGACAGGCAGACAGGCAAAGGGAACCAATTGCTTCACCCCATGGATGGTTTGGCACACGCATGGTAATTACTCCATGCATAACACAAGGCTGGCACAGAAGGGTCGAGACCAGCGTTTCTCAAGGTGGGGCGTGGCAATATTTTGGTGGGGCATGAGAATTCAGAATTAATGAATCGCTTTCATAGCTTTGCACTTTCAAATGTTGAATTTGCAAAAGTGAGTAGCAATTGAATAAGATTTACAATAAAGTTTTAATAAAGCCTTTTGAATACATATGTAGTACATACTGTAGTGTCTCCAATCATGGTGGGGCGTACGATTTTTTTGAAAATCAAAGTGGGGCGTGGGACAAAAAAAGATTGAGAAACACTGGTCTAGACTCGAGAGGAATGCACACTCGCTTCTGAGTTTAAATCTCGACCCAGCTACAAACTGTCGCCCTCGTATTTTGTGTGCAGGGCAAGACATTGATGCACGAGTTGTCCTTCAGATGGCCAGTAAACTTGGTATCCCGTCCGCTGGGATTAGCGAGTGGACATTAAAGATCCCCATCCCATCGTATCCTCCATGAAGAGTTGGCAAATTATCGCCAGCATCCTGGCTGATTTACAAAATTCCTACACCCCTCAGCCAAGTATCCTGCATCAGAATGGCGACCCGTCAAAGATTGTAATCCCTGCCAAGTAACTTCTGTGGCAGAACCGATGCTCCGTTTACAGCAGAGTACATAATGAATAATTAATAAATAAAATACATACCTGCCGTGCATATGCCAGCTCTGTGCTGTTTAACACACTGCGTCCGAAAGGCACGGTCTCAGTCACGTAACTTCGCTGCAAGACACATTCAAATCGCGGTAAATCTAGTGATTCAATGTTTGCCGTTCATATGTGGTTTATTATTGTATTTTGGTTTTTCACAAATACCTCTGCCTCAGGAAGAATGTCAAATGTTTCATCTTCAGCAGCAAGTAGAGTGTTAAGGATCCGCTGCTTCTCCTGCTCCCAATTTACCAGCAGGCTGTCCCAGTGGCTTTTCTTCGCTATTTCAAAGGTCTTGAGGAAAACCAGAAATAAAACTTATAGAACGTTGTGTATTAGCATTTGATTCATTTTTTAAAGTGATGGAAAGTAAAACAATGTTGGAACACACATTGAAGTTACTAGTTATCAAGATCAATGAACAAACAATAAACAAATCTTTTATGTGTGTTGTTGAAATTTAGTTGAAGCTGTTGTAGTAGATAATAAGAAGATATTTGCGATCACAAAGTGATCGCCAAAAGTAAGTCTCCCCCGGTGCTCGCGATCCAATGATGGCAATATTTTTTTTCGGACCACCGTACGAGTTTGACCTTCAACATTTAGGGATAGAGTATAAATTAAGAAAACGTGTCCCCATCTACAATCTACCCATAAAACTCAACCTCATGAAAATCAGAGGGAAATTATTCAAGTTATGATCAAAATGGTGTTTATTTATTTGAAAAATGTAGGTCAAGGACACGAATCAAATATCAGGTTCACAACGTCAGTGCAGGAACACTATTATGGTGCAAGAACATATTGGAAGGCTAAGCAGCCTTTGAGATTCTGCATTGGAAAAATTGAACAATGACAAAAAATATATATTGTTCTTTTTCAGACCACCATTTGACCTTGACCTTTAAACTAAGAGGGGGTGTGATGTAAATTACTTGTAAATACGCTTTGCTCTAGGATATCTCGAGAGCAATTTTCTTCCGATTGGACAAAAATTAGTCGAGTTATGGTAAAAAAATAAAATAAAATAAAAAAATTTGATAACAAGGTCATGACCTTAAAAATTAGGTCAAGGTCAAAAAAAATTGTCAACCCTGCAAACTTTTTATTTCCATTATTGATGCAAAAATTCATTCCGAAAGTCACAGCCGGCTCCGAGATACAGGTCGGACGGACATTGGCAGAAAACCTAAATAGTGGTCAATACTCCTAGGAGTCTAAGGAAGTGTGAGGTACCATTAAAAATTGGGGGCACTAATTGTAGAAAACAAAACCTTCAACAAGAATAAGGTTCTGTATAGGAAGAGGCTTAATGATCAAGATACTATAACAAATTTTTGATCACTCTTGAAGGTGCTTTTCTACCATGGCCCATCACTTCTAAGGTTATTCTTCAGGAAAACTCAAGTGAACTGTAGAAGGTTGTGCACTCGTATAAAGGTGAGTGAGCAACATCCCAGAAAGACACGCTCACCTGTATATGACGGTCTTGAATAACCGAGATATGAGCGTTATCCCTTTCATTTTTCAGAAAACTCTGAAATGGAAAATAAAATAAAATAAAAAAAGACAGACTTTGGATTGACTTGTTTGGCATTCACATCTAAGCATAAGCTCATGATGCTGTGATCCCACAGCTGTGATTTGTCCATCATGGCATGTCCTTTTAACCCAGGAAAAAGTATGTCGACGTTTCCTTATGTCCTTCAAAATCATGCAAAGGTAAAGTGTTATCTCTTAACGTCATTGTCCAGCATGTAAAACATTTTCAAGCT
Organism: Eptatretus burgeri; assembly: GCF_056783735.1. Taxonomy (NCBI): domain Eukaryota; kingdom Metazoa; phylum Chordata; class Myxini; order Myxiniformes; family Myxinidae; genus Eptatretus; species Eptatretus burgeri. Next base: position 29,444,427 of record NC_140967.1, on the reverse strand, counting down.
CCATGAAGCATGGACAATACTATTACTTAAAGCAGCATGGCTTCATTATTCTACCTCAAAAGCATATCGTATAAATTATACCATCCCAATATATTGCAGGATAGCCGAGAGATACACACACTCAACTCCAAGATGGCTCGCCTCAGTTTGAATCCCAACCCAGCTATAAACTATCATCCCGGTGTTTCATCAATGTGTGTGCCATCCCTCGCATGGACATTATACTGGGCAACCCGTCTGCCAGCATTAGTTGGTGGACGTGAAAGATCCCATTGTGTCCTTCATGAAGAGAAGGCAAACTATCGCCAGCACCCTGAACAAATTACAAATTCCTGCCCTAACCACTTGAGTTAGAATGGTGACCTAACCAGGACTGTAGCCAAAAAACTGCTTTGGCAGCACCAACGCTCTGCCATCGGGCATGAATGATGATGACGATGACGATTTTTATTTTAAGAATCAGTTTAAAACCACCAACAAAAGAACATTTTGTTGTAAAATTCCGATATTCGCTTAAAATGGCTTGCAATATCCCTCTTGTCTTTGCACACGTGTCTAAAATAACATTGTTAATGAGAAAGAGGGTTTTTATTTGTTGTGAAACTTGCCTGAATATCAGCATCCCGAACTGGCTCGAGAGGCCCAAAAGTGGTAACTGCGCTTAAGTTTTCAAGACGATGGGAGATGTTGGAGATGTCAAGTCCTTTAGAGCCTAAAAGGATGGAACTGGGGAAAGAACCAGATCACAGTTATACAGAGGACAGCTGTCTGTAGAATACCTGTGTCAAGGACCCATATATTTAATTCATTTGCATTGGCCAGGGAGTGGGGGAGGGGGAGGGGTATGATAACGGGAAGCCGAATGATACACATCAAGTGCCCCATACAAAAATAGAAATGGTAGGTTCAAAAGATAAGTGTGTATTAATCGTCTGATCCGAGTCTTTTTGAGGGACTATGTAGACTTGGTGGCGTAATGGTTAGAGCGTCCACTCTGAGTCTGAGAGGTCAGTGGTTCAGACCCTGACTGAGTCATACGGCATTTAAAAGGACAGAGCATTGCCAAACAATGCTTGGAAGGCAATGGCAAACAGGCAATTCCAGGGCAACCCAGTGTAAAACTTACCAATAAACTGCCTCGGCAGCACCAACACTCTGTAAAGACTATAGTACTGTACATCAACATCAATAAGATCCATCATGGGTCGAGGAGGATGGCTCCCAGAGACTTGGCCACAATAGGAATACTTTTTAATTGGAATGAAAATTATTTAAAATCTAATTGATCGGGTTATTGAATTTGACTTGCACTGTGACTCGTTGATGGTCTACTTGGTCCAATGCAGGACCAGCCTACTTAATCCAATGCAGGACGAAGGCCTCAATCAACATCGTTCATTCTGTTCTATTCAATGCAATATGAGACTATTGTATTCAAGTAAACTTTTCCTGTTCCATCTTTCCATATAATCAATCAACCTCTGCTTTTTCTAGGTTGCATGCTGCAATTCTTGATGTCCACTGGTTGTCGACTCTTCCAGCTACATATCCAGCCCAGTTACATTTCAGCATTTGCTCGTGTCCAAAATGTCAAATTTTATGAAGTTGGAATACGTGTCAAAAGAGAACATTGTAAGGGTTTTTGGTAGACCATGTGATCACTGATCAGGTTGATTTAAGACCAAGAATTTTGCATTAAACCGTTTTGTTAGTCTTTTTCATCACTATAAAATTAAACCTGCCCCTGTGTGTCCATCTGCTTGGAAGTAACTTTTCAATAATGTCCAAGCCAATGGAAGGACAGTTGTGTAAATCACATTTTTGTGCATCATCAATGTCTTTTACACCACCTTATTTAACATGTTACATTAGTTCTTTGTGCCCATTGTTTGAGTCCTTTACGCCATTCTTAGACACAGTAAGTTTCCTGTTTGGAATGATTTTCAATTTTGTTTGACTGCAAGACAGGCAGACAGACTAAAAATATGATTTCACCGCTCCCCGTGCGCGCGCAGTCGGAACAAGATTTCATACAACTTGCCAAATTCAGAGCCAAAGTACAGGTTCGTGTTCAAAATATAACAATGGATTGAAATCAAGTAGTTCCTTGAACATAAACTGGCATTTGTAGACAAAGACAGACAGACAAAGTGAACCAATTGCTTAACTGTGCTTTTTGCTTCACGCATGCGGCGTAATAAATAGATATCTCCCAAGCATTTTTTTTTTATTTTTTTTAACAACAAAAAATTTGGACACAACTCACGCCTTGACATCGGTGGCGTCGGGAGCAGCACGAGCAAGAGTCCGTGATCTCAGGCGCTCTCCAGCTTGCTGGATCTCCTGGAGGTTTCGTTCTACATGTGGCAATTCCGATAGACCCTCGATCTCAGCAGCCAGTTGCTCTGCCTGCTGCAGAAGCTCTCCAAAATCCTCACCGTCCATCTCAATGACCCCTAGGAACCAACATCAATTCCAATAGTTATCGATACATATATATATATATATATATATATATATATATATATATATATATATATATATATATATATATATATATATATATATATATATATATACGATGAAATGATAAAATTATTACATGCCCCCGGTCGCAGTCATAAAATTTAACGATTGCACGCACTGTGTCACGAGTTTGACGAACAGTGGTTGTGTTCTTTCTGAAGTGAAAAGTATGATGTAATATGTGGGGTTCGTGGAGGAGCTCGTATTAAGATGCAATTCAGGACTTCAAGCAAGAGGTGCACCAGCATCTTGTCATCCCCCCCCCCCTCTTTTGTACTCTTACCAACGATATCTAACTCAACAGTCTTACTTGCAGGTTACTGTTTGTTGCTCCTCCCTCTTCCCTCCTCCTTCTCCTTCCTCATCCTCTTTCCCCCTCCCCCTCTTCCTCCTCCTCCTCTCCTCCCCCCTCTTTTGCTTCCTCTTCTTCCTCCTTCTTCACCTCCTCCTTTCGCTTCCCCCTCCTCCTTTTTTCTTCTTCCTCCTCCTTTCGATTCCTCCACCTCCTTCTCTCGCTTTCTCTCTACACCTCTCTCTCTCGCTTTCTCTCTCTACCTCTCTCTCTCTCTACCTCTCTCTCTCTCTACCTCTCTCTCTCTATATCTCTCCTCTCTCCTCTCTCCTCTCTCTCCTCTCTCCTCTCTCCTCTCTCCTCTCTCCTCTCTCCTCTCTCCTCTCTCCTCTCTCCTCTCTCTCCTCTCTCCTCTCTCCCCTCTCTCTCCTCTCTCTCTCTCTCCTCTCTCTCTCTCTCTCTCTCTCTCTCTCTCTCTCTCTCTCTCTCTCTCTCTCTCTCTCTCTCCTCCATCTGCTCCCTCTTCCCCTCCTCCTCTTCCATCTGCTCCCTCTTCCCCTCCTCCTCTTTCATCTGCTCCCTCTTCCCCTCCCCCTCTTTCATCTGCTCCCTCTTCCCCTCCTCCTCTTTCATCTGCTCCCTCTTCCCCTCCTCCTCTTTCATCTGCTCCCTCTTCCCCTCCTCCTCTTTCATCTGCTCCCTCTTCCCCTCCTCCTCTTTCATCTGCTCCCTCTTCCCCTCCTCCTCTTTCATCTGCTCCCTCTTCCCCTCCTCCTCTTTCATCTGCTCCCTCTTCCCCTCCTCCTCTTTCATCTGCTCCCTCTTCCCCTCCTCCTCTTTCATCTGCTCCCTCTTCCCCTCCTCCTCTTTCATCTGCTCCCTCTTCCCTCCTCCTCTTTCATCTGCTCCCTCTTCCCCTCCTCCTCTTTCATCTGCTCCCTCTTCCTCCTCCTCTTTCATCTGCTCCCTCTTCCCCTCCTCCTCTTTCATCTGCTCCCTCTTCCCCTCCTCCTCTTTCATCTGCTCCCTCTTCCCCTCCTCCTCTTTCATCTGCTCCCTCTTCCCCTCCTCCTCTTTCATCTGCTCCCTCTTCCCCTCCTCCTCTTTCATCTGCTCCCTCTTCCCCTCCTCCTCTTTCATCTGCTCCCTCTTCCCCTCCTCCTCTTTCATCTGCTCCCTCTTCCCCTCCTCCTCTTTCATCTGCTCCCTCTTCCCCTCCTCCTCTTTCATCTGCTCCCTCTTCCCCTCCTCCTCTTTCATCTGCTCCCTCTTCCCCTCCTCCTCTTTCATCTGCTCCCTCTTCCCCTCCTCCTCTTTCATCTGCTCCCTCTTCCCCTCCTCCTCTTTCATCTGCTCCCTCTTCCCCTCCTGCTCTTCCATCTGCTCCCTCTTCCCCTCCATCTGCTCCCTCTTCCATCGCCTCCTCCTCTCCTCCGCCTCCATCTGTTCCCTCTTTCCCCTCCATCTGCTCCCTCTTTTCCCTCCTCCTCTTCCATCTGCTGCCTCTTCCCCTTCTCCCCCTCCATCTGCTCCCTCTTTTCCCTCCTCCTCCTCTTACATCCGCTCCCTCTTCCCCACCTCCTCCTCCATCTGCTTTCTCTTCCCCTCCATCTGCTCCCTCTTCCCCTCCTTCCCCTCCATCTGCTCTCTCTTCCCCTCCATCTGCCTCCTCTTCCTCCTCCTCCCGCCCTCATTGTGTATTCCTTCATTCCCCTGCACATGGTGTCTCACTGTGTACGCTCCCACCGGACACAGCACGTGGCCTTTTCAAACTCCATCATCTCATTTTTCCATGAGCTCGCCTTTCGTATAAAAATAAAATATACAAATACCCCTCTCTTCCCTTTCGGTCAGGTCAGGTTCAATCTGCGACCTGCTACAGGTACCATGTAAACCTGTACTAACCTGTTCCATGGTCGGGTTGTCGGCGACGAAACCGTCTCCCCCACCAGGTTTTCTGGTGAGGAAGGTGTTTGGATATGGACACCCAGCAGGATTAAAAACAAAACCTGTCAAAGGGCGGAGGAGCTCCTTGTGAGCCAACGGCCATCCATATCTAGTGCCCAACTGTGTCTGCGGACGTCCTCCTGCAGTTGGGTCACTTCTTATTAGGAGGTTGGTGGCAGGATTTGCACTCCGGCCACCGTAAAACCCTTCATTCCGCAAAACGCAAAAACGCAAAAAAATCTGAAAACCCACTCCGTGGGAGTACCTCCTGTGCAGCTTCCCTTCGCAGGGCAGCTCACCGGATGACGGGATTGGGGCAAAGCCTTCGGGACCCCCAATCTTTGATAGGAGGGAAACCACGGGGTAACATCCCTGGGTCAGATTGCGGGAGAGTGTGTCGGAGTGGTGCTGAGGTGTCGTCCACCAGACGGCGGTCTCCTTGGGTTAACCTGAGGCGGTCCCTTCGGGTGGGTGCCTGGAATGTCCTATCCCTAAGAGAGGATGATCACCTGTCTCTGTTATCATCTGAGCTCAAGCGTTTGGACATCGGGATTGCAGCTCTCTCTGAGGTTCGGAGACCGGATTGCGGCGAGATAATGGTGGGTGGTTACACCTACTATTGGTCTGGTCGCTCTGATGGTTACCATACCCAAGGAGTTGCTGTAGCTGTGTCCAATAAGCTGACCCCAATGATAATTGAGGTAACACCGGTCAACGAGCGTATTATGAGATTAAGGATTCGTCACTCCTTAGGTGTCATTTCCCTGGTCTCTGTTTATGCTCCGACTGAGGCGAGTGATCTCACCGTGAAGGATGCATTCTACGCCACACTCGAGTCTGTGGTTGATCAGTGCCCCAGACGAGATACACTTCTAGTCTTGGGGGATTTCAATGCATCGACTGGAATGGATAGGGATGGTTATGAGGTGTGTGTTGGTCCCAATGGGTCAGGAACTATGAACCAGAATAGCACTAAGTTCCTTGACTTTGCAAGAAGTCATGGACTTAGGGTGGCTGGTTCATGGTTTCAGCGCCCACAAGCTCATCGCTGGACTTGGTATTCCAACGCTGGCGGTGTGGAAAAGGAGATTGACCATGTCCTCATTGACGGTCGTTGGAGGATGATCCAGAACTGCAGGGTCTACCGGAGTGCTCAGTTCCTCAATACTGACCACAGGCTTGTTGCAGCAACTCTAAAGCTGCACCTTAAATCCTGGAGAATGGTACCATCCCAGCCGAGGCTGGATGTTGCCAAGCGCAGGGATGAGAGAGTAGCTGAGGAGTTTGCGTATAGGCTGAGTGGACACTTGGGGGGTCTGGGTGCTTTGGGGGGTCCTGAAGAGTTGTGGAGCGCCTTCAAGACCACCGTCCTTGATGTTGCCGGTGGATGCCTTGGAGCTCACCGCAGGGCAAAGAAGAATTTTGTCTCTCAAGGGACACTGGATACCATTGACCAGAGTCGCAGGGCCAGGCTGAATGGCAGAGCTGAGCTGTTCAGGGAGCTGAGGCGTAAAACTGTACGTGCACTGAGGGTGGACAAGGAGGCCTATATGCGAGGAATCTGTGAGGGGCAGAGCATCACCTGTGGACAGGTGATTCTCGTCCCGCTTACAGGGGAATTCGCGCATTACGTTCATCCAAGCCCATCCCTCGGAGCACTACTGTTCGAGCAGAGAGTGGTAGGCTCTTGACAGAGGAGTCTGAAGTGAAGGCCCGCTGGGCCAGTTACTTTGAGCGGTTGTACCAGGCTGATCCCCCAACTGTCGAGTTGGACGTCAAGGGTGTTCCAATCCCTGTTGCTGACCCTCGAATCAACTGTGGTCCACCTACGCTTGTGGAAACACGGGCTGCGGTGAACCAGTTGAAACGGGGCAAAGCTCCAGGGATCTGTGGCATCCATGCCGAACTTCTCAAGTCTGGTAGAAATGCTGCACTCGTGTCGTTGCATGCAGTTTTGTGCTCTGCCTGGAACACAGGCATCATCCCAACTGACTGGAAGAGGGGCCTTGTTGTCCCTCTCTGAAAAGGGAAGGGTGATCGCCAAGACTGCAACAACTACCGAGGGGTGACGCTGCTCTCAGTGCCGGGCAAGGTCTTTGCTCGGATAATTCTCGATAGGGTTCACCACCATCTGCTTGAGCACCAGCGTCCAGAGCAGTCAGGCTTTACACCAAAGAGGTCAACGATTGACCGTATCCTTGCACTTCGTGTCCTCACCGAACGCAGACGAGAGTTTCGGCAGGGGCTGCTTGCAGCCTATGTTGATCTCTGTAAAGCGTTCGATTCAGTGAATCGGGATGTCCTCTGGAGGATTCTTGGTCTTCGTGGGGTGCCACCAAAACTGATCGATCTGATGTCTGAACTCTACTCTGGTACTGAGAGTGCTGTGAAGTGTGGTGGTGCCATCTCTGACTTATTTCCAGTTGTTACTGGAGTTCGTCAGGGATGTGTACTTGCCCCCACACTTTTCACCACTTGTATGGACTGGATTCTAGGGAGGATGTCGGAGAGATCAAGTTGCGGTGCGTCATTTGGGAATGTCAAGATCTCGGACCTTGACTTTGCAGATGATGCAGTCATCTTTGCGGAGACTTTAGACATCCTCTTGGGGGCCCTCGAGGTGCTGAATGAGGAGTCGGAGCCGTTGGGATTACGGGTTTCTTGGGTCAAAACTAAGATCCAGGCTTTCGGTGACATCTTGGATGCTGCTGTCCTGTCTGTGTCTATTTGTGGTGAGGATGTTGAGGTCGTGGAGAGATTTACTTACCTTGGCAGTGATATTCATGTTTCTGCTGGCTGCGAGTCAGAGGTCAATAGACGTCTGGGTCGGGCCTGGGGAGTCATGGATTCACTGGATCATGGGGTGTGGCGCTGCCGGTACCTGTGCGGGAGGACGAAAGTCCGAGTCTTCAGGTCCTTGGTACTTCCAGTCTTGCTCTATGGGTGCAAGACTTGGACTCTGACCAAGGATCTGAGACGGAGACTTAATTCCTTTGGTACCAGGTCTCTTCGGAGAATCCTTGGCTATCGCTGGTCGGATTTTGTGTCCAACGAGCGGTTGCTGAGAGAGACTCGGATGAGATTTGTTACCTGCATAGTCCGTGAGCGTCAGTTGCGGCTGTATGGACATGTGGCTCGTTTTCCTGACTCTGATCCTGCTCACCAGATTCTCTCAGCGAGGGAGTCTCATGAGTGGAGGAGGCCAGTGGGTCGACCACGTGCCTCATGGTTGCAACAGGTTGACCATCATCTCAAGGAGATGGGGATGGGCCTGGCATCTGCCTGGGGGATGGCCAGACGGAGGCCCCTGGAGTACCGGCGGAAAGTGGACGCAGCGACGTGCTGTTCTGGCACATGCTCCCATACCTGACCTGACCTGACCTCTTCCCCTCCATCTGCTCCCTCTTCCCCTCCTCCTCTTTCATATGCTCCCTCTTCCCCTCCTCCTCTTTCATCTGCTCCCTCTTCCCCTCCTCCTCTTTCATCTGCTCCCTCTTCCCCTCCTCCTCTTTCATCTGCTCCCTCTTCCCCTCCTCCTCTTTCATCTGCTCCCTCTTCCCCTCCTCCTCTTTCATCTGCTCCCTCTTCCCCTCCTCCTCTTTCATCTGCTCCCTCTTCCCCTCCTCCTCTTTCATCTGCTCCCTCTTCCCCTCCTCCTCTTTCATCTGCTCCCTCTTCCCCTCCTCCTCTTTCATCTGCTCCCTCTTCCCCTCCTCCTCTTTCATCTGCTCCCTCTTCCCCTCCTCCTCTTTCATCTGCTCCCTCTTCCCCTCCTCCTCTTTCATCTGCTCCCTCTTCCCCTCCTCCTCTTTCATCTGCTCCCTCTTCCCCTCCTCCTCTTTCATCTGCTCCCTCTTCCCCTCCTCCTCTTTCATCTGCTCCCTCTTCCCCTCCTCCTCTTTCATCTGCTCCCTCTTCCCCTCCTCCTCTTTCCTCTCCTCCCTCTTCCCCTCCTCCTCTTTCATCTGCTCCCTCTTCCCCTCCTCCTCTTTCATCTGCTCCCTCTTCCCCTCCTCCTCTTTCATCTGCTCCCTCTTCCCCTCCTCCTCTTTCATCTGCTCTCTCTTCCCCTCCTCCTCTTTCATCTGCTCCCTCTTCCCCTCCTCCTCTTTCATCTGCTCCCTCTTCCCCTCCTCCTCTTTCATCTGCTCCCTCTTCCCCTCCTCCTCTTTCATCTGCTCCCTCTTCCCCTCCTCCTCTTTCATCTGCTCCCTCTTCGCCTCCTCCTCTTTCATCTGCTCCCTCTTCCCCTCCTCCTCTTTCATCTGCTCCCTCTTCCCCTCCTGCTCTTCCATCTGCTCCCTCTTCCCCTCCATCTGCTCCCTCTTCCCCCTCTTCCCCTCCATCTGCTCCCTCTTCCCCTCCTCCTCTTCCATCTGCTCCCTCTTTTCCCTCCTCCTCTTCCATCACCTCCTCCTCCTCTCCTCCTCCTCCATCTGTTCCCTCTTCCCCCTCCATCTGCTCCCTCTTTTCCCTCCTCCTCTTCCATCTGCTGCCTCTTCCCCTTCTCCCCCTCCATCTGCTCCCTCTTTTCCCTCCTCCTCCTCTTACATCCGCTCCCTCTTCCCCACCTCCTCCTCCATCTGCTTTCTCTTCCCCTCCATCTGCTCCCTCTTCCCCTCCTTCCCCTCCATCCGCTCCCTCTTCCCCTCCATCTGCTCTCTCTTCCCCTCCATCTGCCTCCTCTTCCTCCTCCTCCCTCCCTCATTGTGTATTCCTTCATTCCCCTGCACATGGTGTCTCACTGTGTATGCTCCCACCGGACACAGCACGTGGCCTTTTCAAACTCCATCATCTCATTTTTCCATGAGCTCGCCTTTCGTATAAAAATAAAATATACAAATACATCGAGACAAAAAAAAATACACTTGGTACATGAGTTACAAGGACAGACAAATCAGTGTACTGTACTGTACTTGACACGAGATTAGAACTTGGGATCCCAGAATTACGAGCGAACGTGAAATGACCAAGGGGTAAAAATCCTGAACAAAACACGATCAATTTCAGAAACGTTTAATCACTTACAACTTCAATGGAGTTTCATGTGCCGCGTCAACGTCGATGACAAATCCTCACTCGCGTCCCTCACTGTACGAGCGTGTGTCACCAGAGGCGCTTGGCGCTCGTTCTCCACAAACACTGTAATTACAACAGTTACAATCAGTATCATCAGACGATGGCACCGACGAGAGTTTCCTCAACACGCGGAATAACACATCACACATGAACAATCATACAATACGTCACTTGTTCCGTCTTCAACACAAAGAATCGCACCACGCACCACGCACCACGCACCACGTACGACGTACGACGTACGACGATACCAATTTTAATATTATTACCACTTTAAATGTTTGTATCTGGGCGCCAAAAGCACGACTGGTCGCCACAGGAAGAAAAAAAAAAAAAATCCGCCAATGCGCATGCGCGCAATCACCTCAGGACGGTAATGCTCTTCGATTTGTTTTTTGACCCCTTTTTAAAAGTTACTCTTTATGGCACTCATGAAGCTATTCTCTTTGTTTCATGTATATTTATACTTAGACAGACTTCAAGTTGCCTGTTTGTAAGAATATGATGCGTACGCATTGAGTGTGTGTAGTACCGTTTCGAATAGCATGGCTGGTTCCTTCCGTCTTGCATCTTCAGACTTCAATGAAGATTTTTCTTTTCTTCTATTTTTTTTTTTTTAATGCCGAGCATCAAGTAAGAGCAGCAGCACGCCAGCACGCACCATTTCTCGTCTTTGGTGTGATTATTGACTCGGCCGGGGTTTGAACCACCGATCTTCCACACTCGGAGCGGATGCTTCAACCATTACACCGCAGAGTCTGGTAAAGCATCGGTCGGCGACCGTTGCGCAATGCGCAGGTTTCATGGTTAAGCAATCGGTTGCGTACGTACGTACGTGTCTGCATTTTGTTCAGAGTGTCGTACATCGAAAACCGTTCACCGGAGGGAATTTAAACTTTACCTCATGTTACATGACCGTTGGATAATAGCGTATATCGAGGGAACATCGAAAATATCAAACTATCGTTTGTTCACATTTACCTCAGAAGTGTAAATTGAGGAAATTACAAATCTGCCGCCAAAACAGGTTCCTCGCACCCAAGGCCACCGAGAGCCAGAATAGGCCGCAGGGCCAATGATAATTATTGTAGGGCCCTTTTCATCGGGAGCCCCTTCAAATATTTTTTTATAAACAACTTATACTTGCATCGATTGGGCAAAATATCAGCAATTAATGTAATTTAACCTGAGTAAGTGTAAGGTGTTGGGGATGTGAAAGAACAATGAAAATAGAGATTACAGGATGTAAGGGGTAATTTTGGAGTGGGTCACACAGGAGAAGGATCTGGGAGTGGTAATGGATATGGGAGGTAAGGAGGAAGCACAGTGCCAGGCAGCTATAGGTGAAGAAAATAGACTTTTTGGTTGTCTTCGGAGGGAGGAGAGGAGGAGATTGGGACCATACTCTGTGCAGAGCGTTGGTCTCCTTGGCTATTGGGCACAATCCTGGACGGGTCGCCACTCCGACACAGTACACCAGCATGCTGGCACTCATTTTGCCGACCTCAGAAGGATGACAGGCCGAGTTCACCCCACCTGGTATTAATTCAACAGCTGAGCGGGATTTGAACTCGGGACACTAGGATCCCTAGGATCCAAAGCCCACCACCATAACCATTAAGCCAACCCCAGGCATATTCGGAGGGAATCATTTATAAATCTAAAGAGGTGGTGTTAACACTGTACAGGAATTTAGTGAGGGCCACATTTAGAATATTGTGGGCAGTTATGGTCACCACAATTCAGGAAGGACATAGATGCCATAGAGAGGGTTCAGCACAGGGCTACAAGATTGATTCCGGGTATAGCTCGACTGAGCTATACCCAGCCCAGCCCAGCGGGCCTTCACTTCGGACTCCTCTGTCAAGAGCCCACCAACTTCCACTCTAACAGCTGTACACTGAGACGGGCTTGGAGGAACGCAATGCATGAATTCCCCTGCAAGCAGTGCAAGAATCACTTGACCACAGGTGATGCTCTACCCCCTCAAAGATTCCGAGAACATAGGCCTCCTTGTCCTCCCTCAGCACACGTACAGTTTTCTGCCTAAAGTCCCTGAACAGCCCAGCTCTGCCATTCAGCCTGGCCCTGCTACTCTGATCAATGGTATCCAGTGTCCCTTGAGAGACAAAATTCTTCTTTGCCCAATGGTGAGTTCCAAGACATCCACTGGCACCATCAAGGATGATAGTCTTGAAGGCACTCCACAACTCTTCAAGTTTCCCCAAAGCACCCAGACCACCTAAATCCGACTCAGCCTGTTTGTAATCTCTTCAGGTACTCTCGCATCCTTTAGCTTGCCAACATCCATCCTAGGCTGGGATAGTACCATTCTCCCAGATTTAAGCTGCAACTTCAGAGTTGCGACAACAAGCCTGTGGTAGGTATTGAGGAATTGAGCATTCAGGTAGACCCTGCAGGTCTGCATCATCCTCCAGCGACCATCAACGAGCACACGGTCAATCCCCTTTGCCACACCACCAGTGTTGGAATACCAAGTCCAGCGTTGAGCTTGTGTGCACTGAAACTATAAACCAGCCACCCTAAGTCCGTGACTTCTTGCAAAGTCGAGGAACTTAGTGCTATTCTGGTTCACAGTTCCAGACCCATGGGGACCAATACACACCTCATAACTATCCTTATCAGTGCCTGTCGATGCATTGAAATCCCCCAAGACTAGAAGAGTATCTTGCCTGGGGCACTGATCAACACAGACTCGAGCGTGGCATAGAATGTGTCCTTCAGGGTGAGATCACTTGCCTCAGTCTAAACATATGCAGAGACCAGGAAAGAACACCCAAGGAGTGACGAATCCTTAATCTCATAATACGCTCGCTGACCGGTGTTGCCTCAATTATCATTGGAGTCAGCTTATTGGACACAGCTACAGCAACTCCTTGGGTCTGGTAACGATCACAGCGACCAGACCAATAGTAGGTGTAACCACCCACCATGATCTCGCCACAATCCAGTCTCTGAACCTCAAAGAGTGATGGAATATTGATGTTCAAACACTTAAGCTCAGATGACAACAGAGACAGATGATCATCTTCTCTTCGGGAAAGGACATTCCAGGCACCCACCCAAAGGGCCTGCCTCAGGTTAACCCAAGGAGACTGCCATGTGCTGGACAACTCCTCAGAACCACTACACCCCACACCCCCACAATCTGACCCAGGAAGTTTACCCCATGGTTTTTCTCCTATCATCAAGGAATGGAGGTCCCAAAGACTTTGCCCCAATCCCGTCATCTGGTGAGCTGCCCTGCGAAGGGCAGCAGCACCGGAGGTACTCCCACTGAGTGGGTTTTATGCTTGACAGTTGAGAAGGAAGCTCTTGCCTGCGTCTGTGCTGTGGAAAAGAGCAGGACATACTTCTGGGGATGCTACGTCATTCTTCGAACTGACCACACTGCTTGCCACAAAAGGCAGCGGTCGTGCCGGAATGCAAATCGCCAGATGGTCGCTTCTCTTACAATATGACGTATCGCCCTGGAAAACAAAACGACTACCGACGACTGCCTATTTAGACTGCCTCTACCTACTGATTGTGATGTGGCAGATGATGAACCTGAGCTGATTGCCGCTATTTCACCTGACTGCTGTCTCCATTACCGAGTTCTCTGCTGCATGTGAAGCTTACCCTGAACTGTGTTTGCTGCGTACCCAAATAGAGCAAGGCTGACCAAACTCTCGGAAAGCGGTTGCACTTGAACTTGCTTTGTCCTTTTCTCTTTGTTATGAACTGGTCATGGGCAATGCATATGTGATGTGCAGGACTCGTTTGATTGTACTGTTGTCCTTGCGTTCCAAACTGATCAACCTTGTGCATGAAATTCACCAGAGTATTCTGCGCATGAAATAGCATCTCCATGCAAACACATGGCTCAAATCACCCAAGTGAAGACTGCACAGATGGGCTTCACCTGATGGACAACGTAGAAATCAGATTGACTATCGTACATGCTAATCAACAGAAGATGGATAAGTGCTGTGCAATCTTCCAATACTCTGCCAGGTGCAGACTGTGGGATAGATCATGAACTCATTGTGGCAAAACTACGAGTCAAATTGAGAAAGATGAAAAAAAATAATCAAAAACTCTGACCAGATATTGTTACGGATTTGGAAGCCATTTGCACACAAACAGACAGCAGTCCCGAAGCATAGTTATTTCGATAAGTATGTGTTTATACTTCGGGTACCCTACCTGTGCCTAATGGGAATTACATGTGTGCGCTGCGAGTTACTTTTTTAGTCAGGGTTTTTGCAATACAAATCGAGCCTCCAGCCAACCGAAACCATCACTCCTTCACTTCGCACATCGCGCCCTTACACACGCGTGTCCAGCCATGTAGGCGGAGATTTCCATCGCCTCAGATCGAGACTCCGCCCAGAAAGGCAGGGGCGTGCCCCTTGTCCAATCACGCACAGAGGGAGACTTTCCCACGACACCCCGGCCAATGAGGGTTGAGATTGCCACAGAGGGCGACTTTCCCACGACACCCCAGCCAATGAGGGTTGAGATTGCCACAGAGCGAGACTTTCCCACGACACCCCGGCCAATGAGGGTTGAGATTGCCACAGAGGGCGACTTTCCCACGACACCCTGGCCAATGAGGGTTGAGATTCCTCAGATGGCGATTTTCTCACCCCGCGCAAGAAATGAATAAAGCAACGCCAGGCTTCGGAGCGCTGGGTCTTGGGGGGTCGCGGGTCTTGGTGCTGGCTGGTTCGTCTGGTCCTGGGTCATCGTCGTCTCTGGTCTTATCATTGGTCTTGGTTCGTTGGTGCATGGCCGGTTGGAGAGCGCGGTCCCTGGTGCTTGGTGCGTCAACAAAGGTGTGGGTTCGAGTCCCCCCCCCCGAACCAGCTCGTCTCGACCAGACCGGTGGCGCCCGTCCTGTAAATAGAAACTGTTTAAGTGCCTTGTACATTAAATTGCATTTCTGATGGTCGGTTTAACTCTGCTCTTTTCGTGCTCCCTTGCCCCATTATAAATAAACCCCCAATTGTTCAATGTACCATCTCGTTGTTGTGCTTTCTATTATTGACCCAGCACGGTTCGTGCTTGAGAATCAGTAAGCCGATTGGGCTGTAAGTTGTCGTTTGGACCGACGGACTTTGGTAATTCTGCTCGGTTACACCGGATCGAGGTCGCTAGAGCGACCTGGTTTGACAGAGTCCGTTGAGGGTGTGACTTCTCCGGTAATTTGACGACGTGGGTATTTAGGTATATTGAAATTTGGCTATTAACTCTCCCCTACGCCGTCAGAGAATTGGCGAGCACGGTCCTTAAGTGACCCGTGACCTTCGGAGTTATCCGAAGATTACGACCTGCAATTCCGGGTATTCGGTGGGAGACGGCTCTACTGCTCCACCTGGCGGCCGTTCCTCGCCACCGACCCCCGGCCCACAACTATATGACCTTGAAAACATATCTAAACAATATATAATTAAGGTCAAAAGCCATTTGGCAGAGCTGGACTTGGTCGACAGAATGCCAGACGAATTGTGCTAAGAGATTGAAAACATTTTAAAAGAAGAGGCCAAAAATAACATCCCAAAAGCAAGCAGAAAGCATAAGGGTTCGGGTTGGGTTGAAAGAAGCAGAAATAAGAAGAGTAAGCAAAGAAATAAATTATATGTACATTTTAAATGTGAGAAACTAAAGGATATAGGAAGTAAAAAACATGTCCAATGAAAATCTATCATGGAACATTTTAGCAGCATGGATTCCATAAACGTTTTCATCTCTCAAACTAGAATGACACTCTTCAATGTTGCAACATTGACAGATATCCCTCCACCCACATTAATACATCCTTGCTATAATTCACAGACTGGTGTTTATTTGTCGCGCTACCCCTCCTACAATTCTGGGCCAATTACATCCAGACTTGCTACAGAGGATCTGCATTTCCCAATTAATGGAAAGGGGTGTTTTATCTTTGCCGGTGGTTTGGGGGAGGGGGGGTGGGGGTGAGGTTGGGAGGACACAAATTCTCCATGTAAATGTGTATCATGTTACGCCACCTGTAGGTGGGAGAGGGTATTACAAGTCTCCTCCATATACAATCCTATATTCCTGTCCCCACATTTTCCAGTGCAGTGAGGTGTTTTGAATTCTAAACAGTCGGTATGGTTTTGCTTCATGCACATAACCTGGGGGGTTTTTTTGCTTATATAGAGTTGTCAGTTGCCTATACACCGCCCAAATAAAGGTATGCATTTGAAGAATGTGTTGAATACTTGGAACAAGGTCGCTCATCGGGCAAATACTCTGCTAGTATGTGTAATATGTCACATATAATAAGTGTATATGAATCATGTACAATCACAACCATGCACCTACAGTATGTGTATAAAATCATGGTGTGTGTGTGTGTGTGTGTGTGTGTGTGTGTGTGTGTGTGTGTGTGTGTGTGTGTGTGTGTGTGTGTGTGTGTGTGTGTGTGTGTGTGTGTGTGTGTGTGTGTGTGTGTGTGTGTGTGTGTGTGTGTGTGTGTGTGGTTGTTATTATTTCCATATGCGGGTTTCAGAAGGTGGAACGGATATCTCCCAGGTTTCGAAGGAACCATCTCTGTTTCATTGAGGGATCATGATTCATGGACCAAGCTGTGAAGTGTTCTTGTTATCAAAGTTTTGTTCCAATTTATCTCTTCAAGATCAACACTGAGCCCCAGATAGCTTACAACTGCAGTTCGTTTGTAGTAATATTCTCAGGGATGGTTTTTAAGATCTCTGTGAAGTTCTTTTTTTGTCATTCCCGTTGCTCCAATGATCACTGGAACAATTTCAGCACTCTTCATCCTCCAAGATCTTTTGATTTAATTTTTGAGGTCTTGGTATTTAGTAATTTTCTTGATTTCTTGTTGTTTAGGCCAAAATTGGTGACTATTGACACCTCAATAAGTCACACCTTCTTTTCTTTTTTGTGCCTCAGTGCTCTGTCCGGTCACAATGCCGTGTTTTCTATGTTCTCGCTCGATGGGATCATCAGGTCGTACATGAGCAATACTTCCTTGTTTACAATTATCGCTTTTGGTTCATGTTTCCATGAGTTTTGTGAAACTGGGATATTGACATTTCTGCAGATGTGCCACTGGATTACTCCACAAACCTTGTTGTACCTTTGTGTGTACAGATGTTCTGACATGAGTTTTATACATCTTGATAGGAGGTGACTCGTAGTGTCCGTTTCTACCTTGCAGAACCTACACCCATCCGATTGACTAAGTCCTGCCATCTTGTTGAAGCCATTGGTGTCGTGTCCTTGGTCTTGTGCATTTATAATGTTTTGTTCTCTATTCTAGTTGAGCTGACCTCTTCTTAGCTATTCCAATGAGCCTCTTTTGTTTATATTATGCTAAATCTGTCCAACTCTTTTTTTTTTTTTAAATACATTCCTGCTCTTTTATTGTTCTCTTGGTTTTTGGTGTTTTTATGTTGATATTTCGCTTTATATGTTTATTTTGTCCTTTTGCAATCATTGGGGCTGTATTTGTCACTGTTTCGGTTTCATGTGTGATATCTGCTCACATCTGTCTCTGGAAATGTTTTTCCTAGGTGGGAGAGGGAGGCCTTTTCTGGCTTGCTGTCTTCATGTTTGCCTACAAATTGAATTTGGTAGTCTGTTGAACTTTTCAGGAATAACTTTTCATGTATTCACATTTAACTGCAGTGTTTTCATTCTATCGGTTTATAAGCAGTTTACTTCGCCCAAACTGGCTAACCATCTTTTTTGCTTTTCTGTGGTGCTTACAAATGAAAACACGTCACTATCTGCCTGAGAGTCAACCCACAGCCAGGAAATATTGGCTGAACTATGTGAATCTCGTGAAAAAATATTTCAGGTTGGTGTTAGGTAAAAGATAGATGCTTCAGTGAGAATGAGGAGTGTGAAAGTGTCGAGAAAGATGAAATAGAGAGGGTGGGTGACATGGGGGAAATTGAGGAGCATAATGGAGTTGTTGGAAGGCCGTGGGAAGCAATAGAAGGACAGGCAGGGATGGGAGTAATGATTCGTGGGAGATTTCCTCCGGGTAATACCTTTTCTTATTCGATTCCCAAAAAGTGGAAGTGTGCACAAGGATTTACATAAGTTTATATCAACACCAGAAGCAGCATCCGCACAAGCTGTTGTTTGCAGTGAGCAAATTACACAAGCTGCAGTATGTTGTTCTCTTCAGTGTAAGCTGCATAATGCAAGGCCCGCAGGAGACATGATCCTTGCTGTTTTGGAACTGATGCAACCTGTTGTCACAATCATGACCACATAGTACCGAGTTTTGAGAAATTTAATTATTTGTTGTTTGCGAGAGATGGATGCTAATCATACCAAAATACACAACTTGGTTTCCGTCTGTCTGTCTATCTGACCGTCATACATTTGGTCGTTACTTATCCAATCTCAACCAAATTTTCCACGGGGACTAAGGGTCACACAATGGAGGTTGTAGTGACGTAACCTGCCCCCCTCCCCAAGCGGCATTTCCACCTTGGACAAACTCCGTGTTGAGGTGTATAAACAGCTCAGCGTGCCGTTGTGTGGGGCACAGTACCTGCTGGAAGTGAAATTTGTTATAACCACAAACGATTCTGTTAATTCTTTCCAACCTATAATGACCTTATTAAACAGTCGCCACTGTTAGTGTTTTAAACAGCAGCAACTGAGAGAAATTTGGAGCAAATCAGGGGTGTGTTCCATGACCAAGAAGCTTGCTATCACTTGCTAAGCCAGCCATTCCTTATCTACCATCTCAATGGAGTGCTTGTTTGAGTGCTTAAGCAGCATGACGACTGCAAGCTGCTTGGCAATGTAACACACCCCGACGTACTTGAGGCAATCCATGCTTATTGCGTTCCCTACAGACTAACGGATCCGAGCCGTCTCAACATGCTAGGCCTCCAGATAAGGTGCCCAAATGAGTCTTTACGCATGATTGATGTATCCCATTGCCTGTCCGACTTTTGGAACCAGAAGATTTTGTGGACTGTGCATGAATTGTTTATAACATATATATTGGAGCCTCATATGTTTTTTTTTCAACACAGACACGACTTTAATTGTGATGTGCGATATTGCCCCTGACACCCTTACGGCCCAATTGTGACCTCTATTCAACGCACAATCCCATTCGTAATGGACACTCGCCTCTAAGCCATCTATCATGGGTTGGAATCCCGACCCAGCTATAAACTGTCATACTGATGTTTCACAGGCAGGGTGATTCATAAATGTGTGTGCTGTCTCTCAGATTGACATTAAACGAGAGTACCGTCTGCCAGCATAAGTTGCTGGATGTTACAGATCCCACAATGTCCTTCGCGAAGAGTAGACGAGCTGTGAACGAATTCCAAATTCTTCCTCTAACAGCTTAGTCTAATGTGAGGCTTGGGCAGCTGGTTCGTGAAAGACTTGGGCCAAGCTTCCCATGACCAACCCGACAAGAACGTGGGAATAATTGCGACCATTAAAGAAGAATATTAACCCACTGCCATCCGCATGACCCACCGCCACCGCCATTCCTCCTCTTGCCACCCCACTGGATGCTCCCTGCTCGGATGTTTATCGTAAGAGAAATCCTATTTGTGGAAGGACTTGAACAAAGACCGAAAAAAAAGTTCACAACCAAACGTGAAACACGACATCCATTTTATTTTATTTTATTATTATCTCGCGCACACACAAAGCGAAAAGAGGGTCAGGCAATTGGTTCATGGCCATCTGACTTATCAGTTTATAATCGTCAGTTTATGATCGAGGAACAAGTAATTTTATTTTGAACATTTTATTTGAAACACGAATTGGAACATATATCGGAAGACAAACCTGCCGTTGAATGGTACTTTGGCTCTGAATTTGTCCCAATCGCACGTGCGCAGAGAGGAGCGAGACAATATTTTTATTCTGTCTGTCTGGTAGTGAAACAAAATTGAAAATAAAGGTAATTTATTGTGTTTAAGGACGTTATAAAGGACACAAACGACAGGCGCGATGAACTAATGTAAACTCACACCTTGCATGATCAAGCTGGTATCCTATTTTATAAAAAGATGACACTAATGGTGAAAAGTGGGACCAATTCGCAAGGAGGCCTTCCGAGCCTTCTGACACTTTTTTGTGAAACTTACAGGACAGAACTATTCATACTGGATTGCTGTTGATTTTAAATTTGCCTCCAATGTTCACTGCGGTATCCTTCAAAGAAAGTGCAACGTTCCATTAACAAATGTGATGCAGAACAAGCAGACTTTGAACAGTCGATTGTTGACGTACGAGCCCCGTGGGAATGGGAAGGAAAGTAAACCTTCTGCCACAGCTTGTTTGAGGTGCGAAAGGCACCAACAAACCTCCCTTGGAGAAGGGCGGTTTCTTTGAGTGGGTGAAGACGTGATTTCTCACACAAGTGGTGTGGGCTAGTTTCTCACAATCGCCCCTCATTGCGGTGATTCCCAGTAGTTCCATATCATTCAGTTGTGGAGGTTAGAGATCGCATTGCAGTATTAGAATAGGGTACTACACCTTTAGATCACTACCCTATATTATAATTGATAAGGTAGATGTGAGGATTACGATGAGGGGTACTACGTTAAATTGCACAAACCATTCAACCAACCATATTTGTAAACAAATGCTTTCTTTTTTGCAGGTAGAGCGAGATAAATTAAACTTCCAACACTCTTTGATAAGTTTCAGATTTGCTTCATACAATGTAATACTTGAGATGGAGGAACATTGTTTGAAACTCAAGTTATTATTTTTTTTTCAAGAATCATGACCATGGTATTATGAAACGGATTACATAAACCATTGAAGTATAAAGCAATATAATCCAGAACCCACGTAAAACGTGTGTGTCCCTGGGATATCATGATCTGTTTTTAGTAGATTTGATAGATTTGTAATGCCATGCAATGTGGAGATATTTTGTCTTTGCATAACTAAAAGGGACAAGAAGAGAAACTCATGAATTGGCTTCAAAACAAACTTCCTTGAAGTTCCGGTCACAATCCAAAAAATTGAAATGCAACTCATGGGCTGGACATGTAGGAAGAACAAACAATTAGTGGATAAGAATAATTATAGAATGGTAATCTAGAGAAGGCCCTGGAAGAAGCAAAGATTGGATGGAGAGATAAAATTGAGAAATTTATTGGATACAACAGCCTCAAATTGAATTGAAAAGATGAACAGAATAGACTATGTTGAGGGAAGCCTTCATCCTGTTGTGGACCAAGTAAGCCGGTTAATTGTAGCATTAGAAAGGATAAGCAGAAATGTAGAACTAACACTGAAAATGAGCAACTGCAACAGTGTGGAGCTTACATGGGGTGTGATGGTGTCCTTTTAATATGTAAATTAATTATACACAAACATAAACAAAGCTGTTTGTGGCTCAAGGCACACAAGGTAGGAATTCACAACAAAACCGAAGTGTCACCTTTGGGTTCTCAGACTCGCACCGCAGCATCACCACCACAGCGCAAAGTGTCTGAACCCTTGTGCAAGCTCGAGTAGATTCGCCCCGCCGTGCATACCCTCAGGTAGCGGAGAGGTGCCAGGCTGGGAATCTAAGTGGGTTTCCATTGTATGAGGTGTGGAACAAATGAGGATACCATGTACAAAAGTACATCTACAATATCCATTCCCATGGCAGATGTCTGCAGTGGCTGTCAGTTGATCACTGTGTATTTGCGGCTACAGTCGAGCAGAAAGTTACCGTAAAGTATTTGGTTATAAAAGGGATTGGAGATCCTAACAAAATGTTGGAAAGTAAATCAAGGATTGTGGAGTAATCTTGTTTTGTTTGAGGGTATAACAGTCAGGTTTTGTTGTTGCTGTTGTTATTCTTCTTATTCTTCTTCTCTTCTTCCATATGGCAGCCTGCCTGCCGGGTAGCTATCATTTTGTTGGGGTGCAACTATGCCGCTGATGCTGTGCCCCTATACCAGTACAGTAAGTCCTCGCTTTTCGCAAGGGTTGCGTTCCTGGAAAACCTTATGATAAGCGAAACTGTGTTAAACAAAACATATTTTCCCATAGAAACCAATGTGTTAAAAGGGGGATGTGTTTTTGGCTCGAAATTTTTTGGACATAAACACAAATAAACAAAACACACTCCTCGAATAGTGGCGACTTACCCCGAGGCTGGAGGAACGGAGTTGATTGCGGTGGACAAGTCACACTTGCGGAGTGGCAGAATCGTCCCCCTCTTCACTTGACACTGTGCTGTCACTTTCTTCACCAGTGGGAACGGTCTCTTGGCAGCTGGTTGAAGGAGCATCCTGGATGGTGGATGGAGTTGGTGCTGCATCTTTTGGCTTGAAAAATGCATGGAGAGTGGGCTGGATGGCTTTCTTTTTCTTTGCTGCATAAAGTTCCTTGTAGCAACAAAGGGCATCATTAATAACACGGCGAAAATCAGTGCTCCTTTTAAGATTTGGATCTTGCTCGATAACAAATTCTATGGCATTTTCAAACGAGCTGAGGATTTGGCTGAAGATTTTCATGGTGAGATGCTTGGATGAAGGTGTCACAGCATCTTCTTCTTCCTCAAGAGCCCAATGCTGTTCCAACTCCATAAGATCTTCATTGCTTAAGGGTTCTGCATGAGACTCCAGTAAGTCATCCACGTCCTCTTCGTCAACCTCTTCAAAACCAGCCTCCTGCGCCAGGTCTACAATTTGACTTGTAATCAACGGAACGTCAGCAAACCCCGAGAAATTGTGGACACACTCGGGCCACACTTTCTTCCACACAGCGTTCATTGTGGAGGCACTCACCTCCGCCCATGAATCCTTAATGTTTTACAAAGCCATTTTTATGTTGTATGTTCGCCAAAACTCCTTGATTGATAGCTTGTCCTTATCAGTTTTTTTGATAAGCTGCAGCATGGTATGCTTAACACAATAGGCTTTAAAAGCAGCAATAACTCCCTGATCCATAGGCTGTAAAAGTGAGGTAGTATTTGGTGGTAAAAATACTACCTGCACGTTTTCACACCAGTCTTCCATTTGCTGAGGATGGGCAGGAGCATTGTCTACAAGCAGCAAAGATTTGTTGTCAATGTTGTTCTCCTTGGAGATACTTCTCAACATGATTGGAGAAGTAATTGATCACGTAATCGTGGGTCAATGCCCCAGTCATCCAAGCCTTTGTAGTTGACCGCCATATTACGGGAAGTTGTGGCTTGAGGCAACCCTTTAGCGCTCGTGGGTTTTCAGAAACGTAAACAAGAAGCGGCTTGAGTTTTACATCCCCTTCTGCATTTCCACCGAGTAATAAGGTCAGCCTGTCCTTTGCTGCTTTAAACCCTGGAGCAGTCTTTTCTTCTCGTGCGATGTATGTACGGGAGGACATTCTTTTCCAAAACAATCCGGTTTTGTCAATATTGTAGACTTCCTTCGGTGAGTAACCCCCCTCCTCAATCATCTTCTTCAACTTTGCTGGAAACTCTGATGCGGCAGCATGGTCCGCACTTGCTGCCTCACCGCTACACTTCAGGTTGTGGAGGTTGGCGCGATGACAAAACCTCATGAACCAGCCTCGGCTAGCTGTGAAGGTCTCTGCGCCTTCACCCTTTCCTTCAGCTTCCTGTTTCTTCTTTAAATCGTTCCACAAACGACGCGCTTTTTCTTGAATCACAGCAAGAGATAAAGGCATGCGACGTTTAGTTTGATCTTCTATCCACACACATAATAAACGCTTCATGTTGTGCATAGCACCATCTCTCATTCTCGTTAGTGTCGTTGCACTCGAACTAGTCGCAATCTGTGATATTTTCTTTATCTTTGCCGAACTTTGAACGATCGAATGAACAGTCGATGCAGCGATTGCTGCGCGCGGCCGATTTCCGTTGTCCCTTCACCTCGTTCATGTCTTTTAATTATATCCAATTTCACCTTCAATGTGACAGCCTTTCGTTCTCTTGAAACGAGGTGTGCTCGGCAAAAGACTTGCGGGTCGCTTGGGATTCATACTGGAAGGTATGCAGGCGAGCATGAAGAGAATACGTACAGTACAGCGTACAGTACATGCGCAGTAACGTGAAAGTGTGTTAATGCGCATCCTGTGTGATTGTTGTTTTTTGCAGGGAGTTTGAAACTTTTTTTTGCTATTTTCCTTGCAATGACATTACAATAGGCATAAAATGTTTGCGATAATTGAAAAATTAGTCATTAAAACTAAATTACGAATAATCGAAACTACGATATGCGAACTTCCGGTTAGCGAGGACTTACTGTACATTGGTGCTCATTTCCCCAACCTCAGAAAGATGTCAGGCTGAGTCAACCACACCTGGTGTTAATTTAGCAGCCAATTGGGCTCAAAATCAGGACCCCAAGATCTCAAGCCAGCCATCCTAACCACGAAGCTAACCACTAAGCCAATACCAGGCTCAGGTCTTGTTAAAGACCAATAACATGGGTCTAAAACATTTTTGTCAATCTGTTTTTGTTTATCGTTTTAGTGGTGAACTATTGGGTTTGCAGGATAGCCAAGACTCTCGAGCCTTTCAATAGCCTAGATGTAGCAGGATATCAATAACCGAGATGTAGCAGGATGTCAATAACCGAGATGTAGCAGGATATCAATAACCTAGATGTAGCAGGATATCAATAATCTAGATGTAGCAGGATGTCAATAACCGAGATGTAGTAGGATATCAATAACCTAGATGTAGCAGAATATCAATAACCGAGATGTAGCGGATATCAATAACCGAGATGTAGCAGGATATCAATAACCGAGATGTAGCAGCATGTCAATAACCGAGATGTAGCGGATATCAATAACCTAGATGTATCAGGATATCAATAACCTAGATGTAGCAGGATATCAATAACCTAGATGTAGCAGGATATCAATAACCTAGATGTAGCAGGATACCGAGAAGAAAACTCATCTCTGAACTCCCCACTGTGGGTTCAAATGTCAATATTTTTATTTTTGTTAAATTTCTTGACCATTATATTTGTAATCAATGAGTTTTTTTTTTATATCCTGAGATCGAATGTTGATCCTATTGTTAAATCTCGATGCTAATGATTGAAGTAAGGTGCTAATGCTAATGTTAAATCTCTATGCAAATGGTTGAATCATCGTTATTTCTTTTTTCCCGACCTTGTCTCAAGGTTTTATTATTCTGCAATCAGACAAACAAAAAGCCCCACCGCACACTCAATGGGAAGCTGTTCATCCCTGCCTGTCGACAGAAATCCGGTCACTTTTGAATCACTGTGCCTTTGAGCTTCATTTCATGTACATGTATAGTATCGGTTTGAGCCTGTAAGTATGGGACGTCTAGGTAGTTTGTCTTTTCTTCTTCACCAGATGCGTTGCATGGACCATGTGTATTTGGTTTCCACTTAGTTTCTCAGCTTGACACCTCTTATTTGGGTAGAAGGTGAATCCGACCCGTGCTGAGCAGCATGAGTTCAGTCCTGCGGAGGTGATGCTGGCGGTGTGATCGTGAGAACCCAAAGGTGGTAACTTCCTATTTAGATCCTGCCCTACCAGCAGTGAATCACAAGCAATCGCTAAATTGTTTATCCGAGTCTGATGTGGCTTTAAAAGATTAAAATAAAGATGGTCTCTGCAATATGTTCCCCTCTATAAACCCCTTGTGCATCAGGTTGGTGATCTCATCTTCCAATCTCATTTTATACTTTGCTTATGAGTTCATTGTCGATGAATCTACTTGTCGTTCATGGAAAAGGACACTGATGTGTAGAAATGCGTTTGTCCTGCATTGTATTTATGAATCCTGAGATCACTGTTGGAATCAAACCCTCCATTATTTGGTTTTACCTGTAACTAGGTTACGTCTGCTACCTTGTACCTGTTGCTACGTTTGAGCCTTGGTAGTTATTGCTGAAATCGATCTTTCCGGTTCTTCCCGACATCTTTGATCTTTTTTCCTTTCACACCTCTTTCTGATTTTTCACATTTTTCCACATTCATTCTAATTCTGTTTTTCTTTTCTTTTTGTTCATTTTCCTATATATATATATATATATATATATATATATATATATATATATATATATATATATATATATATATATATATATATATATATATATATATATATATATATATATATATATATATATACCGATCTTTGTCGGTAGAAGTGAATTATTTTAATTTGTCTTTTTTGTAAAGCTCACTTCACTGAGCCTGGTGGGGTTGAGGGTAGACGAGGAGCAGCTGAAACCCGAATCCCATCCAAATTCTTCCTGATGACTCTGTGTTTCTCTTTGCTTCATTTTGGTTCCTTCTGATGACTCCACTGCAGTATTTAGTCTTTCATTTGATTAGTTACTGTAACTAAAGTTTATATTTCAGCAAAAGCTTATTCAACAAAATGAAATGGACTTTGAAGCAAAGATAAAGCATTCAAACGGAAAGTCTTCGAATGTTTCATTGATTAGGGAATGAAAGAGAAAACTTAGACGTGCATTGGTGATCGGAGACATTGTTGATGATATCGGTGGAATGTGACAGTAAAAGGGTGTATTGTTTAGAATATGAAACTGTGAGTTTACAGAAGGATTAGGAGTTTACTCCAAAGGTTCTTGGTAATTGTCTGTGAAAGGTGCAGTGAAGTTGTCCTTGAGGTGCCGGAAATGGCGCCTCCCCAGGTCCCTTTGAAGTGCTGTGTTGGGAACGTCTCGCCCATGGGTTACTTTGTGGTGCCATTGATTCACACATCCCGCGTGCTCGTACGTCCACATTATACTGTCCCACTAGTTTCTACTGGACTCAGATCGCCGGTCACTGAGCAGGGGTTGACGGTGGAAATGCACAATTCGGGGCAAGACTTCAAGAAAAGCAGATCACGTGGTTTTGATTAAATGAGAAACAAATTAAAGATCGGTTTTATTTTAACAAAGTTACATTTAAACAAATTAATAA
>NC_140967.1:29247657-29412657 GCF_056783735.1 Eptatretus burgeri | reverse complement strand
GTGTATGCCTGAATGCTTGATTACGAGCGATGTGGTGGCAAAGTTTCATCCCATACCTTATGATGATCATGGATGGTGGAGGTTTTTTAACTTTTTAATTTCCGAGCCGTTTGCCATACTAACATGTTTTCTAAATTACAGAGCCAATTTTTTTTTCCACCCGTCACATGATGATTGGCAACTATTTGTAAAGATTAATGTACATGCACATCTCCCGGAAACGTCTATAATGCAACATTGTTTTTATAATTTGTTTAATCAAATTTCCCCAAAACAAGAGTGAAAGCCACTCAAAGTTCTTGGGTTGTATACAGTACGTACTGTAATCGGTAATCACACCGACGCCAATCTGCCGATTCCTGAAAAATTGTCGGTGTGCGTGGTGTCAGTGCCACACAGCGTTATGATTGAAATTGTGCGCCACATGACACTGGATATGATGTGGAATTTCCATGGGTTCCTGCTAGTTAAACAATAATATATCTTTTTTTTTAAAAGTATATAATGAACGATTGCAGTTGCAAGTTCGGTTTATATTGGAAAAAAAAATGATCATCATCAATAAAACCTTTGACTTTGTGCATTGCCCCGAAACAACTGGCTAACCTGATGAAAAGTCGGTGCGGGGAGCAGAAAGGAATTTCAAATGAGCAAAGTAGACTAAATTACTGTACCGGGTTGTCTGTTTGCTTAAACATCAGAGGATGTGTTTTAATTTCTGCCCACTTCATCAGTAAATGGGATTGCATGACAGATGCTCTGGCAGACCACACACAACCTCCTCCCATGCTCCTCACCTCCTCCCCTACTCTCACCCCACTCTGCATTTCCCTACAAAGAGTTACAACCCAATTTGAAAGCATAGATTTTCTTGTCTGATAGAAATCAGTCGTTTCAACTTCGATTGATTTCAACTTGATCCACTTGTACCAAAGCGCAAACATGTAACAGGTGCAACATGCACGCAAAACAGGGAAGACCAATTTACAAGTAACTATAATTTAACACAAGGCTCGCACAGACCAAGGTAAACCTTCCGCCGTCGGAGGTGCGAAAGGCACCAACAAACCTCCCTTGGAGAAGGGCGGTTTCTTTTAGTGGGTAAAGAAGACTTGACTTCTCACGATCGCCCTTCGTTGCGGTGATTCCCAGCATTAGAAAGGACAAGCAGAAATGTGTGGAAACACCTTGAGAACAAACGCCGAGAATGAGCAATTGCAACAGTGTAGAGCTTGCACGGGGTGTGATAGTATCCTTTTAATAAGTAAATAAATTATACACAAGCATAAATAAAGCTGTTTGTGACTCAAGACGCACAAGGTAGGAATTCACAACAAAACCTCAGTGTCACCTTTGGGTTCTCAGACTCGCACTGCAGCATCGCCACCATAGCGCAAAGTGTCAGAACCATTGTGCAACCTCGAGCAGCTTGGTCCCCTCATGCATACCCTCAGATAGCGGGGAGGTGCCAGGCTGGGAATCAAAGTGTGCATTTATTGTATGAGGTGTGAAACAAATGAGGAAAGCATATACAAAAGTGCATCTACAATGTCGATTCCTATGGCAGATGTCTGCAGTGGCTGTACGTTGATCTATGTGCATTTGCAGCGACGGTCGAGCAGAAAGTCACCGTTAAGTATTTGGTTGCAAGAGGGAACAGAGATCTTAACAAAGTGTAATAAAGTAAATCAAGCATTGTTGAGTTATGTCGTTTTGTACAGTGGGATATATCGGTCGGGATTCTTTGAAGAGAAATAACATGGGTCGACATCTTTGTCAATCTGTTTTTGTTTATCGTTTTTGTTGTGAACTTTTGGGCTGGCAGGATACCCGAGAGGCTCTGAATAGCCGAGATATAGCAGGAGCCCAGACATAACATGATACCGTAGAGCAAACTCACCTCTGAACTCTCCACTGTGGGTTTGAATGTCGATTTTTGAAAAGTTTAATTTCTTGATTATAATGTTGGTAATCAATGAGTTTATTTTGTAGCCTGAGTTCGATTGTCGATCCCATTGTTAAATCTCCATGCTAATAATTTTTCTAATGTGCATTATTGTTTCATTTTTACCAACCTTGCCTCAAGGTTCCCCCCCCCCCCCCACACGCGAAGTGAAAAGTGGGATCAAGCAATTGGTTCATGTCCGTCTGTCTGTCTGATGAGTTTATAATCGTCAGTTTATGATCGAGGAACAGATTATTTAAATGGAATGTGATATTTTGAACATGAATAGGAAGACAAGTTTCTCGTGTTACCGTACCTTCGCTCTGAAATTGTCCTGATCGCACATGCACACAGAGGAGTGAGATCATATTTTACTCTGTCTGCCTCTCTGACAGCCAAACAAATTTGAAAATCATTCCAAACAGGAAACTTAATGTTTTTAAGGACGTCATAAAGGACACAAATAACAGGCATGAAAAACTAATGTAACATGTTACACAGGGGAGAACTAATGTTACACTAATAGACACTGGGAGAAACGGCGGTAAAACCTGGAATTAATTTATTTACATGACTTTTACGTGTTGTTTTTTATTTATTTAAATGGAATTATATACTTGAACACTGTCGTACACAAATCGCTTGTTATAATACTTCCGAGAACGTCCAGTTTTGCAGTACTTCAACGTAAATAAAGTTTCAGTAGGGTGGTGTGTAACGGAATTAATTTATTTATACACCTTTAAACCTCTTTAAACTCTTATTATTGAAATTGAATTGTATACTTGAAACCTGTAGAACACAAATCACCTTCATCATACTTCCAAGAACCATGTTATATATCTACTTTATATTCAGGGTGTTCCAAAAAGACCCAGACAACTTTGGTTATGAATATATTTAGAACTCAAATGATGCAACAATACCCTTTGTTGTATATGATTCAGAAACTCGTAAAGTTTTGTGCACCCCATCAATACATTTCAATGTGAGCTCCGTTTGCCACGTGCAGGCCGCAGGACATCAAGGCGGTACATGAGTTCTTGCCATGTTTGGCTCAGCATGTTTGCTTCCACCAGTGTGCATGCAGCTGTGATCTGAGAAGGAAGATCCTGCAGGTTTGCCACCTGAGTGTTGTAGACAACATCTTTGACAAACCCCCACAGAAAAAAAATCATGGGGGGGTTATGTCTGATGATCATGAGGCAGTGTCTAGGCAGTTTATTCGTCTTGGCCAATCCAGCGACCTGGAAATTTTTCATTTAGGACAGCTCAAACAACTAAGGCCCAATGAGGGTGAGCACCGTCCTGTTGAAAAATGATATGGGGTTGCAGGTCTTCAATCTGTGGGAAGGCGAATCCTTCCAACATGTTCATGTGAAGTGTTGAGGTCACTGTATCCTCCACAAAGAAAAACGGACCCACCAAGAGATCATGGAGAAGGCTACACAGCACATTGACCTCTGGACTGTTACGTATGTGTTCAATGACCGTGTGGGGGTTTTCAGAGCCCCAGATTCTCACATTGTGCTGGTTGACCTTCCCTGATACATGTAAGCAAGCTTCTTCTGTGAACATGCCCTTTTTCAGGTAATCTGTCATCCTTTTTGCGACTGAGCATTTCCAAGGCAAACGCCTTGCGTTTGGGTCCATCATTTCGTTTTGAGTTCCTGCAGAATCTGCACCTTATATGCATAAAGTTCCAGTCTTCTGTGTACAGTGGTGGTTGGTGTACAGTGGTGGATAGTCCTGTGTACAGTGGTGGCTGGTAGTCCCAATTCTCTGGATGTGCGTCAAATTGATTTTCTGCGACTTTGTTGAAATGATTCACGCACTCGTTCAATGTCTGTTGCACTTGTGCTTGATTGACCGGTACTTTTCTGTTTCTGACAACTTCCAGTATCCTTAAACTTCTTGCACCACTCTCTGGTACTAGCCTGCAATGGCGGATTCCTTCCATATCTTGTACTGAAATTATGCTGAACTTGCTTATCGGATCTCATCTCGGTGAACCATTCGATGCACTGAGCTTTCTGCTGTGGAGTCACCGTTTTCCTTTACATTTAACCGACCAACCTGAAAATAAGGAAAACTTTGTGAGTTTCTGTATCATATAAACCAATTTCATATAAACCTTGGGTTAACCTGAGGCGGTCCCTTCGGGTGGGTGCCTGGAATGTCTTATCACTAAGAGAGGATGATCACCTGTCTCTGTTATCATCTGAGCTCAAGCGTTTGGACATCGGGATTGCAGCTCTCTCTGAGATTTGGAGACCGGATTGCGGCGAGATAAGGGTGGGTGGTTACACCTACTATTGGTCTGGTCGCCCTGATGGTTACCATACCCAAGGAGTTGCTGGAGCTGTGTCCAATAAGCTGACCCCAATGATAATTGAGGTAACACCGGTCAACGAGCGTATAATGAGATTAAGGATTCGTCACTCCTTAGGTGTCATTTCCCTGGTCTCTGTTTATGCTCCGACTGAGGCGAGTGATCTCACCGTGAAGGATGCATTCTACGCCACACTCGAGTCTGTGGTTGATCAGTGCCCCAGACGAGATACACTTCTAGTCTTGGGGGATTTCAATGCATCGACTGGAACGGATAGGGATGGTTATGAGGTGTGTGTTGGTCCCAATGGGTCAGGAACTATGAACCAGAATAGCACTAAGTTCCTTGACTTTGCAAGAAGTCATGGACTTAGGGTGGCTGGTTCATGGTTTCAGTGCCCACAAGCTCATCGCTGGACTTGGTATTCCAACGCTGGCGGTGTGGCAAAGGAGATTGACCATGTCCTCATTGACGGTCATTGGAGGATGATCCAGAACTGCAGGGTCTACCGGAGTGCTCAGTTCCTCAATACTGACCACAGGCT
Organism: Eptatretus burgeri; assembly: GCF_056783735.1. NCBI lineage: Eukaryota > Metazoa > Chordata > Myxini > Myxiniformes > Myxinidae > Eptatretus > Eptatretus burgeri. The sequence goes on along the minus strand of NC_140967.1, from coordinate 29,407,836 downwards.
TGTTGTAGCAACTCTAAAGCTGCACCTTAAATCCTGGAGAATGGTACCATCCCAGCCTAGGCTGGATGTTGCCAAGCTCAGGGATGAGAGAGTAGCTGAGGAGTTTGCGAACAGGCTGAGTGGAACTTGGGGGGTCTGGGTGCTTTGGGGAGTCCGGAAGAGTTGTGGAGCGCCTTCAAGACCACCGTCCTTGATGTTGCCGGTGGATGTCTTGGAGCTCACCGCAGGGCAAAGAAGAATTTTGTCTCTCAAGGGACACTGGATACCATTGACCAGAGTCGCAGGGCCAGGCTGAATGGCAGAGCTGAGCTGTTCAGGGAGCTGAGGCGTAAAACTGTACGTGCATTGAGGGTGGACAAGGAAGCATATGTGCGAGGAATCTGTGAGGGGGTAGAGCATCACCTGTGGACAGGTGATTCTCGTCCCGCTTACAGGGGAATTCGCGCATTACGTTCATCCAAGCCCATTCCTCGGAGCACTGCAGTTCGAGCAGAGAGTGGTAGGATCTTGACAGAGGAGTCCGAAGTGAAGGCCCGCTGGGCCGGTTACTTTGAGCGGTTGTACCAGGCTGATCCCCCAGCTGTCGAGTTGGCATCAAGGGTGTTACAATCCCTGTTGCCGACCCTCGAATCAACTGTGGTCCACCTTCGCTTGTGGAAACACGGGCTGCGGTGAACCAGTTGAAACGGGGCAAAGCTCCAGGGATCTGTGGCATCCATGCCGAACTTCTCAAGGCTGGTGGAAATGCTGCACTCATGTCGTTGCATGCAGTTTTGTGCTCTGCCTGGAACACAGGCATCATCCCAACTGACTGGAAGAGGGGCCTTGTTGTCCCTCTCTGGAAAGGGAAGGGTGATCGCCAAGACTGCAACAACTACCGAGGGGTGACGCTGCTCTCAGTGCCGGGCAAGGTCTTTGCTCGGATAATTCTTGATCGGGCTCGCCACCATCTGCTTGAGCACCAGCATCCAGAGCAGTCAGGCTTTACACCAAAGAGGTCAACGATTGACCGTATCCTTGCCCTTCGTGTCCTCACCGAACGCAGACGAGAGTTTCGGCAGGGGCTGCTTGCAGCCTATGTTGATCTCTGTAAAGCATTCGATTCAGTGAATCGGGATGTCCTCTGGAGGATTCTTGGTCTTCGTGGGGTGCCACCAAAACTGATCGATCTGATGTCTGAACTCTACTCTGGTACTGAGAGTGCTGTGAAGTGTGGTGGTACCATCTCTGACTTATTTCCAGTTGTTACTGGAGTTCGTCAGCGATGTGTACTTGCCCCCACAGTTTTCAGCACTTGTATGGACTGGATTTTAGGGAGGATGTCGGAGAGATCAAGTTGCGGTGCATCGTTTGGGAATGTCAAGATCTCGGACCTTGATTTTGCAGATGATGCAGTCATCTTTGCGGAGACTTTAGACATCCTTTTGGGGGCCCTCGAGGTGCTGAATGAGGAGTCGGAGCCGCTGGGATTACGGGTTTCTTGGGTCAAAACTAAGATCCAGGCTTTCGGTGACATCTTGGATGCTGCTGTCCTGTCTGTGTCTGTTTGTGGTGAGGATGTTGAGGTCGTGGAAAGATTCACTTACCTTGGCAGTGATATTCATGTTTCTGCTGGCTGCGAGTCAGAGGTCAATAGACGTCTGGGTCGGGCCTGGGCAGTCATGAATTCACTGGATCATGGGGTGTGGCGCTGCCGGTACCTGTGCGGGACGACGAAAGTCCTAGTCTTCAGGTCCTTGGTACTTCCAGTCTTGCTCTATGGGTGCGAGACTTGGACTCTGACCAAGGATCTGAGACGGAGACTTAATTCCTTTGGTACCAGGTCTCTTAGGAGAATCCTTGGCTATCGCTGGTCGGATTTTGTGTCCAACGAGCGGTTGCTGAGAGAGACTCGGATGAGATTTGTTACCTGCATTGTCCGTGAGCGTCAGTTGCGGCTGTATGGACATGTGGCTCGTTTTCCTGATGCTGATCCTGCTCACCAGATTCTCTCAGCGAGGGAGTCTCGTGAGTGGAGGAGGCCAGTGGGCCGACCACGTGCCTCGTGGTTGCAGCAGGTTGACCATCAACTCAAGGAGATGGGGATGGGCCTGGCATCTGCTTGTGGGATGGCCAGACAGAGGCCCCTGGAGTACCGGCAGAAAGTGGACGCAGCGACGCGCTGTTCTGGCACATGCTCCCATACCTGATAAACCAATGGGTATCATTGTATCATTTGTGGTACTAAATATATTAACAACCAAAGTTGTCCAGATCTTTTTGGAACGCCTTGTATAGCATGAGAGGGCATGATATGTGTGTGCATATCACGTGAAGAAGAGATCGTCGATATGGTTATATACGATGCCGATTGACGCTGAATTCTATGGTGATCAATAAAGCCTCCATCTCCTAAATTGCCACTCAACATCATCTTATTACAGTGTGTAAGGGTGGTTGGTGTATAGTACAAATTGCTTCAGTTGTGCTAAACTTCTGGATTTTTAAAATGATCTTCAAAATCATTATTTTTTTAGAACAGAAGTAAAGGAGGGCCATGGCGTTTGTGGGTTTCCCCTTTGTGGATTCACTCTATTGCAATGAATTTATTGAGGCAATGTTTGCAGATTGTGGTCAACACCAGTTGGAAAACTATTTTTCACATTTGTTCACCGAATTAACATTGGCTGTCAACAAAACAACCCTCTCAAACCCTCCAACATCATCATCATCTCCATAAACTCATCTTTATCATCACCATCATCAACATCCATCCAGTGGGACCATACATGCCAAAGCAGTCTCCTGGGCTATTGGGCACAATCCTAGATGGGTCACCAATCCAACACAAGGTACTCAAATGGCTCAGCCATCCCAGCAAGCTGGTACTCATTTTGCTGACCTCAGAAGGATGACAGGCTGAGTCAACCCCACCTGGTATTAATTCAATGGGAAATCAGGATCCCAATCCCACCACCAACCATTAAGGCAACACCAGGCATACATCAACATCAACATCGCATTATTGGATCAAATTTATAATCATAATTATTAGCTAATCTGGAATTGGAATTGCAGATAAAGTGTTGTCATCATGCACTGTCCATCTGTCCGTCTCCTATTTCGACTTCTCCGGCCAAACCGCTAGGCTGATCCGGCTGAAATTTGGCATCAAGGTTCCGCTCCTGACTGGAAACGTGGATTGCAAAACTCGTTCAAGGTCACTTGACTTGAAGTAGGTCAAAATGGCGGACTTAATAAATTCCGACAAAAATCTTCTTCTCCAGACCCACCAGTCAGAAATGCTACAAATTTGGGTTCCAACATTCGGCCAGGGTAGGGATGGTAAATTGCAGAAGTCATGCTGAATACGTGACCGGAAATGTGTAAAAATGGCGGACTCGGTAAATTTTGGGGAAAATTGTGTAAATTCCTTCAAAAAACCTTCTTCTCCACACCCACCAGTCAGAATGCTATCAAATTTGGGTCACAACATTAGGCCAGGGCCATTGCTGGGAGCACAGGTGTGCTGCTGATGCAGAGCCCCCTGTTTCCACAAAGAAACTACATCATTGCTGGGAGCGTTAAATCACACCAGGTGGGTTGACTCAGCCTGGCATCCTTCTGAGGTCGGCAAAATTAATACCATCTTTCTGGAAACAGGGGGCACTGTATCAGCAGCACCCCTGCACTCTCAGCAATGATGTAACCAGCCACTGCAAGCAGGAAAAGAATAATACAGGAAAATAACACTTTATTAGTGTTGGGCACAAAAGCGATAATCCGATAACAAATAATTATCGAAGTTAACTTTTTTATCGGAAGGTAACTTCCATTTATCGTTATCGGACCAGTTAACTTCCGATAACTCGATTTTTTAGGCCGATAATGTCCGTTAATTTTTTTGTCCGATAACATTTTTATCATTTTACTTTTTTTTCAGGTTCTTCAGTATCATCGTCAACTTGACAGCGTTCAGTTCTTGCTTACCAGTTACCAAGCATTCTTTGCAACTTACAAGACTACAGTCTACAACCATGGAACACCAAGAAGAAGTTCTCGACATTGAGATGTGGTCGACTGTGGTCGACAGGGAAGGAGGGCATGGTAGACTCTGACTTCATGGGGGAGTAGATCCTCACCAACCTCTTCCTGAAGTACAACACCCCAATTCCGTCCTCTGTCGCAGTGGAACGGCTATTCTCTCTCGGCAAGGACATCCTGAGGCCCAAGAGGTCAAGACTGTCAGCTGGGCCTAACTTTGAGAAGTTGGTCTTCCTCAAGGGCAACCAGCACATAGTCTCATAGACTCTAAAAAGACGCATAATGCTTATTTAATTATTGGGTTTAGCATAAATAAGCCTTTTCTATGGGTTTTGAACCTTTTTCCTTGTTTTTTTGAATTTGTTAAAAAGTAGTTATCGTTATCGGATTATCGTTAACTTCCGATAACTTTGTATTATAATTACCGGATTATCGTTATCTGACTTAAAAATTGGGGTTATCGGATTATCGTTATCGAAGTTAACTTTTTGGTTATCGGTGCCCAACACTGCACTTTATTTTATGTTCTTAATAACTCTTTTATTCATGAAAATAAATAGCACAAAACAATGCACAGACATGTTAATTAAAGGAACAGTTTGGACAAATTTTAAAGTTAAAGTCCCGAACACTATTTTCCCCATTTCCCCCTAAGTTTGTGGAATTACGGTTCACGGTGACTTTGAAGAACGTAATCCCTGCGAGGAGCAAGGCCCTCCTGTAGATACTTCAACACTGCGTGGGGTATAGTGTTCTATGAATTATCTGGTATTATTAATGATTAATACTATTATTATTTTATCAGACAAACTACAAGCCCCACCACACAATCAATGGGAGCTGTTCTTCGCTGCCTGTTGACAAAAATCCGAAGTCTCTTTTTAATAATTTGGTCTTTGAGCTTCACTCCATGGACGCATTTGGTATCCAGGTTGAGCATGCAAGTACAGTACTGTACATCCAGGTAGTTTGTCTTTCCTTCTTCGCTCAGATAGAGTGTTGTGCACTGGATTTCACACTCTTGAAATTTCTCCATCACGTGTGTGTGCATTGCTGCTGTTGTTAATTCCTCGTTTCTGCTGTAATTTTGTTGTCTCCTTGTTAGCCCCAAAGCAGGCAGAGGCCTACACCCTGGCTGGAGCCGTATATTTTTGGGTCCTGTCTGTATGTCCGCAGGCTGCTCTACTCCAAAATGACGAGACACATTTCTTTCATTTTCAGCACTGTTGGGTTATCAGGATAGTCGAGAGGGATGCATACTCGCCACTCAGCTGCTGAGCCTGGGTTTAAATGTCGATCCAGGGGTAACCTACAATCCTGATGTTTCGCAGGCACGGCGATGCATGTCTATGCGCCAAAATCATCGGAAGGACGTGTCGCCGAAAGACACATCTGCTACCACGAGTCGTTGGTGTAGGTTAAACATCCCACGGTGTCTTTCACGAAGAGAAGGTGAGTTATCGCCAGCATTCTGAACAAATTACAAATTGCTGCCACAATCGTTTTCAGTCGAATATGTGATGCCTGGCCAGTCGGTTTGTGAAATGTTAGGAAAAAATTCGTTCCCCAGCTGACCCCACAACAAGGTGGGAATAATTGGGGTTGATGAAGAAGTAGTCGGAATAATTTAAGGTTCCGTTTTTTTAAAGGTACATTCGGAAGCAAGGTTCACTGAAATCGTTGTAAAAACAGCTGGATGATTGTTGTGAAGCTAAAATCATTATCCAGAAAAACATTGCAGTTTATTTTAAAGTGAACTTATTCCGATCCATATCTACAAGTTCACCAGTTGTCTTGCACGGACCTCGTGTATTTGGCTTCCACTCGGTTTCTCAGCCCGACACCTCTGGTGCCCGATACGTGGGCAGAGGGTGAATCCGGACCTGGGCTGAGCAGCATGAGTTCAGTCCTGTGGTGGTAATTCTGATGGTGTGATCATGAGAACCCAAAGGTGGTAACTTCCTATTTAGATCCTGTCCTACAAGCGGTGATTCTCAAGCAATCACTAAATTGTTCATCCGAGTCTGATTTGGATCAAAAAGATTAAAATCAAGATGGTCTCTGCCACACGTTCTCCTCCATAACCCTTTAATCATCTTCAAATCTCATTTTATACTCTGGTTTTCAGTTCATTGTCTATTAATCTGCTTATCATCCATGGAAAGACACTGATGTGCACAAATGCCTTTGTCCTGTGTTGTATTTATGAATCCTGAGATCACTGTGGGAATCAAACACTCCATTATTTGGTTTTACCTGTAACAAGGTTACATCTGCTGCCTTGTACCTGTTGCGACGTTTGGGCCTTGGTCGTTGTTGCTCAAATCGATGAATTTGTTCCTTCTACATCTCTTTCAGATTTTTCATATTTCTCTACATTCATTCAAAAAAATCTCTCTCTCTCTCTCTCTCTCTCTCTCTCTCTCTCTCTCTCTCTCTCTCTCTCTCTCTCTCTCTCTCTCTCTCTCTCTCTCTCTCTCTCTCTCTCTCTCTCTCTCTCTCTCTCTCTCTCTCTGTCTCTGTCTCTCTCTCTCTCTCTCTCTCTCTCTCTCTCTCTCTCTCTCTCTCTCTCTCTCTCTGTCTCTGTCTCTGTCTCTGTCTCTGTCTCTGTCTCTGTCTCTGTCTCTCTGTCTCTCTGTCTCTCTGTCTCTCTGTCTCTCTGTCTCTCTGTCTCTCTGTCTCTCTGTCTCTCTCTCGTATTTTTTGTAAAGCTCACTGAGCTGAGCCTGGTGGGGTTGAGGTTAGACGAGGAGCAGCTGAAAGCTGAATCCCATCCAAGTTCTTCCTGATGACTTTGTGTTTGATCTTTGCTTCATTGGGTTCCTACTGATGACTCCACTGCAGTATTTGGTCTTTCATTTGATTAGTTACTGTAACTAAAGTTTATATTTCAGCAAAAGCTGATTCAACGAAATGAAATGGACTTTGAAGCAAAGATAAAGCGTTCAAACGGAAAGTCTTCGAATGTTTCATTGATTAGGGAATGAAAGAGAAAGCTTGGACGTGCATTGGTGATCGGAGACATTGTTGATGATATCGGTGGAATGTGACAGTAAAAGGGTGTATTGTTTAGAATATGAAACTGTGAGTTGACAGAGGATCAGGAGTTTACTCCAAAGGTTCTTGGTAATTGCCTGTGAAAGGTGTGGTGAAGTTGTCCTCGAGGTGTCGGAAATGGTGCCTCCCCAGGTCCCTTTGAAGCGCTGCGATGGGAACGTCTCACCCACGGGTCACTCCGTGGTGCCATTGATTCACACATCCAGCGTGCTCGTACATCCAACATCCTGCTGTCCCACCGGTCATTGTAGATAGGTTGAGGGTGGAAATGCATAACGAGGGGCAAGAACAGCAAGGAAAGAGATCATGTGGTTTCTATGAAATGATAAACAAATCCAAGATCGGATTTATGTTCATAAAGTACGTACAGTGCGTGCACTCACTACGTGGAGGAGTACGTTATTACCTTTGCACGGTGGGTTGAGGTTTGGTAATTAATTTTATTCCATAACACGGATAAATAATAAACTTGAACATATCTGCTCGGCCCGATTCCCCGTCACATCAACCCCTCATTCGGTGCTTCGCTCCAAACCAATCCCCGTGCTTCCTCGTCCTGGTTCTCACGGCTCTCGCTACACCATCCCGCCCTGACACCAGGTCGACAGTTCACACCTCAGTGGTCGCACGGTCGCACCTACTCCTCAGGATAGATATAAGACATGGGTTAGAATGGAGGACGCATTTGTGGCTCTGCTCAGCCAGAGGGAAGCAGCACGGTGAGAGGCAGTGAAGCACTCTGCAAGAGAAGGATGACATTGAGAGGAAGCAATGGTAGTCCGGGAAAAACGAGTCCAAGTTCGGTTTCCGACGACCAGCTTGAGATCCCCGCGGGTTCTCGACCACAGGTCAAACCCATGAGTGGACTCGAGAGGATCAACGAGAGAGGTGCCAAGGACCCAGAGATTGAAACCGCACAGCAGCTCGAAGTGGCATCGCAGCAGAAACCTCTTGGGAAGAGACCTCTGAAGGTGTCCCGGTCGGGCAAGGCGGCGGGCACGTCGTACGCGGCTCTGATCGCGTCCGTGCTCCAAACGGCACCAGAACGGCGGCTCACGCTTCCCGAGATCGCGGACGAGTTGCGGCGGCGACACCCGTGCTTCGCAGGTCCCGACACGGCATGGCGGAACAGCGTGCGACACACTCTCAGCGTGAGCGGGGCCTTCGTTAAGGTTCCCCGGGACCCCGCGCGTCCTTGGGCCAAAGCCAACTACTGGGCACTGGCGGCGGCTCTGGATGACTACCTGAGGCCCGACGGGACGTTCCGCCTCCGCCGTCGACGCAGAACCCGAACCTCCAGGGCAGCGTTTGCGTCGGAACCGAACGGCACATCCGAGGTCAAGTTCCGGAGCTCATTCTCGATCGAGACCCTCTTGGGAAGCCCTTCTCCGGGTTCCATTTGCCCCTCGACGCCTCCCTCGTGTTCCTTTGGACCCGGACTCGCCCCAGTACGATTCACTTCGGCCGCACTGAGACCTCGCGTGGACACAAAAACAGACACGTCGCCAGGAACGGGCGCGTCCTGTGTGAACGTGTCCATTTTACCCCCGGGGTTCGACCTCAACCTTGGCACGTCGTGCCTATTCGCTCCCCCCGGGCACCTCCTGCTCCCCGTGGGGCAGTGCGCATGTCCTGGCTCTCTGGCCCCCAACTCTCTCCCCTTTCCCAGCTGGCCCCTCACCATTCCCCGATATGGACCATCGGTTTCGCTGCCGTTCCCGTTCGGGTCGTGCTCCCTCACTCCGCCCGTGTGCTGAGACCTTCTCCATTCTCACGGGCCTGTTCCGTCGGCACTTGAAAGGCGAAGTTCCCGCCAGAATGGCAGATGAACAGCGGTTTTCAGGAAGAAGTTTTGTAAAACTTGTCTGATCCGTTTTCTACATTCACGTGGTGATGTTCGTGGGTTTTAAATTCTACATTTCTTTGTTAATTATTCCGATTTATCGTTCTGGATTATTAAAGTATTTAATATGTTATTTATGTATAACCACAGGCTTTGGTGGACAACAAAGTGGTTCTGTACATGGTCTCGTCTCTACATTAACCCGCGGGGTGGTTTATCAAATAAACGAGATTGAAAAACTTTCTTGTCATCATACAATGTATTTTTCTTGTTCCCTTCATAAGTCGAAAACCGCCCTTAAGGAGGGACAATTCCCCCTGAATTCCAGAGGGGTCAGGCGGACACGATGGCCGAGCTAGACCCCTAGATCTCGAGGTATGCACACTCCCCTCTGATCTCTCCAACCTGGATTCGATTCCCGACCCAGCTCTAAACTGTCATCCCAGTTTTTTACAGGCAGGGTGATTCATCCATGTGTGTGTTGCCGTCCCTGTGATGGATGTTAAGGCCAATGTCCCATCTGCTAATATGACGTTCTGGATGTTGAACATCCCACGGTGTCCTTTGCTAAGAGTAGGTGAGCTCCTGCCGGTACCCTGGGAAAATTACTAATTCCTTCCCTCACCTTAGTCGAACGTCACGCCTGGTCAGCCGGTTCGTTAAAGACTTGAGCCACACTTCCCTCGACCAACCCCGCAATAATGGGGGAGTTCAAACAAAGCACAAGGGACATTTTCACAAAAGCGGGTCAGGTAACGGTAAAGACCGTCCGATAATTTTTATCAAGCATATATTGCCAAGTCAGTGCAGAGGCCTTATGGTGATCCTGCGTTGCTGACATAATTTGAACATTTTTCTCGGCCTGAAAAGGGGTTCAAGCACTATTTCGAGAATATCAAAGAAAGTTGATTTTTGAGTTTGTTCTTTACCGTTACCTGACCCGCTTTTGTGAAAATGTCCCATAATGTGATCTTTCACCGGCCATGACTCTTCAATCATGTAACGATGAGGAGGTGAGTACGAGCCGACGAGGGGTTTCACTGCCCTGTTTAAACAAGCTCAAATGAGCTAAGATCTTCGTCCTCTTAATGATGGCGTCATAAAAACGAATATTACATCATTGTGATGTATCAGGTTTGCGATAAATTATCTGTGCTAATGCCCGGCTTGATTCCCGCAAACAAAATTCAAACAGCTTGCCTAGTTTCGGAGATAATGGAATAGGCGATTTCCATTAGCAGCGATATTATGACGTCAACTTTTTTTCTCGGAAGAATTTCCAAAATCAAAGATCGTTACTGCCTGCGCGTGGGCTTCCTGCATATACATGGCAAGTTTCACGAAGATCCGATGAAAACTTTGGGTTGTGAAACAAAAAATGTCAAAAAATAGGAATGACGTCATAAAAATTGATATGACGTCATAGTGATGTATCATATGTGCGGTAATTCATCTTTGCTAATGCCCTGCTCGATTCCCACAAACAGAATTCAAAAAGCTTGCCTAGTTTCAGAGATAAATTCTTAGGCGATTTCCATTAGCGGAGATATTTTGACGTCATAACTTTATTTCTTGGAGGAATTTTCAAAATCGGAGATTGTTACTGTCTGTGCAGGGTAGTTTTACATATATACGCCAAGTTTCAGGAAGTTTCGATGAAAACTGTAGGCTGTGAAACAAAAAAGTCCACAAGAACAACAACGTGAGTAAGACTTAGAGATCCTCCACGAGGATCTAAAAAACAAAATTACGGGAAAAGCACCGGCCCCTTAACGGACCCCGGGGCAGCGACCACCCCCCCCCTCATCGGCCCTGATACCACCCAGCATCGGTCCTAATCAATTAATTACAACAAATGCAATTACAGTCCCACTGGGTTCCATGCAGTCAATAATGTTGACAATAAATGCCATGAGGCTGACCTCCGTGGTGAGCCATAAGTCGCAGGACACGGTTTTCGCTGCGTATATAAGATTTGTTATACCATGTATTTGCACCGTTTTTGTTTTTTCACATAATACAAATAATACATTAAACCATCAGGAATCATTTGGCACCTCAACACCGCGTGGTATTTTGCTTCACGCTCCTCATGGAAAAAATTATCTCGTGCCGGAACAACAGCGGACATCATACGGATGCACTCGATATCTCAGGAGATATTGTAATTGTATTTCTGTAATATTTTATTTTTACTCTTGTTAAGTATTTGTTATTACTCTTGTGGCTTATGGCTCACCCTATTTGATGGTGCAAACAAATCTTATAAAAGCAGCTAAAACCATGTCCTCAGACTGATGCCTCACCCTGTAGTTGTGGGCCACTGATGTTGGAAGGCTGATTTGCCTCGCCGAATAAATCATGAAAATCAAGCACATAATGGCTGAATACAGATCATCTATCTATAATTCCAGCAATGTGTGTGTGTGTGTGTGTTTGTGTTTGTGTGTGTGTGTGTGTGTGTGTGTGTGTGTGTGTGTGTGTGTGTGTGTGTGTGTGTGGGTGTGTGTGTCTGTCTGTGAGTGTGTGTGTGTGTGTGTGTGTGCGCGTGTGTGTGTGTGTGTGTGTGTGTGTGTGTGTGTGTGTGTGTGTGTGTGTGTGTGTGTGTGTGTGTGTGTGTGTGTGTGTGTGTGTGTGTGTGTGTGTGTGTGTGCGTGCGTGCGTCTGTGACCGCTGTTTCTTGACAACCAGTGGTCTGATCTAATTGAAACTTGCCAGGTATATTTCTGGGGACCTGAATATGTGCCTTTTCAAGGTTTTATATTAATCGGACCAGTGCTTCCCAAGTTATGGCCATTTATTTACCAACCAATGACAAGACACATTGCTGCGTAGGCGTGGCCGATGGGGGAAGAGAACCTCAGCCGCGTTCCCCATTCCGGGTTACAACATACGGACTTCCGGATAGTGATGACGTAGTGTATTCTCATAATTGCTCGATTTCTTATGCGCATTTACAGATAAACACAATGCCCCAATCCAGTCGTCGTTTAAGAGAGAGAAGGAACAGACTGTGTGTTTGTTTGAAAGTTTGTTTTTTTTTGGACGTACGTTTTTTTTCTTCTTCTTCTCTCTCTCGCTCTCGCTCTCGCTCTCGCTCTCGCTCTCTCGCTCTCTCGCTCTCTCGCTCTCTCGCTCTCTCTCTTCTCTTTGTGTTTTTTTCTTGCAATGACATTGCGAAAAGGCAAAATACGTTGGCGCTAATTGAATAATTGGCCATTAAAACTAAATTGCAAATAATCGTAACTGCGATATGTGATCTTCCGGACAGTGAGGACTTAACGTCGCGTCAGCCGGTGCGCGGCCGGCCGACGATGACGTTATGTGCCGTGCCAGTTACGATGGGGATCGATCGGTGCCTTAGTTACCGTGGCGTAGGAGTGGCAATGGTCAATGGCAGCGAACGTCATGGCAAGCAAAGACAGGGAGGTAAACTTGATTTTAATTTGGATTTTAATTAACTGTGTGTGTGTGCCAGTATCACAGCAGTTGTTACCTCAATGCAAGCGATAATTCGTGGAATGCATGTGAACATTCCGTACGGGCACGCACTACTTCCGGATGGTGATTCTCGGGGTCGGACATCCGGGAACTTCGCCGACCCATAATGCAATGTGCGCATAGCAACGCTGGCAAAGGGGAAAACAAAGTACCTCGTTCGCTCGGATCGCCCTGCTCTGTGTTGTAGCGGTGTATGTAGCGCTAGCGCTAGCGCTATCGCACCGCACTCGACTCATACCTGTTACAAGTTTGTTTTTTTCGTAGCCTTTATTACACATTATTATTTGCAACAATGCCAAAAAGTTGCTGTATTTTCAGTTGTACTAATAACAAGGCAAAAAATTCAGAACTCTCCTTTTATCTCATACCAAGTCGGGCTACTGAACCAGAGAGGAGACTTCTGTGGCTTAGAGCCATGAGACAAAAAATTTGTAGGCTTCCAGTGATCGGTAGTTTTTCATTGCCTCATGTGTAAACACTCCTGAGATTAAAAAGAAAAATATATTCTGTGGTTAGTTATTAAAATAGTACCAGCGCAATTAAGCAACAGTACATCACGCAAAAACATTAATGCCTTGGCCCTTGATTGCCATTAATAGGATTAGAACTTGCAAACTAAAGGCAATGACAATGTGTCGGCCTTTCTTTTAAGTTCACTGCAGTCTTGTCCTCAGCCCAGGCGCTTCAACTCAGCAGCCACAAGAAATAGCCACGCACTGCTACATCATTACAAATCGTAGAGACACACACATGCTCACTTACATATGGCAACGCTCATAGACATAGTCATCATACGCATCATTAAAATCAGGGATAACACAGAATTTATACAACATGAATGTGAGCAATATTTTAATCATTCATTGACATTCTTGCTGGGTCAGTGAGTGGCCCACAACTCGCACAGATGACTCACCGTCACACAGTAGAGACAAGGCAGGTCAATTAAAACTATTACTAACTAGCCACGTTGGCTCGGGAGTTCATAAATAATTGAAATAATATATTAACACTCCAGTACAGTAATATTTGATAATACACAGTTAAAACGATTTAAAATTGAATTACATACCTGGTGTCTTGACTAGATACGTGTATACGTTCAGGTATTGCATGTTCGGCCATTCCTTCGGGTTGTCGATGCACGAATCACCGGGGAACTGGTAGGGGCAAGAATCAAGCCCAATTAACTGTATTTTGGCTCAATAATCTGGCCGACGCATCACCTCACAAATGTTCTATATATTGATATGACATTGCAAACACTTGGGTGAACACGATGTATCAACAATTTATCTGAAATACATCGAAACAAAAAAAACAAATCACTCGGCTTTGCGTGCAAGTAAACGATGATGAACGTGCGTCTGCGATCGGTGCTGCATTTGTTTTCCCCTTTGCCAATATGGCGGTCGCGTTACCAAGCGAAGTCACGTGACTGTGACGTATGTCCGACCTCAAGAATGACTTGATGTATTCTCATAATTTCTCGATTTCTTATGCGCATTTATAGATAAACACAATGCCCCAATCCAGTTGTGGTTTACGAGAGCGAAGGAACAGCCTGTGTGGTTGTTGTTTCTGGCTCACGGTTTGAAAGTTTTTTTTTTTTGGTTTGCACGTATGGCCACACACGTACCAGCTCGCGAGAGCGAAGGAACGGCCTGTGTGGTTGTTGTTTCCGGCTCGCGGTTTGAAAGTTTTTATTTTTTATTTTTTGATTTGCACGTACGGCCACACACGTAAGGGCTCGCGAGAGCGAAGGAACGGCTTGTGTGGTTGTTGTTTCCGGCTCGCGGTTTGAAAGTTTTTATTTTTTATTTTTTGATTTGCACGTACGGCCACACACGTAAGGGCTCGCGAGAGCGAAGGAACGGCCTGTGTGGTTGTTGATTCTGGCTCGCGGTTTGAAAGTTTTTTTTTTTTTTTTGCACGCATGGGCACGTACTAGTCATAGAAATTATGAAGAATCACGACTCACTTGTGGAAGCTGAGACCGCATTCTTTTGCCCCATTTGTGTTGTTTGTGCAGTTAATAAAACATTCTGCCCTCGTCATCACCGTCATCAAAGACGCCGTCATCGTACACACTCCAAGATGGCCACTATAAAGTCTGTGCTCATGACCAGCACGTCAATTCTAATATATATATATATATATATATATATATATATATATATATATATATATATATATATATATATATATATATATATATGTAGTTTCTATGGTCAATTCCCCCAAATTGGGGTATTTCCATATCACCAGTAATACCCCCTCTCATCGGGAGCTGGTGCTGTACGATACACATTTACACAGAGAGAATTGGGGTGCTCCTCCTTCCCCCACCCTGAACCTCCTTGACCAGGATTATTTTTAACCACCTCATCACAAGCACACCCTCAGTACACCCACCGGTCAGCACTTCTGGAGTGCATAGAAATAAACCAAATAATCAAACACTCTGATTGTGTTACGGTTGTGGGGGTAGATGGAGGAATTTAATCGGAAAGATAGGACTGAGTAGAGTTGTTTGCCCCGTGGACGTGTCGGAGACATCTCGATGTAATTAAGTAGGGAAGCTGAGAGCTTAAGTGTTACGTGTCACCACACAGGGGTGGTGCGGTGTCAATGAGATAGGGATTAAGAATAAGTTCCCCCAGTATGTAATTGCCCCCTGTGACTTTCCCCTATATTTTTGTATTACAAACCATGGAAGAATTGTGAACCAACTCGGAAGAAGCCCCGCCTCCAAGAGTGATGGCGGCGAAGCCATGCCTCCCGAGGCTGATGATTGATGGGCCTGATGTAGGAAACTAGCCAAATGTGCCGAGCGGGCGGAGGCCCCATCTTCCCGGGTTTCATGCGAGCAAGCCAAGCCCCGGAGGAGGAAACGGTGGTTCGACAACGTCAGTCAGTCAGAGTTGAGAGATAAGGACAGTGCATGCATGATGTCAGTGTGAGGAAGGCACGAGCGCGGAGTGAGGGCGCACACAGTCAAGCGAGAACGGAGCTCGGAGATGGCCTGTAAGAACAGGGCTTTACGGCCAGCTTTCCTTCAATGCATGAAGATGACGGCACAATTCTTGTATTCGTGTTGAGGTGATTTGGCTCGTGCGGTGAAGAAAGATGCTGGTCTTTGGCTCTTGGTTGGGTCATGAGGAACAGACTCCGAGCCTTGTGTATGTTAAATAGCGGGCCAGTGAAGACGATCAATGCAGGAAGCAGCTGCACGGGGTCTCCAACTCTTGGTGTTGAATACTGTTGCAGAGCCGGGCATCGGCGACGAGCACGACCGTGAAATGGAGCCGCAGAGTCGGCTCGACCGATCGCCCAGAATTTAGATCGTACTTCTTCGGAAAAGTCCGAAGAGTACGGGTCCCTTTCGGACCGAAGTTCGCGAATAGGTAGACCACGTGGGGTAGGGTCGATTGCCAATTTCAATTTACCTAAATACCCACGTCGTCCAACTACCGGGGAAATTCACCCTCGACGGTACTCGTACGGAACGAGCCGCGAGCGTACTAGAACCGTGTGCGATCCGAGCAGTTTATCGCCGAGATCCGTCGGTCCAAATGCCCTGTTCTTCTTGCGTGCGCTTCTTGCCAGGACCAGAACAGCGATGAACGTGTGCGCTCACTTCTTGCCAGAACCAGAACAATGACGAACGTGTGCGCGCACTTCTTGCCAGGACCAGAACAGCCACGAACGCGCAGACCGCATCTATAATTATGCCCCCCTCTTCGGAGGGGGGGAGGCGCCTCCTCGCGACCCTCCCTCTCTCACTGGCTGGTTATGGCGCGCAAAATCGCTCTTCGTCTCTCTCACTGGCCAAAACAGGCGGCAAACTCCTTGATTGGCCCGGGAGCGTGGTGACATCACACGGAGCCCTTTCCTCCTGTCGCGGGAACTGATTGGCCGGGCGACGGTCACTTCACTCGTTGCACACTGATTGGTTGAGGGCCGCCGCGTGGCTCCTCCTTGAACTCCGCCCACCATGACGTGGGCCAGAGCGAGGTGAAGGAAGAGAAGTGAAGGTGAGGGTGATGCAGTGTGGTCAGCGTTGATGTTAGTGGAAAAATAACGAAAAGAAAACCTGACTATTAAAATAACTCCACAGCTCAGGAACATTTAATTACCCATTAGACCAGGGACGGGACCCTAACTGGCAACATGTACTTACCGATATAACTGATCTATTGGACCTGTATGTTGAGTGCAGTGAACTTCCAAATCCGTAACAATACCGCTCATCAATACAAATTGCCTGATGTACGTTTGTCCCGCTGTGAGAGAAGTGACTTGGCACCATTTTGTGCGCATCTACATGTGCAAATAGAAGCGCCTCGACTCAAAGTTCCACAAAGACTTTTTATTTTATTCTGGACGAAGTACTCTGGACAAAGCTAAGTACCAGAATAAAGGAGGGATTTTCTTTTATTTAATTTCCCCTTGTCTGTGTTTAAGTCTGTGTGTGGAGGCGTCTCGACTTAGAATTTAATTTACCTCACGTATTTATAGTTACTAGTACGTGCCCGTATGTGCGTGGCCGTACGTGGAAAAAATATAAAAATAAAAAAAAACTTTCAAACCGCATGCCAGAAACAACAACCACACAGGCCGTTACTTCGCTCTTGCGTGCCCGTACGTGCGTGGCCATACGTGTGTGGCTGTACGTGCAAAAAAAAAACTTTCAAACAACTACACAGGCCATTCCTTCGCTCTGGTAAACGACGACTGGATTGGGGCATTGTGTTTATCTATAAATGCGCATAAGAAATCGAGAAATTATTAGAACACAGTAAGTCATCACTATCCGGAAGTAGTGCGTGCCCGTACGGAATGTTCACATACATTCCACGAATTATCGCTTGCATTGAAGTAACAACTGCTGTGATACTTACACACACAGAGTTAATTAAAATCCAAATTAAAATCAAGCTTACCTCCCTGTCTTTGCTTGCCATGACATTCGCTGCCATTGACCATTGCCACTCCTACACCATGGTAACTATGGCGCCCTTTCCCTATCGGCCACGCCTACGCAGCAACGTGCCCTCTCATTGGTTTGGTAAATAAATGGCTGCAGCAACGTGTCCTGTCATTGGTAAATAAGGCGCCCTTTCCCCATCGGCCACGCCTACGTAGCAACGTGTTCTGTCATTGGTTTGGTAAATAAATGGCCGCAGCAACGTGCCCTGTCATTGGTTGGTAAATAAATGGCCATAACTTGGGAAGCACTTGTCCGATTTAATATCAAACCTTGAAAAGGCACATACTCAGGTCCCCAGCAATATACCTGGCAAGTTTCAATTAGATCGGACTAGTGGTTGTTGAGAAACAGCGGTCACAGACACACACACACACACACACACACACACACACACACACACACACACACACACACACACACACACACACTGCTGGAATTATGGATAGATTACATTTATTATTGGCCTTTGTAAATATTCGTCTATTTTCATTAAATGTGTTCATTTTAAGAGGCTGTATCCATGTATTTATCGTGGGGTTCGAGTATCAACCCCCACTCCTTTGCTGTGCTCACCCGTGCCTCCGCCGTTGCGCCCTGCCCTTGTGGTTCCTGGTGCAGCACTTAACTGTTTTCCCGAGCGCGCATTAATCTCCGAGAGTCTCGGCCGTCGGCCTCCAAGGGAGAAGGGCGACAATCCGGGCTGGTGGTGTTAACTGCCTGTCACCACAAATTGGGTCGGAGGGATTAACCGTGGCTGTCAGCGCCACAACAATATAAAGTATAATAATTCCCCGACTTTGATGCCGGTCGACTTGGAATACCCCCTAAAACTGGGAGTGGTGCTTATAGGATAAACATACTTGCGTGGAGAAACAAAGTCTTCTCGAATGATAAATCGTATGATTATTTTTTTTTTAAAGATGCAATTAATATGCATCAAGGATAATCTCCACCCTTTATTTAGCTGTGTGTGTATTGACGAGGTTCTGCGAAGCCGATGCTCACCCGAGGCAATGGCATGCAACATGTAGCACTCCAGAGACAGTTATTACCTCCGACACCGAAGGTGAAGGAGGTTATGTTTTCACCCCTTTCTGTTTGTTTGTTAATTGCCAGAATCCTTCGGATTTTGGGCAATTATGTTGGTCGCCTGTGTGTGTCATTCTGTGTGTCTGTCTGTGTGTCTGTCTGTCTGTCTGTCTGTCTGTTTGTTTGTGTGTTTGTTTACCCTGTAGCAGCCACACCGTTTCAGCGATCATGACCAAACTGGGTAGAGATGTCGGCCATGGTCCAACTAAGACACTTGTCGTTTTTGGTGAATCTAGGTCAAAGGTCAAGGTCAAGGTCACCAAAAACCGAAATTCTTATTTTCGCAATAACGTCCGCTAAAATGGTCGTATCGACTTCAAACCAAATCCAAAATGTGTATCTTCCAATTCTGCATCCAACCATATGTCTCATTGGGGTGTCACACCAACAACCTTCTTAGCGGTCAGGGGTCAAATGTAAGGGGGGTCGGGTCAAAACTTTCAAATTGCGATAAAAACGCCATTTCAAGTCCGATTGACTTCCAAGTTATGATCATGACCAAACTAAGTGCAATAACTCACTAAACAAGAGCACTATCGACTTATAAGAACCAAATTGATTTCCAGGTTTTTGTTTTTTCAGAGATCATGGGGATATGACAAAGTTATTCCGGCAATTCCTTGCTCAACGAGCAATTTCATTTGTTTCTTTGTGTGCAGGATATCTCACGAAGTTGTAGACGGATCCGGATGAAATTTGGTGGGCAGGTCGGGTGCGTGACAAGGACGAACTGATTCGATTTTGGTGAAGGTCTGGATCCGGATCCGATAATTTTTTCAGTGATTCTCCATCATTGAGAGATCAGGCCAAAAATGACATATAGCATGATATCTCAAAAAGTTGTGAACGGATTCGGACGAAACTTCGTGGACAGGTTGGGTGTGTGACAAGGACGAATTATTTCATTTTTGGTGAAGATCCGAATCCGGATATGGA
This sequence comes from Eptatretus burgeri, assembly GCF_056783735.1. Classification (NCBI taxonomy): domain Eukaryota; kingdom Metazoa; phylum Chordata; class Myxini; order Myxiniformes; family Myxinidae; genus Eptatretus; species Eptatretus burgeri. The sequence goes on along the minus strand of NC_140967.1, from coordinate 29,388,394 downwards.
TAGGAGAATTATTTAATTTGTAAAGTGATTCCTCACCAGAGATAGGAGGAGGAGATTGGGACCATACTCTGTGCAGAGTATTTGTGCTGCTTGAGCAGTCTCCTTGGCTATTGGGCACAATCCTGGATGGGTCACCACTCCGTCAGAGTATACCAGCATGCTGGCACTCATTTTGCCGACCTCGGAAGGATCACAGGCTGAGTTAACGCCACCTGGTATTAATTCAACAGCTGAGAGGGATTTGAACTCAGGACCCGAGGATCCAAAGCCCACCACCCTAACCATTAAGCCAACACCAGGCATAGAGATAGGGCCAAAAAATGTATACAGCATGCTATTTCAAAAACGTATTGGGCCTATGTTCTTATGGAAAAGGCATTGCGGGGCAGAGGTATGCGCTCTTGAGAGTTCCTGTCTAGCTTTATTTTTATTCGTTTTAGATAGCCCTTCCCTTATTTCTACTGGGTTTATGGATCTGAATGCATTGTATGGCCTTTTAGGCAGATCTTTATTCCCATCTTTTACTTATTTTACTTCACACATGTGACCCCTCTTCACGCATAGCAACAGGCAGCTCATTTGCATATGCACGCCATTTCACATTCAAACCTCGTGCCATTACCCAACGGACACTTCACTTCAACCTTCTCCAGACTCGAGCCACAACACCACAACATTCCTCTGACCACCACAACGCCTTAATGATAATTCCCCCACAACATCGGACCACAACCTAAGCTCACTTACTGTCGCCATTAACCGCCACAACCACGATGCCTCAACCATCATGCTATAGCCAACCGGTGTCACACCACCGCTGTCATCGCTCAACCACCATCATCACCGACACCGACACCAACACTACCTTGCGACACCAACTGAACAAGGGAGCAGCCCGTACCTTCATAGATGCTCGGGTCTGGACGTTCTAGCATCTAACTTGGGGTGCTGGAGTGTGCCAAATTCCATTTGATGTCAGGTAGATAGCCCAAACATTCCACTCAATTACAGCCCTCATTGGGTGTCTGGCGCATGGTCGTGGCCAGAGCATGCAACCAGGTACCCTGCCCCATGTTATTCTTGGAGCTCCATTGCATGGCGAGGTGCAGAGTAAATGAGGCTAATTCCGGTGCCAAATCCTCACCTGGACAGGGCCAAGGCCATAGTAACCATCTGTGCACCAATGAGGGTACTGTAGAACATCCATCGCTCTGCCTCTTCTGCCTCCTAACGATTATAAAAGAGAGCTCTGTTCTCTGCTTCACTATCTCTCATCTGGCCCACTCTCTCCTCTCTTGTCCTTGGGGGTCACGGAGCATGGTGGAATGAGTCAGACGAACTGAATGGGACAGACCGGAAAGCCAAGCGCCAGATAGCGTGCAGTTTACCCTATTAGTAATGACATGAACAGACCTCTTACACTCATAATTTGGAATACCTTCTTACACGTTCCTTGCTTCAATTTCCACCCACCCGACCCACACATTTATATTTTCCTCTTCACACCTCACTGCACCTCACTGCATGGCATGACACACCTCATCGCACCTCCTCGCACCTCCTCCGGCCATGTACCTTAGACACCCTCAGTTTCCTCTCTCCTTCCCTCCTCAGCAACTAGGTTGCGTTGGTCCATCGACCGCGCTTCATAAATCAGAGGTCGCAAAAACCTCGTACTTTCTCTTTTGCTCTTGCTTTTTGATTTCCTCGGGCATGTGTCTGATGGCGCCCATCATATTAGTGTAAATAAGAGTGTGTAAGTTCTTAATAGCAGGTTAATTCTGCACTGTCTTGTTCCTTTGTAAATATTTGAATGTCCTTTTGCCTCACCCGCTTGTAATAAATGTACCCAGTTCATTGTGTCTTTTCCCCATTGATCTAGCATGGTCCGCACATAGTGTTAGCCGAGAAGTTTTACCCCAACCATTTGCACTTGTTAGCCAACGCACACTAACTGTATTGCTCGGCAGTAAGCCAGGTGTGCGTTAAGGGCACGAGACACCCCCCCCCCACTTTTTGGTGTGGCCGTCCACAGGTAAGGTACCCATGTGAAGTAGTGAAACTCTGCCAGGATTAGCAACACAAACCAGCATTTGTGGTTACTTAGCAACCCACCGACATGTGGAGTTATCCGTGCTCCGTGGCCTCAGGACCGGGAGTTTGGGAGGAACTCGATCGAATGCTTCCCCTCATCATGAGCCTTGAACCCTGGATCCATTACAGATCAAAATCAAAAAACTTACTGGCATTACTAACAAAAGGAATAAATTACAGAGAGAACAAAAGGATCAACTTGAACAAAGCAGTAAAAAGCTTATAAGTTATAACAATAGGGCGAGTGAATGGATGAGAGAACAAATTGATAAACCCAAAATAAGAAACACACAAATGGTTTTACGGTTAGAGGAGGTAAAAAAAAACCTCCTCAAAAAAAACCAAAAAAAAACGTAAAAATTGGAGTTGCTGATTTGAAAAGGAAATTTTCAATCAACAATCCGAAGATACATGATTATTTGAAACAGTTGCAAACATAATGTTTTTGTTCCCCTTGAGTATTGATAAGACAAGTAATAATATAGCATTTAAATGTAAAATACATTTGGAAGAAATAGGCTCAAAGCCTCATTGGGTTCGTGCTTAAAGCCTAATTCTTCCAAAAGTGTTTTACGGATAAAAAGATGGACTTTGACACAGAAAAATATTTTGTCCTTGTGGACCTTCTTCTTCTTCTTCTTCTTCTTCTTCTTCTTCTTCTTCTTCTTCTTCTTCTTCTTCTTCTTCTTGCATATGGCAGCTTAGCTGCCAGGGTAGCTATTATTTCTTGGAAGCGTGACTGTGTCACTGATGCAGTACCCCTCTACCAGTACACACTGGTACTCATTTCTCCGACCTCAGAAGGATGACAGACTGAGTGAACCCCCTGGTGTAATAATTCAGAGGCCAACGTGGCTGAGAACTCAGGACCCAAAGATCCCAAGCCGCCACCCTTACCACTAAGCCACACCAGGCTCAGTGAACCTCGTAAGACCTACAAAAGAAGTCACTACAGAGTTCATGGAACACCTTACCCTGTGCTGTTTTGAGAAACAATGACATGGGTGGGGTATACAAGCGGAAAACCTGATTGGTCATGATGATGTAAAATGCTGTAATATTTTGTTCAAGTACTGCTAAACAGAAGGGTTTTGAAAGTGCCAAAAAGGCGACATGTTTGGGTGTCTGGCGTCCCTCTCCTCGGGCGAGGGTAACAATCATTTTCAGACGGCATATTTCCGAGCTTCCTCTCTCAATGGCAATGATTCTGGTACCACCCGACATAGTTTTACCTCGTGCATCATCCTTTGGTATTGTAATTTTAATAGCTTGAAAGGATTCCACGAAACGAACGCAAAACTATATTCTTTTGTAAAAGAATAGGCAGGGGTCTAAGTGGTCAGCGGGACTGTGCGACTGTCAATCAGCCTGATGGGGGTGAGGCTGCTATACATTAACCTGAATATTTTTTTTTTTTTTTTATAAAAGAATGCTCTATCAAACTTGATACATAAAAACTTATTAAAAGAGTTCAAAACCTTCTCAATCACTTTGAAGAATGAATCTCTCACCAGTACTTAATCCAAATTTGTATATAAAGTTTAAAAAATCAATAACTTCAACTAACATGATATTGAGGCATCTAATTCCATCTAAGAAATCGAAGGAAGAATTAATGCTCCAGAAAGTGTTGATACCAGAATTCTTCTCAATTGCCAAACAATATTTCCTGAACTGTTCCCTAATAACCTGTAATCCTGAGTTAACTATCACCGATAACTACTAGGTAGAACACTGCCTGGCACCGGCTATAAACCTATACTTGTGCGGGTTCTTGTGAAGCTTAGGGATCCAGAAAAGTCGAGGAATACAAAGATTTTCCTCTTTACATTTAAAACTGAAATTATCAACTAAAACTTCCTGATGCTCAGAGATAATATCTTGGAGTGACTTATGACAAAGAACATATGTGCTATTTCATATACTAGTGAAAGTAACCATATCAATGCCGAACTCTCTAAATAAAACCTCGACATAAAACTTTCTACAAACCACAACAAAATTATTAGCAGCCTTATCTGCTGTCCAGAGCTATTATGTAGCTATCATGGAGATCCCGAATGTCTTTACGAACACTCGGCTTGTTGAACACTGGTTGAGACCAACCCAGTGAATGAAAGCCCCGACAACTAAAAACTTAATCCTATTATAGCTGTGTATGTTCTATGTCTAGCTATGTTCCATGTGATGAACGATGTGAGCCATGGTGTCATGGTGAGTTATGTTGTTTGTGGCTATGATCTACGTCGAGCTATGTATGGGCTATGTTCTACATCTAACTATGTTCTTTGTGGTGAACTATGTGAGCCATGTTCATCTTGACAAACTCCAAAAACACAAAAAAACAACAGCGAATCGACATTTTTTTAATTATTTTTATTGATTTATTGATTTATTTATTAAATTGTTTTATTACAAATAATAATATTATTGAGAAAATGATCCAAAAATATCTGCCACTTTGTATCGAAAAAAAAAAGAAAAACAGAAAAAAAAAAACATGAACAAAGTTTTAAAATCTCGTTTATTTGATAAACCACCCCGTGGGTTAATGTAGACACGAGACCGTGTACAGAACCACTTTGTTGTCCACCAACGGCTGTGGTTATACATAAATAACATATTAAATACTTTAATAATCCAGAACGATAAATCGGAATAATTAACAAAGAAATGTAGAATTTAAAACCCACGAACATCACCACGTGAATGTAGAAAACGGATCAGACAAGTTTTACAAAACTTCTTCCTGAAAACCACTGTTCATCTGCCATTCTGGCGGGAACTTCGCCTTTCAAGTGCCGACGGAACAGGACCGTGAGAATGGAGAAGGTCTCAGCACACGGGCGGAGCGAGGGAGCACGACCCGAACGGGAAAGGCAGCGAAACCGATGGTCCATATCGGGGAATGGTGAGGGGCCAGCTGGGAAAGGGGACAGAGTTGGGGGCCAGAGAGCCAGGACATGCGCACTGCCCCACGGGGAGCAGGAGGTGCCCGGGGGGAGCGAATAGGCACGACGTGCCAAGGTTGAGGTCGAACCCCGGGGGTAAAATGGACACGTTCACACAGGACGCGCCCGTTCCTGGCGACGTGTCTGTTTTTGTGTCCACGCGAGGTCTCAGTGCGGCCGAAGTGAATCGTACTGGGGCGAGTCCGGGTCCAAAGGAACACGAGGGAGGCGTCGAGGGGCAAATGGAACCCGGAGAAGGGCTTCCCAAGAGGGTCTCGATCGAGAATGAGCTCCGGAACTTGACCTCGGATGTGCCGTTCGGTTCCGACGCAAACGCTGCCCCGGAGGTTCGGGTTCTGCGTCGACGGCGGAGGCGGAACGTCCCGTCGGGCCTCAGGTAGTCATCCAGAGCCGCCGCCAGTGCCCAGTAGTTGGCTTTGGCCCAAGGACGCGCGGGGTCCCGGGGAACCTTAACGAAGGCCCCGCTCACGCTGAGAGTGTGTCGCACGCTGTTCCGCCACGCCGTGTCGGGACCTGCGAAGCACGGGTGTCGCCGCCGCAACTCGTCCGCGATCTCGGGAAGCGTGAGCCGCCGTTCTGGTGCCGTTTGGAGCACGGACGCGATCAGAGCCGCGTACGACGTGCCCGCCGCCTTGCCCGACCGGGACACCTTCAGAGGTCTCTTCCCAAGAGGTTTCTGCTGCGATGCCACTTCGAGCTGCTGTGCGGTTTCAATCTCTGGGTCCTTGGCACCTCTCTCGTTGATCCTCTCGAGTCCACTCATGGGTTTGACCTGTGGTCGAGAACCCGCGGGGATCTCAAGCTGGTCGTCGGAAACCGAACTTGGACTCGTTCTTCCCGGACTACCATTGCTTCCTCTCAATGTCATCCTTCTCTTGCAGAGTGCTTCACTGCCTCTCACCGTGCTGCTTCCCTCTGGCTGAGCAGAGCCACAAATGCGTCCTCCATTCCAACCCATGTCTTATATCTATCCTGAGGAGTCGGTGCGACCGTGCGACCGCCGAGGTGTGAACTGTCGACCGGGTGTCAGGGCGGGATGGTGTAGCGAGAGCCGTGAGAACCAGGACGAGGAAGCACGGGGTTTGGTTTGGAGCGAAGCACCGAATGAGGGGTTGATGTGACGGGGAATCGGGCCGAGCAGATATGTTCAAGTTTATTATTTAATCCGTGTTATGGAATAAAATTAATTTATTTATTAACAAACCTCAAACCACCGTGCAAACGTAATAACGTACTCCTCTACATCGTGAGTGCACGCACTGTACGTACTTTATGAACATAAATCCAATCTCGGATTTGTTTATCATTTCATAGAAACCACGTGATCTCTTTCCTTGCTGTTCTTGCCCTTCGTTATGCATTTCCACCCTCAACCTATCCACAATGACCGGTGGGACAGCAGGATGTTGGATGTACGAGCACGCGGGATGTGTGAATCAATGGCACCATGAACCGACCGTGGGTGAGACGTTCCCATCGCAGCACTTCAAAGGGACCTGGGAAGGCACCATTTCCGACACCTCGAGGACAACTTCACCGCACCTTTCACAGGCAATTACCAAGAACCTTTGGAGTAAACTCCTAATCCTTGTGTAAACTCACAGTTTCATATTCTAAACAATACACCCTTTTACTGTCACATTCCACCGATATCATCAACAATGTCTCCGATCACCAATGCACGTCCAAGTTTTCTCTTTCATTCCCTAATCAATGAAACATTCGAAGACTTTCCGTTTGAATGCTTTATCTTTGCTTCAAAGTCCATTTCATTGCGTTGAATCAGCTTTTGCTGAAATATAAACTTTAGTTACAGTAACTAATCAAACGAAAGACCAAATACTGCAGTGGAGTCATCAGAAGGAACCCAATGAAGCAAAGAGCAAACACAGAGTCATCAGGAAGAACTTGGATGGGATTCAGGTTTCAGCTGCTCCTCGTCTAACCTCAACCCCACCAGGCTCAGCTAAGTGAGCTTTACAAAAAATACAAATTATAATAATTCACTTCTCCCGACAAAGATCAATATATATATATATATATATATATATATATATATATATATATATATATATATATATATATATATATATATATATATATATATATATAGGAAAATGAACAAAAAGAAAAGAGAGAATTTGAATGAATGTGAAAAATCAGAAAGAGGTGTGAAAGGAACAAGGATCAAAGATGTCGGGAAGCACCGGAAAGATCGATTTCAGCAATAACTACCATGGCTCAAACGTAGCAACAGCTACAAGTTAGCAGATGTAACCTCGTTACAGGTAAAACCAAATAATGGAGGGTTTGATTCCATCAGTGATCTCAGGATTCATAAATACAACACAGGACAAAGGCATTTCTACACATCAGTGTCCTTTTCCATGAACGACAAGTAGATTCATAGACAATGAACTGAAAACCAGAGTATAAAATGAGATTTGAAGATGATTAAAGGGTTATGGAGGAGAACGTGTGGCAGAGACCATCTTGATTTTAATCTTTTTGATCCAAATCAGACTCGGATAAACAATTTAGTGATTGCTTGCGAATCACTGCTTGTAGGACAGGATCTAAATAGGAAGTTACCACCTTTGGGTTCTCATGATCACACCACCAGAATTACCACCACAGGACTGAACTCATGCTGCTCAGCCCGGGTCCGGATTCACCCTCTGCCCACGTATCGGGCACCAGAGGTGTCGGGCTGAGAAACCGAGTGGAAGCCAAATACACGAGGTCCGTGCAAGACAACTGGTGAACTTGTAGATATGGATCGGAATAAGTTAACTTTAAAATAAACTGCAATGTTTTTCTGGATAATGATTTTAGCTTCACAACAATCATCCAGCTGTTTTTACAACGATTTCAGTGAACCTTGCTTCCGAATGTACCTCTAAAAAAACGGAACCTTAAATTATTCGGACGACTTCTTCATCAACCCCAATTATTCCCACCTTGTTGTGGGGTCAGCTGGGGAACTAATTTATTCCTAAAATTTCACAAACCGACGGGTCAGGCATCACAGATTCGACTGAAAACGATTGTGGTAGCAATTTGTAATTTGTTCAGAATGCCGGCGATAACTCACCTTCTGTTTGTGAAAGACACCTTGGGATCTTTAACCTGCACGAACGATGAGTGGTAGCAGGTGAGTCTTTCACCTGCACTTCTTTCCGATGAATGGCACATTATTAATACATATATATATATATATATATATATATATATATATATATATATATATATATATATATATAATATGTACAGTGGGGAGAACAAGTATTTGATACACTGCCGATTTTACAGGTTTTCCCACTTACAAAGCACGTAGAGGTCTGTAATTTTTATCATAGGTTCACTTCAACTGTGAAAGACGGAACCGAAAACAAAAATCCTGAAAATCACATTGTATGATTTTAAAATAATTAATTTGCATTTTATTGCATGAAATAAGTATTTGATACATCAGAAAAACAGAACTCAATATTTGGTACAGAAACCTTTGTTTGCTTTGAGTTCAAACAGGTGTAGTTAATGCAGGTAATGAGTCTAGAATGGGAGGGCTTCTTTAAGATAAAACTAACAGGTCTGTGAGAGCCAGAATTCTTACTGGTTGGGAGGTGATCAAATACTTATTTCATGCAATAAAATGCAAATTCATTATTTAAAAATCATACAATGTGATTTTCAGGATTTTTGTTTTAGATTCCGTCTTTCACAGTTGAAGTGTACCTCTGATAAAAATTACAGACCTCTACATGCTTTGTAAGTGGGAAAACCTGCAAAATCGGCAGTGCATCAAATACTTGTTCTCCCCACTATGTGTATATATATATATATATATATATATATATATATATATATATATATATATATATATATATATATATATATATATATATATATATATATATATATATATATATATATATATATGTTGTTGCGGTTCTGCAAAACCTCGTGCCTCTAAGGCGGGGGTCGGCAACCTCAGGTCAGGTCAGGTATGGGAGCATGCGCCAGAGCAGCGCGTCGCTGCGTCCACTTTCCGCCGGTACTCCTGGAGCCTTCGTCTGGCCATCCCTCAGGGAGATACCTGGCCCATCGGATCCCCATCTCATTGAGATGCTGATCAATCTGCTGCAACCACGAGGCACGTGGTTGGCCTATTGGCCTCCTCCACTCACGAGGCTCCTTCGCTGAGAGAATCTGGTGAGCAGATCAGCGTCAGGAAAACGAGCCAAATGTCCATCCAGCCGCAGCTGACACTCACGGACTATGCAGGTAATAAATCTCATTTGATCCTCTTTCTCAGCAACCGCTCGTTGGACACAAAGTCCGACGAGCGATAGTCAAGGATTCACCGAAGAGATCTGGCACCAATGGAATTAAGTCTCCATCTAGATCCTTTGTCAGAGTCCAAGTCTCACATCCATAGAGCAAGACTGGAAGCACCAAGGACCTGAAGACTCAGACTTTCGTCCTCCTGCACAGGTACCGGCAGCGCTACACCCCATGATCCAGTGAATCCATGACTCCCCAGGCCCGACCCAGACATCTATTAACCTCTGACTCACAGCCAGCAGAGACATGAATATCACTGCCAAGGTAAGTGAATCTCTCCACGACCTCAATATCCTCACCACAAACAGGCACAGACAGGACAGCAGCATCCAAGATGTCATTGAAATGTTAGCGACACCCTGATCCTCACTGGACAGGAAAGCGAAAATCCCGTCATGAACGACTTGTATCTAAATAACAAACGAGATGTTGTTTTGACAACTCCCTCCTTCAATGGAAGATGCACGTGATTGTGATGACACCACGTTTGTTGTCCGCCATCTCAGAGTACCAACAAAGAAAACGAAACTACACGTGCACTGCATCATTGTACTTACATTTGTTAAAATGGTGAATTTTTTGCTCATTTTTTTGTTTTGGTAATTATTTTTTATTTGGACTAGGAGGCTTTACTTACGAGTTATGTGAGATGTTCAAGAGGGATTCGGAATGAGATTGTCACATCCAAGAAACGGTGTGTGTGTGTGTGTGTGTGTGTGTGTGTGTGTGTGTGTGTGTGTGTGTGTGTGTGTGTGTGTGTGTGTGTGTGTGTGTGTGTGTGTGTGTGTGTGTGTGTGTGTGTGTGTATACAGATTTCACTTCATGGCGGACATCACTTCACTTTTAAATGGCCTTAACACAATGCTGCAAGGAAAGGGAAACACATCCCACTTGCTTTTAGTAGAGGTGCTATCATTTGAGCAAAAACTAGCATTGTTTGCGAGAGACATGGAGATGGGATTGCTGGCTCATTTCCCATCACTTAAACAATTCAAACAGGAGACAAACTATGAAACTTGACACCAAGAACCTTAAAAATGTGATACTGGAAATGTAAGAAGCCTTCGTTGAGCGATTTCAAGAATTCAGAAAGGAAAAGGCAACTTTATCATTTGTGTTAAAACCCCTTGAAGCAGACACTTCTGCACTCAACTTTTCAGCATTTACAGGAGTAGACCGAGCAGAACTAGAACTTGAACTGGCCAATTTGCAGGACAATGACATGTTGAGTTCTAAATTCAGAGGCTTCGTGACAAGGAAAATCTAGAAAGGCACCGATCGACCCTGGCACTTCAACACAGATAAACCGAAATGCATGATCGTAAAAAACACAAGACCAAATTGTGTTTGAAGTTTGGAATTCTTAACCACAAACCTACAGTAACATTAAGAGATATGAATTTGGTATTCTGTTCATATTCGGATCGACTTACCTGTGCGAGAAAGTGTTTTCAAGTATGAATTTCATAAAAAGCACACTGAGAAACCAATTGAACGAAGCGAGTTTAAAGTCCAGCTTGAAAATGAAAACGACAGCATACTGTCCAAACATTGAACGACTCTCCAACGAAACTCCACAGCAGAAATCACACGAAACTAGAAGGGCACTCGGGAGAGCGCATACAACCGCCACACGATGCCTGATCTAGTAGAACATATCTGGTCCAATAAATTTTCGTATTATCATGAAATATATGTATATCGTTTTTGGCCTTGTCTCTCAATGGTGAAGAATCACTTTAAAAATTGAAAAATTCTGTTATCTAGATATGGATTTGGATCTTCACCAAAACTGAATAAATTAGTCCTTATCATACACCCAACCTGTCCACCAAGTTTTTGCGGAATCCGTACATAACCTTTTGAGATATCATGCTATATATCGTTTTTTCTCCTATCTCTCAATGGTGAAGAATCACTGATATCCTGCACACACACACACACACACACACACACACACACACACACACACACACACACACACACACACACACACACACACACACACACAGACACACAGGGGTGAAAACATAACCTCCTTCCACCCTAGGTGGCGGAGGTAAATGTGGGTCAGCTGACTCGATGCACTGAATATAATTTCATGGCCCCTTTCATTGATACCAACTCAATAAACATGTATTGCATTAAAAATCAATGTTTGTATCTTTGTCCTGTTATTCAATTATTGATATAGGGTTTATGTGCATTGTGGCTCTTTAGAAATCACGTTTCTGATAAAATTTGAAAAAATGGCTCTTCTTGTTATTTGGGTTGCCGACCACTGCTCGAAGGCAACAGCACCCAACATACAGTGATCCCCAGACAGTTATTTTGTTAGTATATGTGCAGTTAGACCTTCCCCTCATGTATAATGGGTTAACGGGACTAAGTGTGTTGCGTGGGTCTTACAGCTAGGTCTAACTATATCTCTATCTTCTTTTCAATTCTGATTTCATTCCAAACATTTCCTTCAATCCATGATACAAAGCGAAGCAGGTGCAAATGCATGATAACAGACACGCACGCAGCCCTGTCATACTCACCACCGCACTGTACAGGACGCGCATGGCACACATCTTCATTCAGGTCTGCGTACTGATTTACAATGGAGTCTTAACATCGACCTCGCTCGCCACTTCGGCCACCAATATCTCCCGCAAATGGCAGAGGTCATCCCGCATCTCCGCCTCAATGCAGTCGTCACCAAGCAGAGTCGTGCTGCACGGCCCAGATCGCTCTGGCCACGTGGCGTGGGAACGGAACAAGCGCATTGACCAGCGCCAACCGCAAAGCGCCGGGGGGGGGGGGGGGGTGGGGTGCCTGAACTGGCATGCGGGGCCGACACGACCCTCGGCCAGTCGCCGGAACGTGACCCGGGGGGTTGGTGTAGGGTGATTCATGTGTTTGGTGCAAGTCAATTCCGTGGCTCGGCCATGTTGCACCGGATGTACAAATGGGACCATTTCCGGCCGAAGGAGCCTGGCAGCGTGGGCCTGGGGCCCAATAGGAGCGCACGATTCGGGTGACGGCACATCGCTTCGAGTCGTCACCCCACCCTACACCACGGGGCTTATAAAATGCAGATCGCGAAGCCGTTCGCTCTCTGGATATCTGCATTCGCCTGCTGCCCTGCTTTTCCCACATGCTGACTCCGCCTGCTGACTCCCACCTGCCTCGCCTGCTGGCTCTGCCCACTCCACCTGCCTTACTCGCCCACTTATCCAGCCAGCTTGCCTGCCTGCTCCGCCCACTCTCTGGACCAGTGCGGTGCACGTGCTTCCACGAGCCCCGGCACAGTAATTAGCAGGAGACAACGCACCAACTCTCAAGGTGGGATCGCTCAGCGGAGCATCCCCCAAAGTGTACTGGGTACAGCAGTCGGGTGACCGTGCAAGGGCTTGCGAGGCCGTAAGCCCTCATCTCCTCTCCTCTCCTTCCTTCTGATTATTTAATCTTCATCAGGTTTGTGTGTGTGTGTGTGTGTGTGTGTGTGTGTGTGTGTGTGTGTGTGTGTGTGTGTGTGTGTGTGTGTGTGTGTGTGTGTGTGTGTGTGTGTGTGTGTGTGTGCATGTATTGGCACCTGTCCTAGCTTAAGTTAAGAGTGTATGATTATATGTATCTATATATATAATAGGGTGATCCAAAAACAGCAAAAATAAAAATAATTCAGATGTTGTCTCCACAAGCCTTAAATTATTCCACTATGATTCAATAACGCGCATAAAAATTTTAAATTGATCGGAGGTGATTTAGAGGTCGCTCCATATGACGACTTTTAGTTTCATAAGTTGGTTAAATTAGGGTATGGTCAGGTACAATTACGGGTACTTCTGGATGTCCGAGGTGGAAATGAAGTGCATTTTAGAACTCTATGGGGTCGATTTACTCTAAGAAATGACTGCACCGACATTGAATTCACTACCATTTCGAAAATATGACCTAAAACAAGATTTATCATTACTGGAGTTTAACTAATCATACTCATTTCGATATTTTCTAATCTATAATTAATTTGTAGTCCGTCTAAACATTTCTTAGAGTAAATCAACCCCACTGAGTTCGAAAATGCAGTCCATTTTCATCTAGGAAGTACAGAAGTACCCGTAATCGTATCTGACCATACCCTAATTTTTCAATCAATGGAATTACAAACTATTAGAATATTTCGTCTGATTTACCAAATACCACTATCATCTCCGCCTCTATTGGTCTCCACTCCCGCCTGAACTTATTTCTAGCCGGCCCAACATCCAGTGTTTTAGATTCAATGATTCACGAAAAATATGTTAGTTATTAACATCCGCCATCGAAGATGGACGGAGGTTACTGTTTTCACCCCTGCTGTTTGTTTGTTTGTGAACAGTATTACGGAAAAACTCCTGGACGGATTTCGACGAAACTTGGTGGGGGGGGGTAGGTATGATCCAAGGATCATGCCATTAGATTTTGGACTTGGTCCAAAGTCCAATATGGCCGCTATGGCGGCCATTTTGAAAAAAATATTTGAATTTTTGTTTTTGCATTTCTACATGTTGTAAGTGATTTCCAACCAAAAATAAATAAATTTGTTTGAGAAAAAAAAAACAAATTTTGCAACTTTTTTTCAAAAAAAATTCGATTTTATTTGAAAAATATTTGAATTTTTTTTGCATTTCTACATGTTTTAAGTGATTTCCAACCCCCCCAAAAAAATTGTTGGAGAAAAAAACAACAAATTTTGCAACTTTTTTTCAAAAAAAATTTGATTTCTTTTTTTTGGCATTTCTACATGCGCGTCAATCTAGTTTAGTTTATTCAATCGTGGTTCAGTAGAGTCTGATCCGTTTTGACCTACAATGAATAGGATATCAGGTTCACTTAAGTGACCCAGCAGTATTGGCGGCAGAGGTTTTGCACTCCACCGAGTGCTCCCCCTCTGGTTTATTTAGTTATTATTATATTAAATTAGGGTATGGTGAGATGCGAATCCGTACACTTCTGAACTTCCTAGGTGAAAATGGACTGCATTTTCGAACTCAGTGGGGTCGATTTACTCAAAGTAATGTTTAAACGGACAACAAATTAATTATAGATTGGAAAATATCGAAATGAGTATGATTAGTTACTCAACTCCAGTAATGATAAATCTTGTTTTTTCATATTTTCGAAATGGTAGTGAATTCAATGTCGGTGCAGTCATTTCTTAGAGTAAATGGACCCCATAGAGTTCGAAAATGCACTCCATTTCCACCTCCACCTATATATATATATATATATATATATATATATATATATATATATATATATATATATATATATATATATATATATATATATATATTGTTATTAGTAAAGGATTCAGCGGTGGCGGTATTCTGACGATGGTGTCGACCACTGTCCGTAACCAGTTTGGGTTTTCGCACCCTACTCTTGACAGCCAAATGTTACAGATTCGGTGCCACCCTAACCACCACCGTCTCCGGGGTTATAACGCCGGCTGGTTCGGCACAATTATCGGGTTACGCGTCTCGAATCACGATACCAAAATACACCTGTACCTTGCCAGCTGGGGGAATAGACCCCGGTTACAGACTGGTTTTGTCAGAGACCGAGCGGGGTCTACCAGTCTATAACCATTTTCGTTTTTATATCCAAATCGAGCGGATCGTTCCTCGACACGGCACAAATTAATTCAAAGCGGCAACTTCATACGAATCAGCCAAATTTATTGGGGACACGGGAAACACGACACAAGTAAAGCATTCAAGACAATGTTACAATTAATCTATAACCCGTTATTAACTAGGGAGCTACGGATTATGGGTTTCGAAGGAACTCTAACGAGATAAGCCTTACACGACATGCAAACAAGACATGGACAGCATGCAGACAAGACACAGAATACTTGGTGATGTTTCATGGACGAGAGGAAAGTGTGTCAAAGGCACGAATGTGGCTCGTGACAAGCAGATGTCCACGGATTCGAGCCCCAAGCTCGAGCATGCCATGTGGCAAGATGGCGGCGCCGTACTCTTTCTTCTCAAGGCAACGCTTGCACACGCCCTCCTCAGCGTGTTCTAACCCCGCGCAATGTCGACGGCGCAAGACCGTCTGATCGATGGTGGGTCTCAGCTGGTTTCACACAAGGTCCAGCATACAAGTCCAGGCCTGGCCTGTTCACCAGACCAGGCCAAATCGCGGCAGATCACGACCCTCAGGTTCAGTTCCTCCGACTGCCGATCGCACCACACTTCGGCACTCTCGTCGCAGATACACCCCTGCCTTTCCTTCGCTCGCTCGCCTCGAAGCCCACTGCTCATCCAGCAGATCGCGATTCGACACTCGCCGTTTCTCTGTTTCCTTCCCGGCGCACGCTCACTTCAAGCCGACTGCTCATCCAGCAGATCGCGACTCGACACTCGTCGTTTCTCTGTTTCCTTCCTGGCGCACGCTCGCCTCAAAGCCGACTGCTCATCCAGCAGATCGCGACTCGACACTCGTCGTATCTCTGTTGCCTTCTCTGCCTTTCTTTCAGCTCGTTCCTCACGAAAACAGACACAGCCGTCCCGTGTACAGCCGATCGACGCCACCTCAGCGCTCCCAGTTTCACCACCTTTTCCCGACGCACGCTCGCCTCGAAGAAAACCCCTCGCTCCTCCCTTCAGTCTCACTTCCTTCTCTAGGCCACTCCCCCTCTCAGAGCTGGGCAGGGACTATTGTCCAGAGAGAGGAAGAAAGAAGAAGAACCCCTCGGTCCACCACCAATGTACGAACAATGAACATGCCTCTTACACCTCCCGACACACATGTAGCATCCATTTACCGAACAACCTGGCTAAACATGCATTTAATGGGGGATCTGGGCTAATCCTATATTTAATAACCCACTAAGGGCCATTTCCACAACAATATATATATATATATATATATATATATATATATATATATATATATATATATATATATATATATATATTATACATTCATACATACATTGATATACATACATAGATACATTGATATACATACATACATACATTAGGCTCATGCTGTCTTTGTCTGCCTGTCCCACCCTGAAAAACAGAAACGCTCCTCAGAGAAAAAATATATAAACAGAAAAAGTTGCAGCAAATTAATCCAAACCTATGGGGAAACTATAATTTTTAAAAACGGACTAAAAATTGAACCAGGACGGTGTATCAGGAAACAGATCGCTGCTTTAAGTGGTCCTGTTTGTTTTGTTTTTTAAGTTCTTTTTATTTGTTGTTAAGAAATATGATTTTGGAATTCCACAATACTCTGTACAGTATCTTTAATTGGCTGATGCCATTCGTCTGTCTCCCCCCCCCCCCTTCCACACCTCACCCCAACATAAAACACAGAAATGCTCCTCGAAGACAATAAATTACATAAAAGTTGCTTCAAATTCATAAAATTCACAAAGACATCAAAGTTGCTGACATCACCTTCATCAACCATCCACGTTTCGATAACATATAGATAACTTGTATTCATTTCTATTCTCCGCTGCCCGAGCAACATCTCGCTGAATGCGGTGAAAATCAGCTCCACTACGAGCCTGAGATCATGTAAATAACTAAATAATAAAACGATATTATTTCATGATTTGAATCACTTTATCAGATATAAGTGAAAACCAGTCAATTACCGGCTCACCTTACAGGTAACATGATTTCTGAGGACTGTGATGACACTGCTGATAAAGTGACCCCCTGTTCAAGCAAGAATTCGGAATATTTTCAGGAAGCCAGTGATACTGCAACACTCGTTATATATGAAAGATACCATGGTATCTTTAACTTCTACCAACTAATGCCGGCAGACGAGACCACCCAGCTTTACGTCAATCCAAGGGACCGCACGCTTTGGGATGCAACACCCTGCCTGTGAAGCACGAATCCAGTAGAATCCAGACTCGATGGGTCAGCAGGTCAAAATAAAATGTGCTCACTCCCTCTGCACCATCCTATGTCAAGGGAACAGACAGTGAGTGATTAATGCTATTTACTTGAACCATGTACAACCGGATGCACAAGTACTATTCATCTGACTGTTGTTCATCTTATTGAATACTTATTCATAAGAATGGTATAAATAGTGCTGTTCAACTGCATTCAACTTATCAATTGGACCTCTTGATGGGACTCGACTATCTACAATACTCGGCATTTTTAGCTTTTCTAGAATATAAAATTTCAGATAAGGTATCGTCATCGTGCACCGTCCGTCCGTCTCCTATTTCGACTTCTCCGGCCAAACCGCTGGGCCGATCCGCTTCAAATTTGGCAACAACGTTCCTCTCCTGACTGCTAATAGCCAATAGGAATTGCAAAGCTTGTTCCGGTCACACGACTAAATAGGTCGAAATGGCCGGCTTCTTAAATTTCTTCAAAAATCTTCTTCTCCAAACCAACCAATCAGAATGCTACCAAACTTGCTTGACAGCATTAGGCCAGGGAAGGGATGTCAAATTGCGGAGGTCATGCCGATCATGTGACCAGAAATGTGTCAAAATGGCCGACATAGTAAATGTTTGGGAAAAATCACATAAATTCCTTCAAATACATTCCTCTCCGGATACACCAACAAGAATGCTACAAAATTTGCGTTACACCATCGGGACAGGGCCCAGGTAAGATAAAAGATTGAATCAAAAGACGGCATGTTGTACTTCACAAACATTATGCTATATTCACTCAACAATTTGCCTGAGGTCATCTTCCATTTGCTTGGAAATCAGCTGACGTCACCTTCATCAACCATCCATACTGCTTATATATGGTGCGAGCAAAAATCACTTCCACTTCGCCGCAAAAGGTCAGTGTTGGATGCTTTGGTTTGAACCTCTGCTAAAAATGAGTGAAATCAAACATTTTGAAAAATTAGAATTATTGTCACTCAGATTTCAACATCACGGTAATGCATATTGTTCAGTTTATTTTTTTTTAACTTTCTTTATGCAAGATGATGATGCTTTATACCAGCTACCACCAGGTGATGCTATATGATACACATTCCCATAGAGAGAACTGGGGTCTCCCACCAAGCTGTTCCCAAACTAACTACTAACAAACTAACTGGGGTCCCAAACTAACAGCTCAGGTCTCCCACCCCCCCCACCCTGTGAACCCCCCTCCCCCCTTACCCAGATAAATAAAAAAACAAAACACTGTTTCCCTTATATGCAACATGCACAATTTGGTTGGATTTGGTTCATTAGTTTGTTTTTAGTTTTTGAAGCATATATAAATATACAAATTCAGTTTTATAGTATGGATTGTCAGGAACCTGGCTTACATTGGAACACAGCGTGTTACACATATGGTGCTGCGAAAGAGCATCATAAAAGACAACATAGGTGTGTGTATGCGTGTGTGTATGTACACTCTTAAACAGAAAAGATTGGGTTGGGAAGGATAGTGGAGAAAAAAAAAAAAAGAGTGCATGGGAGTAAATAAGGAAAAGGGAGGAGTCGGATAAGGGAAAGAAGTTTGGGAATAAGTGGGGGTATGGAGATTAATTTGCAGATTGGCATCTTAGGATTCTCAACATCAACACCACGAGTTTACATTCAGTGTAATTCTCTCTTTAATCAAATGTCCCCACATCCAAAACCATGATCTTTTCTACATCCGTTAAATCACCACCACCACCCCCCCCCCCTCATCCCCCAAGTCCCCTCCAAAAATAAAAATTTTTGCTTCTGCTTTCTCCATTACCCCTCAACCTTACCATTGCCTCCCTTGTTGTCCATCTGTTTATTTTGTCCCTCAGGCCTGCTGTTGTCGTTCCTCCATCCTCTTTCTGCTGTTCCATTTGTTCTGTTACATCCTGATCAGTCCCTTGTTCCACTTTGAGCTCTTCCACAAGCCTAGACTTTGTACACAAAAAAATGTTGTGTTTCTCACATTGTAATTGTGCTGTGTGTCAGTGAGTGAGCGTGTCACTCCACACTGGCTCTCACATCTCCGATTAATCTATGCACCCGTGTGAGGTTCTACAATGTTAAATGCTTTGTTGAGCTATTCTTGTGAAAGTTCAAATTTAGTCTCAATCTACCCGGTTCCTATTTTATTGCTCCACAACGCAAGCAGAGTTATGTTTTGCAATACCATGTTTTTCCAACCCAAGTCCCAAACTGCTTCTTGTTGACACATCGTGACAAACCAAATGTTCACACATGTAAATTTTGGAGAATGTTTGCAATACATCCCTAGAATCCTAAAGGGTGTGACTGTAGACGTTTAGGAAATTGCGTTTTGGTGATAGTTAATCCTCGCAAGTTAGGGTAAGCAAGGAGAAAGGATTTGAGTGAATAGATGTGTTGTAGTAGAGTTCTACTACTAGTACTGTACAAGCTCGCAAGCTGCACAGAAAAAAGATTACTCGACCAGTTATACTCGTTTCATTTCCCCCATCCCTCCCACAAATGAAAGTTTGAAAGGAAGTTGTAACTTATGAAGGCTAATAACAAAACCACTGTTCAAATGATGTTCAAAATGTTCTTGGCAGTGATATACTCATAATATAGAATGACAAGCCACGGTTCTGTTTGTTTGTTTGTTTGTTTGTTTGTCAATGGCGTGTCCCTCGACTTCAATGCACTTGCTCCATTTATCATTCAAACTGTCTCTGGTGGAAAGCAGAACTTTTCAGATTGCTCTGTCAACCACCTTTTGGTTGGTTCAGTCATTTCCTCCGTTTTTGGCCATGCAGGTACGAGTTCAAACGTTGAAAGATAATAGTCAGAGGGAATCAGATGTGGCTGAGGGTTGGGTGCAAAATGCATTCGGTGTTGGTGGTCCCTTGTGCTTCTATAACGGCTTCAGGATCCCAGTGGTGGTCACGTTTTATCAGCAGTTATCAGGCGAGTGATAAAGTTGGTCACATCTGCCAGCCATTGTGACTCATGGTGATATTCAAGGGTAGTCATGTCTGATATTAAACAAAAAAAGTCAACCTTCCATTTGGCTACTAATATGAGGGTCACCTGTGACGGGCACGGCTACCATGCGTCCGTGCTCTTTTGGCACTGTCATCTTCTTGCAAAAAAAAATTTGATGACACCTTGATCTTGATGCTCAATTTTAGTAAGATCAATCATTGTGAGCATTAGTCTTCTGGATTACTGTATATTACAAGAGTGCAAACGACATCAGATTAATGAAACTAATGGGACATAGCAAGCACACATGAAAGTATATAATAGGATGCCAATAATTCCCTGTTCCTATAACACTTGAATGCCCCTTAGGTTACTGGTCATGCTCAAAACAAAGTAAATAAAAAGAAATTTTACGAATACGAATGGTCAGATGAAGCTGGAATTAGATACATCATCCATCGATCCATGCAAGACGACGTACACTGTTATTCAGTGTTCGTTCACCCACACTCCGTGAACGTTTCCATGGCTGATTCAGATACAGATTGAAGGTAACAAAGGCCGGCCGAAAAACAGTCAACATGTTATGAGATTGGTAATGAAATATAATTTTTTTTAAACAATAGAATGCTATTGTCTTAGTGAAGGCTACAGTGTCGGTTTGTCGGTGGATAAGTTAAACAATGGATTTTATCAACTGAAAACCAATTGGAGTATTGTTACAAACATTGAATTGGAAGTCGACATGAGGTTTGTAATGTGATTTCGTGATTTTTATGTGATTTAGTTTATAATGTGATTTAGTGAAGTGTATTAAAAAAGTATCTTCCTGCCATGTCCTTAATATCATGCTAGTCATTTTGTATCAACCATGGATGACACATGGGATTTTGCCTCCATCTTGGACAGATGCATGTGCGGACCAAAGTTGAGTGACAGGAGATAAGTGGGTGTAGTAAAGGAAACTTGTAATAGATAGGTATTAAAAGGGAAAACTCATGTGGCCGACCTCACAAGAAAATTGGATTAATTGGTGTCATGCAAGTTCCTTGAAAGATAACTCATATTATATTATTATATTATATTTGGTTTTAAAGGTTTTGGAGATTTTAGATCCTCGTGGAGGATCTCTAAGTCTTACTCACATTGTTGTTCTTGTCGACTTTTTTGTTTCACAGCCTACAGTTTTCATCGAAACTTCCTGAAACTTGGGGTATATATGTAAAAATACCCTCCGCAGACAGTAGCCATCTCCGATTTTGAAAATTCTTCCCAGAAAAAACGTTAACGTCATAATATCTCTGCTAATGGAAATCCCCTATACCATTATCTCCGAAACTCGTTCGTTTCACAGCCTACAGTTTTCATCGAAACTTCCTGAAACTTGGCATATATATGTAAAAATACCCTGCGCACAGTAACCATCTCCGATTTTGGAAATTCTTCCTAGAAAAAAAGTTAACATCATAATATCGCCACTAATGGAAATCCCTATACCATTATCTCCGAAACTAGTTTGTTTCACAGTCTACAGTTTTCATCGAAACTTCCTGAAACTTGGCGTATATATGTAAAAAAAATACCCTGCGCAGACAGTAACCATCTCCGATTTTGAAAATTCCTCCTCGAAAAAAAGTTATGACGTCAAAATATCTCCGCTAATGGAAATCGCCTAAAAAATATCTCAAACTCGGCAAGCTTTTTGAATTCTGTTTGCTGGAATCGAACAGGGCATCAGTAGAGATTAATTACCGCACATATGATACATCACTATGACGTCATATCAATTTTTATGACGTCATTCCTATTTTTGACATTTTTTTGTTTCATAACCCAGAGTTTTCATCGGATCTTCGTGAAACTTGTATTGCCATGTATGTGCAGAAAGCCCACGCGCAGGCAGTAACCATCTCCGATTTTGGAAATTCTTCCTAGAAAAAAAGTTGACGTCATAATATCGCCCCGAATGGAAATCGCCTATACCATTATCTCCGAAACTAGGCAAGCTGTTTGAATTTTGTTTGCGGGAATCAAGCCGGGCATTAGCACAGATAATTTAGTGCAAACCTGATACATCACAATGACGTCATATTCGTTTTTGTGACGTCATCATTAAGAGGACGAGGATCTCAGCTCATTCGAGCTTGTTAATAACATTCATGCTTCCTGTTTGATAGAAATTGAAGGATTTTGGCAGAATGCACGGTTCATATTATGGTCTAAAGCTTTTTACAAATCGCTGGAATAAACTTCAGTTTGTCCATCTGCTTCGAATTGACGACTTTTTTTTTTTAAGTCCCAGTCACTTCAAATAGTGATGCGAGAGTAGGAATTTGGAATTTGTTCATGCTGCCAGCTATAACTTGCATACTCTTCGTGAAGGACATGGTGGGATCGTTAACCTCCACCAAACAATGCGGGCACATTGTACACCCAATATCCGAGGTATTGCGCACATTGTTGTCTTGCTCTGCCTGCAAAAAACGAGGGTGACTGGTTACAGCTGGGTTGAGTTTCAAACCCAGTTGGTTAGACTGGTCAGAGATGAGGCTATCTATACCACGAGGCTATCTTGCCAAACCACAATCTCTCAGTTTATTATTTTATTGTAAGGATGAAGGGGAGTGAGGAAGAGAGAGGGGGAGAAGGAGACCAGTGGGGCAGGCTCAGAAATATCACACACACACACACACACACACACACACACACACACACACACACACACACACACACACACACACACACACACTTTAAGGCCATTTCCCCCTGCTAGAGCAGGGGGTTAGCCTTGCAGGTCCATTGACAATCTTCTATTATGGTTCCCTTTTTTTGAGGCAATGTTTTTTTTTCTGGCCAGATGCCCTTCCTGACGCCAACCCTTAAGTTGCCTCTTATAACACCCAGGGGTACGGTGTACTATTGTAAACCGGGGCACACACCTGGAGCGCAGAGATATCACAAAGGTGTTTTATTTATTTATTCTGTTTTTGTCGATTTTAGATCCTCGTGGAGGATCTCTAAGTCTTACGATGTTGTTCTTGTGGACTTTTTTGTTTCACAGCCTACAGTTTTCATCGAAACTTCCTGAAACTTGGCGTATATATGTAAAAATACCCTGCGCAGACAGTAACCATCTTCGATTTTGAAAATTCCTCCCAGTAAAAAAGTTATGACGTCAAAATATCTCCGTTAATGGAAATCGCCTAAAAAGATTATCTCAAACTAGGCAAGCTTTTTGAATTCTGTTTGCGGGAATCGAACAGGGCATGAGCAGAGATGAACTCGAGGGGGAGCACTCGGGAGAGTGCAAAACCTCCGCCGCCAATACTGCTGGGTCACTCAAGTGAACCTTATATCTTATTCATTAAATATGATGTCAACAGTGCTGACAGTTATAGTTCTTTTCTTCAACATTTTTTTTTGGGGGGGGGGGGAGGGTTGGAAATCACTTAAAACATGCAGAAATGCAAAAAAAAGAAATCAAAATTTTGTTGAAAAAAAAGTTGCAAAAAAAATATTTTTTCTCTCACAATTTTTTTTGGGGGGGTTGGAAATCACTTAAAACACGTAGAAATGCAAAAAAAACATTTATCTAACAATTTTTTTGGGAGGGGGTTGGAAATCACTTACAAAATGTAGAAATGCAAAAAAAAAAAATTCTCAAACAATTTTTTTTGGGGGGGGGACCAAGTCCAAAATTTAATGGGATGATTCTTGGACCATACCTCACCCCCCCCCCCCACCAAGTTTCGTCGAAATCCGTCGAGGAGTTTTTCCGTAATACTGTTCACAAACAAACAGAAAGGGGTGAAAACAGTAACCTCCATCCATCTTCGAAGATGGCGGAGGTTAATTACCGCACATATGATGCATCACTATGACGTCATCTCAATTTTTATGACGTCATTCCTATTTTTTGACTTTTTTGTTTCACAACCCAGAGTTTTCATCGGATCTTCGTGAAACTTGCCATGTATGTGCAGAAAGCCCACGCGCAGGCAGTAACCATCTCCGATTTTGGAAATTCTTCCTAAAAAAAAGTTGACGTCATAATATCGCCGCTAATGGAAATCGCCTATACCATTATCTCCGAAACTAGGCAAGCTGTTTGAATTTTGTTTGCGGGAATCAAGCCGGGCATTAGCACAGATAATTTAGTGCAAACCTGATACATCACAATGACGTCATATTCGTTTTTGTGACGTCATCATTAAGAGGACGAGGATCTCAGCTCATTCGAGCTTGTTAATAACATTCATGCTTCCTGTATGATAGAAATTGAAGGATTTTGGCAGAATGCACGGTTCATATTATGGTCTAAAGCTTTTTACAAATCGCTGGAATAAACTTCAGTTTGTCCACCTGCTTCGAATTAACGATTTTCTTTTTTAAGTCCCAGTCACTTCAAATGTGAAGAATGTGAGATTCAAATGTTTCAAATTCAAAGATTCAAATTCAAATGCGAGAGTAGGAATTAGGAATTTGGAATTTGTTCATGCTGCCAGCTATAACTTGCATACTCTTCGTGAAGGGCATGGTGGGATCGTTAGCCTGCAAAAAACGAGGGTGACTGGTTACAGCTGGGTTGAGTTTCAAACCCATTTGGTTAGACTGGTCAGAGGTGAGGCTATCTATACTACGAGGCTTTCTTGCCAAACCACAATCTATCAGTTTATTATTTTATTGGGAGGATGGAAGAGAGAGGAGACCAGTGGGGCAGGCACATAAATATCACACACACACACACACACACACACACACACACACACACACACACACACACACACACACACACACACACACACACACACACACACACTTTTAGGCCATTTCCCCCCTGCTAGAGCAGGGGGGTAGCCTTGCAGGTCTCTTGACAATCTTCTATCATGGTTCCCTTTTTTTTTGAGGCAATTTTTTTTTTCTGGCCGGATGCCCTTCCTGACGCCAACCCTTAAGTCGCCTCTTATAACACCAAGGGATACGGTGTACCTATTCTAAACCGGGCACACACCTGGAGTGCAGAGATATAACAAAGGTGTTTTATTTATTCTGTTTTTGTTGATTTTTTTTTGGTGAGGTGGGAGAATGGAGAGGGTTGGAGAGTGATGAATGAACAAATACCGACTGCACAATCACTACACGCGTATAGTCAACCTTCCATGTCCAAGCTACCTACCAGTCTGGCCAATAACCCTCTACCTTTGTATTCTGATTATTCGAGGAAACTATGTAGTTTCAGTGAAATCTCTTCACCGTCTCTGTGCTTCCACCTTTCCAGGGAGAACATGCCATGCGTTAACTAGATGCTTGTGATGATTTCGCTGTCGGAATGGTCTCTCCCCTGCGAATACAACCCAAAACCCTATTAGCTTTACCCCTCGCCTCCTGGACATGCACACGTTTTCTCATCGATAACCTTTTGATCATGGCCCATCATCGTTGTCGTGTAAAATGGTGAGGCGTGTACAGATAAAGTAAATGGATTTATCACAAGGAAATAGAGTTCATGGAAGACCTTAGCCTGCACTGTCTTGAGAAAAAAGGACATGGGGAGGGTCTTTCAACTCTCGCTTTGTGTTTCCAAGCACGATCTATATTGGCTTTGTTCGTGAACTTTGAACAACAGGTGTGGTGGCAATCCTACGAACGCGTTGGGTCAAATGGAACAGTCCAGGGTTGAAGCTTCTGCCTTCTTTTCATTCATTCATTTTTCAGTCCCGTACCGGTTTCACTGGAGGGAACTGTACTGAAGATTTGCTCTCCGTCTGTCCTGTCCCACCTATGGTTTTTAAGACTTTTTCCCCATACCCTTTGACATATTCAACCGAAATTTGGTACATGGCAATATTATGACGAGTTTCGGGGCGTTCCATCAATTTTTCACAGTTATACCTTTTTTTCAACTTAGAAAATATTGTTACGAATTTGGAAGCTTACTGCACTCAGCATTCAGGTCCTTATAGAACAGTTATATCGGTAAGTACGTGTTTCTAGTTAGGGTCCTGTCCCTAGTCTAATGCAAATTAAATGTTCATGCGCTGCGAAGTTATTTTGATGGTCAGGGTTTTCTTATAACAACAACAACACCAGCGGCACCGTCGCCTCGCTCACCAACGCCATAGCGCACGTGTTTCTGGCTGCGGACCTGGGTGGGACCCATCGCTCCAGAGCCGACTCTGCCCACGAGGGCAAGGGCGTGCACTTCGTCCAATCAGGAGGCTCATCGCCTCAGGTCGGGACTCCACCCAGAAGGGTGGAAGTCGCCCCGCCTTCCATGGGGCTGTCCAATGAGCGACGGCCAGCGAATCGTGCGATGGGTCCGACCAATGAGGAGGCGAGTGGCCAGGGGAAGAAGCCCCTCCCTCCTGAGGAGAAAGTGTAGTTGTCTGGACCAGCGAGTGGAGAGACGGTGTGCTCGTGGCAGGAGCGTTGTCCAGTCAGAGTGTTCGGGGCGTTCTGGCTGGAACATCAAGGTCTCGTCGCCTGGTCATGTCGTCTTGCCTGCCGGCGTTCTGTCTGGTCCACCTTTGCGCCGGCTGACATCCATCATTGCATTGTGTTGCGGGTTCGAGTCCCGCCGAACTGGATCATCGAAAACAGCACGAGGCGGGGAGGTGCGAGACAGATCCTCCCCTTCGGCTCACCTTCCCTCCCGAGCTGAAGGGCCGAATGAAGGCCGCGGCCATCACTTCTTTTGGGTATTTGTGTGTGTGTCTGTGGGCCCGTCTTCAAGTACAATTGTTGAAGTGCCTTGTACATACTTGCATTTCTTTTAGTCGGATAACTCTGCTGTTTGTGTATTCCTTCCCCCCCCCCCCCCATTATAAATAAATCCCCTGTTAAATGTTTCAGCTCGTTTCTGTGTTTTCTTCATCGGTTTAGCATGGTGCGTCTTGTTGGATTAAAAAGGCCGTTGCTGCCGTAGTTGTGCATTTGGACCGACGGGACCTCGGTAACCATCCGCTCGGGTCGAGCATGGTAACGGCTCGTCCCATTTGAGCTCCGTCGAGGGTGTAAATTCCTCGGTAGCTCGCCACGTGGGCCTATAGGTATTTTGAAGTTTGGCAAATAACCCTGTCCCACGCGGTTGAATTATTGACGATTCACGGTCCTGTAAGGCACCTGTACCTTCAGAGTTATCGGAAAGGTACGATCTAGATTCCAGGTGTTCGGTAGAGCCGACTCTACTGTTCCATCTATCAGTCGTGCTCGCTGCCGATACCCGGCCCACAACAATATCACATCAGTCAGGGACATTATTACAAAGCAATTCTTGCTCTTGTTTGTTATTTTCCACGTGAAACATGGAAATTCATCATCAACTGGCATTTCAATTCAAAAAGGGTGCATCACATCCTTTTCACAAAAGCATGAAACATTTGAATTGAATGAGGAACAAATGACAGTCAAAAACGACAACACAAGGTAAGTGGAGCACGAAGGTGAATAGCTGAACGAGTAAAATAAAAACAATTATGAAATAGGTGCGATGTGTCCCACATTATCCTATGAACGCTCGACACAGCACGTTTCTCATACAAGGTACAAATCGAGGGAACGTGTGTCCGTATTACACGATGGGCAATCTTCCTGGGTCTTTACAATTTCTTAACATTCTCTTTTGATTAATTACCAAATGTACACATCAAATTGAAAGGAAGAACACTTTGAATCGAGGACCGATGGAAAAGAACCAAAATGCTATTGTCGTTGCCATTTTTGGATGAATGTCCTTGTTATTCCGCCCTCAGTGTGTGGGAAATTTGTTCTGCCTGTTCTCCAAATTGAAGAGTTTCATTGAATAATTTTTTTACGATGGCAATAAGGTGATCTCAGCGGATGGCTTTCAGGAGAAGCAGGACCAGGACTTGCACAAGATGGGATGACCTAAACTGCAGCAGTGCCGATTCCTGTGCATTTACCTCAAGACGTTGAACTTGACCATGTTGGACTTGAAAAACAAGTGAACAATTTTAAAAAAAGAAATTTGGTGGCGTTTTCCACGTCATGCTAGAAAATGTACCAATGATCCTTATAGGAGCTCGAGAGTTTCCGATAAAAAACGGAATATAATACTACTGGAAACACAAAACACGAAATTGCTTCATACTTCAGGATGCCAGGTTTATGTACAAAAGTATAGTCCAATATGCCATAAAATAACTGTGATCAAAAGGAATTGCACCAATTGCCAAAGACAACAAAATAAATAAACTACATCCTTTTCTGTACAAAAGCATTTTTCAATCCCCACTCCTTGTTTATAGTAGTCATTTACTGTGAACAAACCGGGGTCATCCTTGCATTTGTCATGCTGTGTTGTCCACCAAAATGGCCCACAAATAAGCCTTCAGTATTTTTTCCTCTCTCTCCCTCCCTCCCTTTAGTGGCAAAATAAATGTATCAACAATCTGTATAATGGACTGCACAAAGCAAGATACCATGCAGCAAAGCAACTGAGAGAATGAGAACATGAGGTCGTTTGATTCCAGCACATCGGCTTTTCAGAACTGCAGAGCTGACAATGTAGAACAAAATAACAATAATTTCATTTTTAACATATTACCATACTCTGAACTATAAATTGCAGTTTTGTTTTTTTTTACACTTTTGCTCCCTGAGGTATCCACTTCAGAACTGCTATTAGTACAAAATGAATGAGCTTCTGCCGTATGGATACAGCATATACCGGACAGCAGGGAGTTTGTTGTTTGGCGTAAACACATTAAAAACACTATAAATGACTGGATCATCTGTGGAAAGCCACTCTCCAAACTGAGTCTCAGACCAAAGTTCATAATTTATATAAGAGTAACGAGTCAATTGCAAGAAGTGTCCAGCAAACAGTAAATGCTCCATCAGGCCAAGAACCTAGAATCAGCATTTTTACAACAATGGCAGAAGTTTTTTTTCCCACAGTGTTGGCACCAGTGCATGCAGCATCCTTTCACTGGGGAAGGAATGGTAACTTTTGGTGTCAAACAGCCCCAGCTGTGGATGGTATACCAAACAACTGACGTGACATCGGAATATGGGGTGGTGGGGGAAGAATACGCGATCGACACATGCACACACTTAGGTCACCGAGGAGACACAGAGGACGACAATGTTTGCGACAGAGGAGTCACAAAATTACTTTTCAAAACTTGTGCTACGACGTTGGCCGCCTTATCTCCAAGACACTGGCAGATGTCTAACAAAGCACGCACACGTGCCATTCGAGTCTGTTCAGCACAAATCTTCTCGTAGTTCTCAATCTCGAGTAGCCCGTTGGCCCGCATGCGATCGAGTGCTTTGTTGAGGATGGCCGGCGTGGTCGTTTCCACGAGGCTTTCTCGCCAAAGCTGAAGCCAGCACGAGGCTACAGAATCGACTGCATGGATGTTCTTACAATGTAAGCAGCGTACCGTGCTTTGCTTTATGATGCTGTTATCTTGGTGCTGCAATACCGATTTTGTAGTTTCCACAGCGATGTTAGAAGATGTATCATTCAAATGGGCCTTGCCTTTACTTAGTTTGGTACAACACGATGGAAACTGCTCATCATTTCTTGAGGAAAGAGCCAAAGGCACATTTCTGTTGGGTATAGCTGAACAATGCAAAACCTCGGGTCCTTCAGGCAATGTCATGCCAGAATAAGCAGCAGCTTTTGTTGTTACATTTGAGAGAACAGGATTGATGTGATTTTCACAATGTGGCACTTGAAAGGGATGAGCGAGGGACGAAACGCGCAGTGCACGTTTCATATCGGATGTTGCAGAGTTCAACTTCGCTTGGAGCAATAACTGGGATGTTTTAGCAGCACCAGCAGTGGATAGTGGAAGCTGCGGGGTTGTCTGTAATCGAGGAGGTACCCGAAACACTTTCTGAACTTCATCAGGCACCACGTGTTCTTCCTGTGTTTCTTGATCCGTCTCAATTTTGTGCAAGGGAGTTGGCGTTGCTGAAGCCCGTGACGGGATGTTGCAAATCTTGCTTTCAGAATTGCCTGGAAATCGGCACCAAAAAGGGGGAAGAATGCATTAGGTTTGTTGTTTTGTTACACACAAGATTTGCAATGGTGTTAAGCTCTGTTAAGCTCAAATCAGAGGTTTGTAACAAGTCCCACTGAAGTACACTCCAAGTAAGTAGAGTGAAACAAATTGAACTAGAAGGGCACTCGGTCGAGCGCACACCCCCCACACCGAGAACAATACCTGATCCACGAGAACATATTGGGCCCAATACATTTTTGAG
Organism: Eptatretus burgeri; assembly: GCF_056783735.1. Taxonomy (NCBI): domain Eukaryota; kingdom Metazoa; phylum Chordata; class Myxini; order Myxiniformes; family Myxinidae; genus Eptatretus; species Eptatretus burgeri. The sequence continues at coordinate 29,357,860 of NC_140967.1, read as the reverse complement.
ATATCATGCTATACGTCGTTTTTGGCTGTCTCAATGGTGAAGAATCACTTTTAAAATTAAATAATTCTCGTATCAAGATCCGCAATTGGATCTCCACCAAAATCGAATCAGTTCGTCCTTGTCACACACCCAATCTGCCCACCAAGTTTCATCAGGATCAGTCCACAACATTTTGAGATATCCTGCACACAGAGACAGACAGACAGAGAGTGGTGAAAACATAACATCCTTCACCTTCGGTGGTGGAGGTAATAATACCTGGAATGTTCAGAATCAAAGGGACTTGTTCTCGGTCATTGATTCGAGACTGTGGAAGAGTGTTTGACGTTATCGAATGAAATGTATTTCCGGCCTCGTTGGCATTCTCCAAGCCTCCAGCAGCTTGTGTTGGGCACTGGAAAAACAGAAAAGCAATTGTTAGGGGCCAGTGAATACTTTTTCAGGAATATGTATATGTATATATATAGGGTGTCCCAAAAAATATACAACTTTTAAAATGCTTCGTTTGATCCGAAAAAAGCAGTAATTTTGTCACTAATGCTTCATTTCTTTTTGCAGAGACCCTGAAGTTTATTTTGATACCAAGAAAGCGCCGGAAAAATGCCAAGACTGACCGTACAACAACGGACTAAAATTGTTGAACTTTGGCACCAGACGAAAAGTGTCATACAGGTGCGACGTCTTTACTCGAGACATTTCGGTATCCACTTGCGCCATGCACCAAACTTTCGGACAATAAAGTGCACCATCGCAAAGTTTACCAATGTGGGAACCATCTGTGACCTTCACAAGGGTCACAGTGGTCAGAAGAGGACAGGTCATAGTGAAGAAAATGTGGAAATGGTGAGACAGGCGGTCGTTCAGAGTCCAAAAAAATCGATTCGACGACTTTCTGCCGAGACAAACATTCATAAGAGCACCGTTCAGAGGATCCTTCGCCAAGACATTCCTGCCTTTCCATACAAAATTCAAACGGAAACGGTGTTTACTGATCAACAGAAACGCAAACGACTCGACTTTGCAAATTGGTTCTCAGGAAAGTTGGAGGAAGATGCAGACTTCCTCAAAAAACTTCACATGACGGACGAATGCCATGCTCACTTGTCCGGGGAGGTAAACAAGCAAAACTTTCGGTACTGGGGAACTGAAAATCCTGGTAATGAATCAACTGAACCGGTGCCTCGATCTGTTCTCAAAGTCACCACGTGGGTGGCGGTTGGTTGGTATGGGATAATTGGTCCATACTTCTTTGAAGATGACCAGGGACGCACTTGCACGGAAACCAGAGGAACTATCGCGAAATGATTCAGGAATTCTATCTGCCTGAGCTACGTACTCAGGCCCGTAGGAGAAACAACCTGATCCAGATGAGAACCCAGTGGTTCCAGCAGGATGGGGGCACCGCCCCATACAGCCAGGGAAACAAGGCGTTTTCTCAACCAACATTTTGAGGGCCGCTTTATCTCCCTCTACGAAGACGTTGAGTGGATTCCCCTGACCTTACTCCTCCACACTTCTTGTGGGGGTATCTCAAGGACAGGATCTATGGAAACCCTAGGCCTCAGACTCTTGATCAGCTGAAGGAAAACATCCACCGATAAATCCAGAACATTCCTCAGGAAACGTTTCCCAAAGTGATGGAGAACATGACAACGCGTTTGCAGGCAGTGATCGGACAACGTGGAGCCTACGTCGAACATGTGGTCGAAAAGAAAACGACAATTCTATATCAAAATTTAAATTTTGGTGGCAATTTTGACATTGGTACAATAAACTTCAACCTTTCAGCTTTCTATCCAGCCATATATCTTTTTTTAAAATATATGTTATGACCATACTCTTTTCAGATGAAAAGTTGAATTTTTTGGGGGATACCCTGTATGTATGTATATGTATGTATGTATATGTATGTATATGTATATATATATATATATATATATATATATATATATATATATATATATATATATATATATATATATATATATATATATATATATATATATATATATATTGTGGGCCGGGGACCGGTGGCGAGAACGACCGCAAGGTGGGGAAAGTTACGTCGTCTCCCACCAGACTCCCCGGAATTGTAGGCCGTCGCTACTGATAATTCCGCGAGCCGGCGGGTTGCTGAACCGACCGTGGAACACCAATACCTCCACCACGTAGCGTAGGGTCTTTTTGTTTAGAACCAATTTACCTAATTAACTACGCAGTGTCGTCTATCGGGGAACCATGCCCTCGGCACGTCTTGCTCCAACCGGGTCACTCTACCGACTGCGGTAGAGTTCCAACTACGGTTCCGGGGGCAGTCGAGCGGAACTGCCAAAGCCAGACCGGCTAGGATGTGCAGATTAACGGGAACAAAGACCCGGCTAAAACTCAGATCTGAACCATGCTAGACCAATGAAAGAAAGGACGGAAACGAACTGGGAACATTTCTGCAGTAATTTATTTACAATAAAGAAGACGCAGAGAAAGACGTATCGCAGAATATACTGGTGTGATTTTACAATGTCAAAAACACTTATACAGTTTCTACTTACAAGACAAGCCCGCACACTCAGATGATTTATTAAAAGACCCCCGCAGCCAGAGAGGGAGAGACGAGCTGGGGGTCTCAGTTCGTTTGGGGACCTGCACGTTGAAGGGAGGGGGTGCTCTTCGGTGCGGCACCTGCTAATGGTCGTGCGGCTCGGCCCACAGTCACACGTGTGGGGCTCGTGCCCGTGGAGGAACCCAAGCGGAGCAGTCGGAGTCCCAGGGCGGAGATCAGGGTCGCGGACGGGACCCAGGAAAACTCCAACGAACGCAAGCAAAATGCAGAATTCCAGCTCAAAACCGCACGACGCACACCAACCATCTCAACTCCTCCAAAGAAACTTTTACTCTTGAGACTCCTCTCCACAGAACTCCTCCTCCAAGAGACTTACTCAGAACCAACGACCGAACCCCCTCAGAACTCTCCGCTGAGGATGGCATCGTAACTTTTATGGACTTCCCCGAACGGGGCGGGGGCTCGGTGGAACAGACGTCACTGTCTGCCCTTTCTGGGTGGGGTTTCAGCCATGCCTGAAAACTCCGCCCCCACTCCACACGTGCCCATATTCATTAAAAAGAAGTTACAACGTCTGTGGAAGCCGAGAAGGCACTGCCAGAGATTCTGCCTCGGACAGTGAGTCGCCGATTAGGCAAGTGAAGGACTTGTTCAGTGGTGTTGTCGCTTTGTCTGTTGGATGATCGTTGGATATTTGTTGGATGGTGGTTAGATGGTTTGTTGGATGGTTCGTTGGATGATCGTTACATGGTTTGTTGGATGGTTCGTTGGATGTAATAACCTACCTAAAAGGACATCGCAACACACACCTTTGATTCTCCCACGAGACAAAAGGAAGGGACCTGTCTCACATGTACTTAACGGAATAACTGACCTTTGGGACATCTGTATGTTTGAATGCATATGGTTTCCAGATCCGTAACAATCTATATATATATATATATATATATATATATATATATATATATATATATATATATATATATATATATATATATATATATATATATATATATATATATGTATATTGTTGCGGCCACGGGTACCGAGACACCAGTTTGTCACTCAAGGGGTTTAAACCACGTTTGTCCTCGGAAGAGCCGGACCTGGGGCCACCACTCACAATTAACGATGTGGTGCGGTGGGTTGTTTTAGAACCACGAACGCCACCCAGTTAACCACGAATTCCAGTGTTCACCATCTAATTATGCGGTTTAACTAGAGGTCACGTGGTTACCTGAATGGGGAGCGCGCCCTGGGCAAAGCACCAATATGATCTCAATTAGATCTTAATTAGGGCGGCCGAGCGTTTTAACCGCTGGTGCGTGCCGACTATTTTTGGTCAAATCTGTGGTAATTACCTCCCAGTCTATCTAGGTTCGGACAATGCTAGACCAATGGAAGGAAAGGAAAAACATGGACAGGTTGGAAGTCAATAAATAATTTATTAATAAATAAATAAAAAGAACTTTTTATTTCCTGAGGTAAATAAGTGAATAAATTCCAAAGCAATCGAAATGAAGAATTAATCAGGCAATTTCTATCGAAATGGCAGGAAAGAGACAGAGTGCAGATGCTTATCAGGGGTCGACTTACTTATAACTAAACACAGACAAGAATACCAAGCAGATCATTCGGGGGGGAGAGGGAGAAGTGTCGTCTCGATCACCAGAGAGAAGTTGTCCGTCAAGTGGAAACGTCGTGAAATGTGTATGCGTGTCTTGTCCGTCGCCAGCACCCAGCCGTGCCAGCAACCTTGAACGCCAGTCGACGTCTGGTGGGCACCGAGATCATCCGTCGCGGGTTTAGACCCTGGTGCTGTGACACGGGCAGCTCACACTTCATGAAACTGGTGACGTCCAGTGACCCACACAGGTGACGTCCAGTGACCAGTGGATGTCCGTTGGTGACTGACCCGTGCCTCACTCGTCGGCGCTGCTCACACCCAAACGCGTACCACATTCTTCCTTGCTCAAGCACTGGAAAGGACGAACTGACTGACGAATTGTCCCGTTGTTGGCGCTGGTCAGACACCCACACGCTCACTCGCTTGCTTGCTCACTTCTTCCCTCTTGCGCTTGCCCGCTTCCTCGCTTACTTTCTCCCTTCTCTCGCTTTCTTTCTGGAATAGACCTCCAATTCTTTATATATATGTGGCCCATCTCAGCGGCACAGAGTCCCCCCCAACTCGCCCCGCCCCACTTGCGCACTGTTACCATGATGTGGGGGAAAAATTTATATTAATGTATTTTAAATTGCAACAAATGGAGTTTCAGAAATGTAACTTCTATGCTGCAAATTGAATTGGCTGTCATTTCTGGCCAAAAGACTTTTGCCCTAAATGATAAGAAATGTGTTGTTCTGGAGCAGAGTGACCGAGCTGATAAATGAACCTTTGCTTAGAAAATGTACGAAGTGGCTTTTTGTCTAAAGGACACGTCTACAGTCTGGGTGAATATCCCCCAACCTCTCTCTCATGAAAGTATAAAATGCTTTGAAATCTAAAAGTTTGGAGTACGAGCACGTGAGGAAGTATAGTTTCTCAGTGGCTCGTACTCCTTGGAACTGACCAAGTACCAAGTTAGAATAAAACTCTCTGATGTCATGTAGAAGTGAATTGAATCGGGTTGGTCTAACTGTTAACTAAAGTAAGAATAAATGAAATAGAACCAAATAATATTGCAAACAAATGGGGATTTTTAAGTTCATTGTACAAAGGTGAGAAGTGTATGGTGGATAATTAGGAAATAAATTGTTTCACAAGGAAGGATTGTGTGGACATCAGTTTTATCAGTGTCGATAGGGTTTTTTTTGTAGGATTTTATAATCAAATCGGACAAGCGTTAAACTCTGTCTGAAGTCAAATAGGATTCCACAATCGGCCAGTTAGAATCCTTCAGGAGGACAACGATCACAACAAAGTGGGTTTAAAAAATCCACATCAATGACAACCCGGGCTCTTGAAAAAGGGCGGGTCTCGGCGTCCGTGAAAGAAATGTGTGTAAACGTTGCTGAAGAAAAAAACGTGGGCATCAGCGCTCATGACAACCTTTAATTAATGCTGCCGAAATAAATATGTGCATAAATGTGTCTGTCATAAAGAAAAAAGCTTCCCATAAGAGAGGGGATCTATTCTTTACCCTTCTCAACATACCACATTTAAAATCCCACGAAACATGGGGATGGGGCTAATCTGGACATGCATTTAAGGAAATAACTGTCGAAAGGACCTGGATGTGTGGATGTATTCATCAGACCATTTTCTGAAATCCGTAACTATATATATATATATATATATTTATATTTATATAAATATATATATATATATATATATATATATATTTATATTTATATAAATATATATATATATATATATATCTTTATCAAATAATTACAATCTGACAATCTTTGTATTTCCTTGGCATTCTCTTTGCTCAATGTGGTTTGCCTGGAGCATGAGGAAACAACGATGCATCCTTCTGATCTTGCCTTGTATGTTGATCTGGCGATCTGACCTCTGGATCTCAAGGTTTCTCTGCCACGTCCACCTGTGGAATTCTGATGGGTAGTTCAGGTGCCTCATCAGTCTCTGCACCCCATCTCCTTACGTTGCCATCTGTTGTTCGATCATCAATTGATCTATCTCTGGAACACCACTTGTATCCAGATTCCCCATATCAGGAACATTCTGACATTGATACTTCTTCGTGTGTAACATGTTTCCGTCATAAACTCCATCTGGTGACTGTATTGTCACCTTGCTTCCTGTTTTGGAAACCACAGTGTTCGGGTCTGGCAGGAAAGCTATGTCAAGTTTTCTTGGATTCTCTCGTTTCAGCAACACCGTATCTCCCGGCAACACATCTGATTCTTTCGCATGACGTCGATGATCTGCATGCAGCTTCGCTGATCCCTTGTTCTTCGCATCCCGGTCTCGAACCTCATGGGAGCCAACACATCTTTCATCTCCGGCATCTTGGTTCGGATTTTCCTTCCAAATAACAGCTCTGCTGGGCTTTTCCTGTGGTATAGTGTGGTGCTGCCCTGTATGCTGCAACATATGACAACATTGCCTCTTTCCAGTCCCTCCTTTCAGCTTGCGCAATCTTCATACGCTTCTCCAGAGACTGGTTCTGACATTCTACTTCACCGTTTGCCTGTGGCCACTTTGGAGTCACATGATGGTGGTAGATGCCCATAGTGTCCATGAAATCTGTAAATGTCTGAGCAATTAAATGTGTGTGACCCATTGTGTGAATACAGAGTGGCTAGTATTCCATGCCTTGAAAGTGTCTCTGTTAATGCTGCCACCAATTTCTCTGCTGTAGTGGATCTTATGATTACATACTCATAGTAACAACTATAGTAGTTAATCACAACCATTACCAACTTTCCAGATGGTAACGGACCCAATATGTTGACAGCTACATCTTCCCATGAACCCACTGGAAGCAACATACTTCGGACAGGCTCTGGTGGATTTGGTCGACTCACAAGTTGACATCCATGGCAGCCTTTGACACATTTCTCGATGTCTCTTTCCATTCGTGGCCACCAGACTTTTGTCCTCAGGTTCTGTTTGGTACTATCAATTCCCAAATGACCTTCAGGTGCTAACATCACCCGTCTTGGTCTCAACGTCTGTGGCACCACAATCCTACTACCCCTGAGAATGCATTTCCCAAATTGAACATAGCTCATCTCGCATGGCGACACATGCATTGTGTGGGCAGTTCTCCCAATCTCCAGTCTTGATACTCCGTCTGACCTCATCCAACTCTGAATCATGGTCTGACTCTCTCTCTCTCTCTCTCTCTCTCTCTACCTCTTGGGCTGTCATCGCTTTAGGTGCTGAGTGTACTGCCACAAATCATACAAACAATTCAGCTTCCTTCTCTTGTGAAGATTCCTGTCTCTTGTCCACCTCTAATAGTCTTAATAAAGCATCTGCAATATTTGTCTTGCCAGCAATGTGGACCACCTTGTACATATATGGTTGAAGTCTTAGGACCCATCTCTCAATTCTTGCACATGGTTTGGACCTCCATGAATATATCACCTATAATGGCTTATGGTCTATCACCAACTCAAACTCAATGTGAAATACATATATATATATATATATATATATATATATATATATATATATATATATATATATATATATGCATGCATGGAATCGTTCACATGCCCAGACAAGTCCCAACGCCTCCTTTTCTGTCTGCGAATATCTCCGCTCGACATCCGTGAGCGACAGGTTTGCGAACGCAATAATTCTTGGTTCTCCCATTTGTATCTGCACTAACACTGCACCTAATCCCACAGGACTGGCATCTGCAATGACTTTGGTTTGTGCTTTGGTATTGTAATTTTGTGTTTGAGCACTCATCGAATTCGCCTTCAATGCTTGGAGAGCATCTTTTTGTTCCTGGCTAAACACAAATAGCTCGTTCTTCCTTGTCAACTTTCGCAATGGATCTGCTAAGGTAGCAAGGTTTGGAATGAACCTTACACAATAATTCGCAAGACACGAGAAACTTCTCACTTCACTCGCATTCCACGGCTCTCGTGACTCAGCTACTGCTTCCACTTTGTCTTCGGTTGGGTTGATGCCTTCGCTCGTCAGCTTGCGACCCATGAACACCAGCTCTGAAACTCCAAGCTGGCACTTTTTTGCATTCAATCAAACCAGCTCGTCGTAGTTTTCCCCAACACCAACTTCAACCTTTTGTCATGTTCCTCATATGTCACACCATGAACGATAACATCATCAGAGATGTTAGCTGTGCCTGGAATGCCTTGAATCACTTTGTGGATCTCATGTTGGTAAATATCAGGTGCTGCATTGATACCAAATAACAGTCTCCTATACCTGTACAATCCACAGTGTGTAACAAACGTTGTTACATTCCTCGAGTCCACATGCAATTCTCACTGGTGGTACCCCAACTTCAGGTCCAAGATGGAAAACGCTTTACTCGTCTATTAAGGGTATTGGATGGCCTCTCTTACCACTGCTTCGTTCATCCGTCGCATATCAACGCACAGTCTAATATCTCCATTTGGTTTTGGGATCACGACAACCTGACTCACCCAAAATGTCGGTCCCTCCACAGGTTCAATTATGTCCTGTTCAATAAGTTATTGGATCTTTGCTTCAACTTTACTCCGCAATTCAAATGGTGTTCTTCTCACCGGCTGAGCGACTGGTTTAACCTCAGGGTCGATTGTCACTTTAACTTGACAGCCTTGTAGCTTTCCGGCCGCTCTGAAAACCGGCTCAAACACGCGTTTCAGATCTGCCTCGGACATCACCGAGTTTACCGCCAATCCAATGTTTAATATACCCAATGCCAAGGCAGTCTCTTTATTCATCAATGGTTCCCTCTCTTCCTCCATGGCACCACAAATTCCACACTCGTCTTCCTTCCACCAACGCTCACTTTTGCAGTGAAACATCTCACCGTCTGAAGGGGGCACCGTTGAAGTGCACGGTTGCAGCTTCTTTGTGCATTTCCGTGACTTTCATGTTATTTTCTTTTGCTTCATCTCTTCCCACAATGCTCTATCACATTGCTGTCACTTCCAGAATCCACCAGGATCTGTGCATCCACACCACCAATCACTACAGGAACTTTCTCCTGGTGCCAATATCCCTTTACTGTAAAAGCATAGCCATAATCATCAGCATCATCATCGGTTTCTGTTCTTCTCCACTTGATGAACATTTTTGCCACATCTATCGGTTTAACATTTACACTTCCTTGCAAAATGAACCTTTCCCCCACATTTTCCGCATAATTTGCCTTTAGCAGGGCAACTCAAACCCTTCCCACTACATCCCAGATGTCCACATCTGAAGCATTCCTCATCTGTCTCTCTCGGGCAGAACCTGCTCTTTCCTCTCTGGGTAATTTTGTTGACATGACTACCGGAGTTTGACAGAGACTTTCCAGCATGTCCAGCATCCAATTTCATCACCTGAAATTGAGCTTCAACCGTTTCAAACATTGAAGAAATCTTTAGTGTTTCTGCCAAGGTAGGGACGGTCACCTTTCTCAAACAATTTGTATCTCAGGTTGTCGGACCTGCAGTGTTGAACCACTTGGTCCTTGATCTGATTCTCCAGATCCCTCTCGTAGTTGCATCCATCAGAAGCTTGTTTCAAACGCATCACAAACTGTGCCACAGTCTCCCCATCAGTGTGCATCATCTGAAGGAAAACATGGCGCTGAAACGTAGCATCAGTGTTTACAATGTGATGACCATTGAGCGCTTCATAATCCTCCTTTTCTCCAGTATCATGAAGCGTCTTGAAGGTCTCGCTCACTGCTGCACCAGCCTTGAACAATAATCGTGCTCTCCACTGTGCTCTTTGGGCTGGTGACGCTCCATCCAAAAGTAGTCCTCTGCTGTCCGCATACGATTCAAACTCTTCAAGCCAAGGCCACCATCACACACTCACGGTGTTCACGTCACCCGTCGTATCGAATGACTTTATGCCTCGAATAGCAGATAAATCGGTCCTTCCAAATGCCATCTTGACGGAGCACACTTGGTTGACTTTAATCCTCGTCGCCAATGTCACGTCGTCGAGACCAAGAAACACAGAAACCAGCGTTGATTACGGATCACCACTATCGCACGCAGTGCTCGTTTTAATCAGCCATCTTAACCTCCCTTCCGGTTGTTGTTACTGCTCCACAGCATCGTGACAGTACGGTCGAGTTACATGTATTAAAAAGTATCCAAACACAATACAAAGCATTATCATGACACCCGGACCCAAGAGGCGAGTCCTCTCTGGTGACCCAGATATGTGAGCGAAATGTGTGACTCGCCCTCCTCTGCCTCAGATTTAGGGTGGTGGGCTTAGGATCCCAGGATCCTGAATACAAATCCTACTTGGCTGTTGAATTAATACCGGATGGGGTTGACTGCCTGTCATCCTTCTGAGGTCGGCAAAATGAGTGCCAGAATGCTGGTATCCTATGTCGGAGCGGCGACCCGTCCAGGATTGTGCCAAATAGCCAAGGAGACTGCTTAGGCAGCAACAACACTCTGCACAGAGTATGGTCCCAATGGATGGATGGGGTAATGGAGGGATGAGAGAACAGAATGATGGTGTGAAGGAGGAAAGATTGAAAGTAACAGAAGTAGAGGGTGGAAGACATTAGACGGGACAAATAGTCTTAGACAGGACATAGCCACCACATGCCCCCCAAACAGCCCTTTGACAAAGGACCAAGGATCATCTACACAAAGACTAATGGAACTAAAAGGGCACTCGCTCGAGTGCATACCTCCGCCACGCAATGTCTGAACCACGACAACATATCGGGCACAATACATTTTTGAAATATGCTCTTTATCGTTTTTGGCTCTATCTCTCAATGGTGAAGAATCACTTTAATAACTAAATAATTATCGTATCCTGATCCTGATCCTGATCTTCACCAAAATTGAATCAATTATTCCGTGTTGCACACCCAACGTATCCACCAAATTTTGTCAGAATCCCTCCATAACTTTTTGAGATATCCTGCTATATATCATTTTTGGCCCCATCTCTCAATGGTGAAGAATCACTTTTAAAAATTCTAGTTTCCGGATCCGGATGTTCACCAAAGATTAATCCAGGACCAAGGCAGTAAAATTTCGTGATTGTTTAATTTGTTCTGGAATAAATTAATATGAAATATAAAACTGTCCAAAATGTATGAGAACCAAAACGTACGCAATGTAATAGCAGCAGTTTGAGGCAGAATTGGCAAAGGGCTGAAACATCCAGGATTGCCTTTAACATGATCAGATGTTGGAACAGTGGTTCAGTGTCTAGATCAATAATATGTAAATCACTAGCATGACTGCTGGTAACGCCACGGACTGGCAGTGCCGGTCCCCCAGGGAAGAACGGCTGTAGCATGTACCTGTTTATTGCGACCAGGTTTTCTTGAAAATTATGGAATCAATAACCCTCTTTATGGTCAAAAGTACTAATTTAATTAATTACTCACCAACACACACTCCATTTTACAATGATGATGCTCTCCGTGGTCATGAAAATCCTTGATAGTTTATATTTGTATCGGATCTCAAGTGTGTGTTTTTGTTAATTAGCATAACTAATTAATGTGCAACTTTTTGCACTGACGAGTTGTGAATTCTTGATAAATTATTTTTAAACTAAACATTTGCAAAATTTTAGCTACATACCAGAGGTGGGTCACAAAAGTTAAAAAATAAAAAAATAATAAAAATGGACAAATCGCTGTACTCAAAATATATGGGATTTAAACCTGGGAACGACCAGCATCATGAACCACATGCTCAGGTGAGAACGGCCAACAAAATCAACACGATCCCATGAATTGCTTTGTGAACGTGACGATAATAGCAGCCGCGTGATATGTAAATCATTATACAGCAATGATATGAAGAATAGGGGAAGTTATTTTTATTTATTAAAATGTGATATTGCATCCAAAATGCAGTTATGGTGCAGCAATGAAGGAAACAGAGCGGTGGGTAATGTCTTACTGGTAATGGTAATGGTGGGTAATCAGCACAAATTACCTTTGAGCTCCACCAGTGGGAGTGACGTTTCCTCTGGAATAAATTATGATGTAATATTCAACACTTTCAGCACGAGCAAGCAAACCATCCGTCCCCCAGAGTAGTCATATTTTATTACCTCCACCACCGAAGATGGAAGGAGGTTATGTTTTCACCCCTGTCTGTCTGTCTGTCTGTGCACAGGATGATATCTCAATAAGTTGCGGACGGATTCAGATGAAATTTAGTGGGCAGGTTGGGTGTGTGTGACAAGGACGAATCGATTCAATTATGGTGAAGATCCGGATCCGGATCTGACTGGAATTATTTAAGTGATTCTTCACCATTGAGAGATCGGGCTAAACCGATATATAGCACGATATCTCAAAAAGTTGTGTTCGGACGAAACTTGGTGGACACATTGTGTGCGTGGCAAGGAGAAATTAATTCGATTTTGGTGAAGATCAGAATCCGGATACGAGATTTATTTAATTTTTAAAGTGATTCTTCACCATGGAGAGATGGTGCTAAAAACAATATATTTATTTGGCCTGATATGTTCTCTTTGATCAGGCATTGTGTGGCTGACGTATGCGCTTGACCGAGTGCCCTTCAAGTTAAGACTTGTGGCACGATATACGATACACATTTACTTAGATAATTGGGGTGCTCACGCCTCTCTGAAAGCCCAGGACGATGAAACACCCTCACACCTTCCCGGGCACACCCCGAGTTCAGTACAATCAGCAGTCTTCAACTCATTCCGTCCAGCAGTTAGGAGGAATGACCAGCCCTAAATTGGTAATAATGGTCCCTGCATGTTCGGGTCTTACATACGGAGTTACGGCTTACGTACAGCCAGCAAACTCACCGGCTGGCCTTGAATGCTACAAGACATTCGAGGTGAATTAGACAGGTTCAAGGGGATAAGCTCCTCTTGCAATTCTTCAGTACCAACCTGACAAAAACCCGCACACGTACAAATACTGTCAGGTGGAGAGAAACCATGATTGGAAATGAAAAGTTTATAAGGACGAAATAAATAAACATTCCACAAAACAACGATATCACTGCAGTAATCTTGCATGAAAAAAGAAAACAAACATTAAGTACAAAGCATCACGCTAAAATACGCAATTTGGTGTCTGTCTGACCACGATACATTCAATCGTTACTTATCCAATCTCAACCAAACTTGTTAGGGGAGCTAAAGGGCACACGGCGAGGTTGTAGCAACTTCATTTGTCCCCCTCCCCAAGGGGGTTTTCCACCTTGGACAAACCCAATGTTAAGATGTATAGTTAGCTTATCATGGCATTTTTCCATAAACAGTAAACACATATGATTACCTTTTCAAACAGTCGCTACTGTTGTTCAACATGAAAATGGAAGGGAGGAAACCCAAAGTTCTTGAGGCATTATATGCTTATCGCTTCACACACACACACACACACACACACACACACACACACACACACACACACACACACACACACACACACACACACACACACACACAAGAGCCGATTTGACGTGCTAAGCCTCGAGCGAGGTCGCAATGATCTTCAGCAAGTGTGGCATGCAATATTGCCCCTGACACCCTTATGGCCCAATTGTGACCTTTATTCGATGCATAACTGTATTCCTAACGATTTGTGTTTTAAGCTCGCCTGTTCGAAGAACAGAGAGCTATATAGATACCCCCGGCGTGAGCATCAGCGTCAGCGTGAGCGTGAAAATGTTAAAGTTTTTGGTGCAAGTTATTTCCTTTCTAATGTTTTTATCTACCACACTATTTTTTACTGATTACAATATACAAATACATATATTGATTTAAAATTATTTGGATCAGAATTCACTGCAATGCTTAATAAAAAATATTATTAGACTCGTCTTTTAAAAACGATAAATGTATAAACGGGCGAGCATTGGGTGGCTTTGACACCAACTCTCTGGTTTTCTTTGGGTTGAGACGCTCCAAATCCACCTCAACAATGAACAATCGGTGTTCTATGATCCCCATAAAGTGCGAGAGGTGGCTGCATGTTTGAACCCGTCGGGAACGGATTGTACAAGTATCGACAAATACAATCATTTCAGATCAAGTGAAATTTGAATGCATGATTGTACAGCATTAGACAAGGTCTTTATATTCAAAATGTGAGATTCGGGTGTTGATGTTACTACGAGATCATTTGGGAAGGTTAGTGAAGGAGAGTTGCATTACCTCGCGGTGGACCTGCTTAATGGCATCATCTTGGATGACGGAATACATGCATGACAGCTCGGCAACGCATTCTGCAGGAGAAAAAGGCATTTGTTTCTCAGATTCCATATAATATTCTTTGATTCGTTTTATCATCTGTTACTTTCAAAAACATTTCCAAACTTTCTTTTTTTAACATTGTATGTATTTTCAGGAAAAAAATCACTCATCGCAGTATCCCTTGTCCATCTCTCTCGATTCTTTTTGTTTCACTACATGTGGGAAGGTTGCCCAAGATGGGACAGCACCCAACATAAGAAGATGTAATTTGTCTACATAATCAACTAAGGCCACAATTCCTTGGACTTGTAATAAGTCATCATGTTCTTCCATTTTCTTTGAGAGTGTTGAAGAATTCTTCAGCTCTCAAAGTTTGTGAAAATCAGACAATAAAGATGATAACATCGAAAAATTCAATTGTCCTGCCTTAGGTGCCATTCCATTTTGGCTTAAAGGTATGCACACTTCCCTTTGAGTTGCCTCGGTTGGAGTTGCATCTCAAACCGGCTATAAACTGTCACTTGGGTTTAGCAAGCAGAGAGAGTACAGTTCCTCCGATGGACATTGAACTTGAGGACCCGTCTACCAGAACTGGTTGTCGATGGATGTTGAACATACCATGGTGTCTTTCACAATGAGTGAGTGAGTTATTATGCATGGTGGTGGCTCAATGGTTAGGGTGGTGGGCTTGGGATCCTAGGATCTTGAGTTCAAATCTCACTCGGCTGTTGAATTAATACCAGGTGGGGTTGACTCTGCCTGTCATGCTTCCAAGGTCAGCAAAATGAGTGCCAGCTTGCTGGTATCCTGTGTTGGAGTGGCGACCCATTCAGGCTTGTGGCCAATAGCCAAGGAGACTGCTTAGGCAACATCAACGCTCTGCACAGAGTATGGTCCCAATGGATGGATGAATGTAGTGAGTTATTGATAACACCTTGGACAAATTACAAATTCCTGCCAGTCGATCGTCAGTCACAGCCAGGCCATTTTCCAGAAAGACTTTGGCTGGAACCGTTCCTCCCAGGAAACACCACAAATAGGTTGGAATAATCATGGCCATTGAAGAATAAGAAATCACTCCGTTTTATTTATTTTTCATTGGCCTCTCCATTTGCATTTCCGGTAACCTCACCTCCAAAATCTTCATCAAGAAAATCTTTCTCCTGTTTTTATTCACCTTTCTCAATATCCTATAAGTTATAAATTTTCACTCTTCCTTTCCTTCATCACAAACTTCCAGACTAATCATTCTTGTTCTTGCGTATTGCAGCTTGGCTGCCGGGTAGCTATCATTTTGTTGGGGCACGACTATGCCGCTGATGCTGTGCCTCTATACCAGTACACTGTTACTCATTTTGCCAACCTTGGAAGGATAACAGGCTGAGTCAACCCCACCTGGTATTAATTCAGCAGCCAACGGGGCTCGAACTCAGGACCCGAAGACTGAGACAAATCATTGAGCCGTTGCCACTTTCACCCCAAAACATATAAATACATTGGAACGCGACCAGTCTTGTATTAATGGACAAGACTCGGCCTCACTCGAGACAAACTCTACAAGATTAGCCTTGAGTGGGAGGTGAATTTGACATGTGCACGATTCGCGCACACGGGGTTAAACTTTACCATTTCATTTGTGTGCCACCAGTATGGTGTGGTTATTTTTTTTTCCAAAATCAAGTTTCCATGCTTGCAGCATGTCCACATCCCGAATAACCAGTGAGTCAATAAAAATAGAGGTTTTAATTTATAAACTGGGTGGCGACAGAATGAAACGATTACAGGAGAAGAACCCAGCCGGTGACACACTTGGTCGAGAACAAATATGGCTTTCACCTCCTTAACCCAACCTTAATGACACCCACATACACTGGAGAGAACAAGACAATGAAAAGGGAAAGAAAAGATTGAGGGGGGTGGGGTAGTGGACGGGTAGACCTTTTTCAGTGAGGCACTGTAGGTTGCTCCGCTTACACAAAGTGGAAATGATTTGTATTCATGCTAATTTTTGAGCCTACCATATGTATCCTGGCTTTAAGCCTTGAGATGACTCACAAACTATTGACATGTTATTGCAAACCAGGGCAACAAAGATCGAAGATGAGACGAGACAGGCTAAGTGTTTGTCAAAACTTCAACGAAACTTTTCTCCATGTCAATATAAGATATGTTCTGACCAACGAATAAGAGTTCAATCTTTTCTGTAGTGTTCATTGTATATATATATATATATATATATATATATATATATATATATATATATATATATATATATATATATATATATATATATATATATATATATATATATATATACACTGTACTTTGTATGATTGTTGCATTGTACTGTTTGTGCTGTGCTAATTTAAGGCTTTGCAAGTGCGTTACACATCCTCTCAATGATCAAAGAATGTAAAGGATGAAAATCATCACCAAAAAGCATAACAGCGTTCAGGTAAGTAAACTTTATAACACCGAGTATGGTACTGATTGGCAGAAGGAAGAATCTATGCTTCAAGTAGAAATCAATTAATGCAAGTCTGGGGTCTATTAGCCAGTCGACCACTCTTCGATAACAATGAAACATCAACACCAACGATATCTCTGTATACATGTGATATATATATATATAATTATCGACACATTTACCCCACCACCTAAGGTGGAAGGAGGTTATATTTTCACACCTGTCTGTCTGTTTGCTTGCTTGCTTGTGAGCAGGACATCACAAAAGGTTATAGACAGATTTGGACAAAATTTGTTCGACAGGTTGGGTGTTCGATAAGGACGAATTGATTAGATTGTGGTGAAGATCCGGACACTCAAATCTTTTAAGTGATCCTTCACCATTGAGAAAAGGCCAAAAACAATACATGAAAAAAATAAATAAATAAATAAAAGTCAGTGTGTCAGTCAGTCAGTGTGTCTCCTCCATAACCATGAAACTTAGCAGTGCCAAACTTTGCATGAATGAAAACTGGGTGTTTGGGTAAATTTAACTCCCCCTTTAAAAGATAACACAGCTTACCTTCATGAAAGGTTTATCCTTGGTGAGTTCAATTTCACCTTGCATGGGTCTTAGCCACCATTTTGATTTGGTCTACTAAATATGCCTTCCCTTGGAGCAGATCATAGTCTCTGTATCAGAGAGCTCATTACCTATGAATTGCTGTACACATTGCTAATCGCTTGCCAAGCCAGTCGTTCCTTAACCGATGCTTGTAAAGGCCCCGTCACACCTTGATGATTTAGCCAGCGTATGCCTGACGTATGCAAAATTTGGCTAAAACGCTGGCACACGTCAAATACGTTATGGGTAAGTTTGTATACGTTAAGAGCACGCTGGCATACGTCGTAGTGCGCTGGCTTTTTTTTAGTAGTACACTGGCAATACAATATAATTAACAGTACACTACAATATAATTAACAGGCTGCCGCTCAACTATTTAAATCATAACCGCACTAGTAATTGAAGTGTCAACATCACCGTCATACCGAAGAAAAAAAAAACCCATGGAGTCTGGAACACTGACGCTAACCATTACCTCGACTTGTTTCGCCTTATGAGTAACGTGTGATGACGTGTGTCAACGATCGTGTACCGTGCCTACAACTTATGCCAGCGTATGCGGAATGTGTGTCATACGTCGAGCACGTTGAGAAATTTTCAACATGCTGAAAATTTCTCGACGTACTCGGCGTATGACGACGTATGCCAGAAAACTACGACGTATGCCAGCATGCTCTGAACGTATACAAAACTTACCCATAACGTATTTGACGTGTGCCAGCTTGGTTCGGCAAATTTTTCATACGTCGGCATACGCTGGCTAAAACGTTGAGGTGTGACAGCGGCTTCACACTTCGATGTCTAGTGCGGTTATGATTTGAATCGTCGAGCCGCAGCCTATGAATAGCCTACGACACGTGATCGTCGGCGATACGCTGCCACACGCTATGCATAAGTTAGACTATCGTTGGGCATAGGTTGTGAACGCCAACAACACTCTCAGCATTCGTTGATATAAGTTATCTATATGTGATTAAAACGTTCTGTGTATGTTACTAACACGTTATGCATACGTCCAACACGTTATTATAC
This sequence comes from Eptatretus burgeri, assembly GCF_056783735.1. NCBI lineage: Eukaryota > Metazoa > Chordata > Myxini > Myxiniformes > Myxinidae > Eptatretus > Eptatretus burgeri. Next base: position 29,339,377 of record NC_140967.1, on the reverse strand, counting down.
GCCCAAAACTTTAAAAAAAACATCAATAGTTCAGCGTACGCCAGCGTTTTACATACATTTTGAGACCTTGCCATACGCTGGCTAAAACGTCAAGGTGTGACAGCCCCTTAAGCCATTGCGATACAGCCACAAGCGGTGCAATTTCCTTTAAAAAAAAAAAAATTCACAACAGACGTATTTTTTTGAAATAAAATTACAAATTTACATGCAAGACAATGTTGAGGTCAGAAGGTAAACAAAGTATTCTTCAACCGTCTCATTGGAGTGCTGGCTTGAATGCTAAAGCCACTTGGTGAGCACGCAACAAGCTGTTTGGTTTGAACCATCTGTTTTTAAAATTCCCTCGATATGGCATACCCTATATGACGGACTATATTGTGTCAATTTCAAAGTATTAAAAGGCGGAGATTTGCGTGTCGGATCTACTGAACATTTTCGGCCATTTGAACCATAAGCATTCCCGATTCTGCAAGGCGGTTCTGAGATTTATTTAAAAGAGAGTGGAAAATCCATATATTATAGATTATAGAAACTTGGTGGACATGTTGGATGTGTGGCAAGGACGAATCGATTCAATTTTGGTGAATATCCGAATGCGGATCTGGATAAAATAATTATATAATTTTTAAAGTGATTCTTCAACATTGAGATATCGGCCAAAAATGATATACAGCACAACATTTCAAAAATGTAATGAGCCCGATATTTTCTCGTGGTTCAGGCCCTGCACGCTACTGAGTGCCCTTCTAGTTATTTTTACATGAGATTGCATAGTTTCCCCTTTTTGTGTGATTTGCTTTCATATAGGATGTTGCTTCATTTCATTCAGATTTGGAGCGGTTATCTTCAACATAGAAGCGAATGAGACATTGTTTGTAACGCCACTCTGAGCTCCCAAGGTTAATCTCGACGAACCTTTATCAGATCGCTTTCTTTAAAACTCTTAGTAAGGTGTATCATGGTTAAAATAAAATAAAAATAAGTCATTTTCTCACAATTCATGACTTACTAGCATAACCCGCGCTCTGCGCGACATGTTGGGGTGGGTGTGTTTGAGAAAGGAACTGATGCGGAGTATCAGTAGTAATTTTACTTTAATGCAGTAAGTGGAATATGATTTCACTGTTTCAGAACCATTTTATTTACTTTTTTTGTACCATGCACCCCATATGGTCTTTGAGATAATGTAAGCTGAATATCACGTTACTCGAGCGCAGAACAAAGTTGAAGATAGCGCGACACGAAACCACAAACTCGGAAATAATATATAAGAAGAACACATGAGCCACCATCTGTTGCGTGGAAGGGGTGGGAGTCCGGAGGGGTGGTGGAGTGGGAGGATGTGGGGGGAGAGGTGGGATGATGGAGGGGAAGGGGCAGGAGGAAGGACCCAGCTTTGCACAGCAATGCTCGGTACCTTTGCCAGTCATTAATAAATATTTTCCGAGGAAAGTGAATAAACGACATGCAAGTAATGTAACCTTGAATGTCAGGACGGTTTCCAGGCAGAGTAGCCCAGCCACGGTGCAGGAGTTGTGACACACGCTCACGATACGGGGTTGTTGCTGGCAACCCTTCTTCACTGAGGTCAGGTCTTTGACCAGCCACCACCGCCATCATGCTCACCATGTCCATTGTATCTGCACAGCAGAGACCAGTAAATATATACAAGGAAACTGAAACAGAGGATTTTAGGCCCATATTCCACAATGATATGATAGTTAATCAACTGTACGTAACATCAAAGAAAAACTCTCTCGTGCAGCCGTCAGCCCACTCTCATAACACCCTGGTGAGAGAACGAAGCATGTTGGTGCTGAATACCGTGCTAGGCTATACTAGCAACTTGTACTGTGATCTTTACCCTGAGCAGTGCAAGTGAGTGTTGTGCCATGTGTCAAGGGAAAGTAGTCGGGGAACATTGGACCAGATCGAGATGGCTGCCAGACGTGTGAGCTGTGGTGTTGGGCCTTTGAGTGTGCCCCAATATCACACTGAATCAACTTCCTTTCAAATTTTTCACCTGCACTCTCTGCAGTTCTCATTTATGGACATCACAAGTACAAGGTACATTCATATATGAATGTCTCCCAATTCACAATTCTCGAATGCGTGAGTGTGAACCAACTGAAAATTGCACACGTTGTTAATGGAACATTTCCCACGTCATTCGACGGGTGACAGCAGCGCACGTCAGGTGGTGTGTTATTGGTGGTATTGTATGTGCAGTGTGTACTTGTACACTGGAAAATGGGTTTCAGCTTGCCAGAGCAACATGTTGTCGTAAACTTTTGCAGCTGACTGAGCAAACTCCTGTGGACATTGAACCATGGACATGAAAACATTCAGAGTTGTGTGCAGAAGTTTAAAAATGGAGGTGAAAACAGCAAAACAAAGTCTCATTCCAGACGACCCAGAACCAGCCATTCACTGAACAACATTCAACGTGCATAAGAATTGGTGATGAGCAAATGCATTTAAAAAAAAAAGAAAAAAAAAGTCATGGTTACAGTAGTTGTGTGATCAAATATCAAATAGTTGTGTGAACACGAATTTGCATAATGATCACAAAATGTCAAAAGTTTCTGCACAGGCAACAACCAAAAGGCCACACAATTCTCAGAACATGGTGACCAGGAAGTTGACGGTTCATTTCGTACATCATCACGTGGAGGAACCCCATAAAATTGCCAGGTCCCAGCCAAGGAAAAACTACCAGCTCTTCCTTCCAAGATTTTCTCAGTGGTTTCCTATTACGATGGCAATTAAAATTTGCCCTGAGGCCACCTTGGATTTGGCCCCAGATGCAATATGGCTGCCAAAATCACTTAAATTGGCTATTTGCAGTTTCTCTTTGTTCCATAAATTAATGTTTTCTGCTAATGTGGGGCGATAAAACCTCAGAGATACAAATCTGTACACAAGAATGCTCATCCGAGCTTGATTACCTGCACCACCGAGGTTGTTTTCACCCCCTTTCTGTCTGTCTGTCTGTCTGTCTGTCTGTCTGTCTGTCTGTCAATCGCCTACAGGTCACAAATTAAAACCAATCTTCACAAAAACACCAAGTTGTAAAGGTTGTCTCAACTGAGAAGCCCACTGATTTTGAGGTCAAAGGTCATCCTAAGGTCAACTTTTTAAAATCATTTTTCATCCGATTGACTTGAAATTTGAACAGCAATTTCATCGTGCATCACTGAATTAAAAAAAAAATAACTATTTTTGATCTTTAAAAGGTCAAAGGTCAACTCAAGGTCAAACTTCTAAAATCATCAATTTAAATCTGAAAAATAATAATTTTTCATCCAATTGATCTGAGATTCGATGAAGATTGTCAATTCCAATCTTAATGAAATGGACAATTAAGATGTAGCACGATATCTCAAAAAGTTGCAGATGGATTCGGATGAAACTTGGTGGACAGGATGGGTGTGCGGCAAGGACGAATTGATTCGATTGTGGTGAAGAGCCGAATCCGGATGCGAGACTTGTTTAATTTTTTTAAGTGATTCTTCACCAGAGAGACAGGAACAAAAACGATAAAGTACTGGAGAGCATGATATTTCAGTAATGTAATGGGCCCGATATGTTCTCGTGGATCAGGCATTGCGTGGCGGAGGTATGCGCTCCACCGAGTGCCCTTCTAGTTGGAATATGCAATGGTCCAGCGAAGTATAATTTGGCCAAATTGGCTATTTTTTCCAAGAGTCATCAGCATTTTTGGTAATAGTAGAGCAGGATTAATATGTCCCTGTAGCGTCAGGTCAGGTGAGGTATGGGAACATGCACCGGAGCAACGCGTCACTGCATACACTTTCCACCGGTACTCCAGGGGCCTCTGACTGGCCATTCCCCAGCCAGATGCCTGGCCCATCTCCATCTCCTTGAGATTCTGATCAACCTGCTGCAACTGCGAGGCATGTGGTCAGCCCATTGACCTCCTCCACTCACGAGGCTCTCTCACTGAGAGAATCTGGTGAGCAGGATCAGCGTCAGGAAAAAGAGCCACAGACCCATACAGCTGCGGCTGACGCTCAAAGACTATGCAAGTAACAAATCTCATTTGAGTCTCTCTCAGCAACCGTTCGTTGGACATAAAGTCTGACGAGCGACAGCCAAGGATTCTCTGAAGAAACCTGGTAACAAAGGAATCAAGTCTGTTTCAGATTCCTGGTCAGAGTCCAAGTCTCACATCCATAGAGCAAGACTGGAAGCACCAAGGACCTGAAGATTCAGACTTTCATCCTCCCGCACAGGTACCGGCAGCACCACACCCCATGCTCCAGTGAATCCATGACTCCCCAGGCCTGACCCAGACGTCTGTTGACCTCTGGCTTACGGCCAGCAGAGACATGAATATCACTGCCAAGGTAAGTGAATCTCTCCCTGACCTCAACATCCTCACCATAAACAGGTACAGACAGGATAGCAGCATCCAAGATATCATTGATAGCCTGGATCTTAGTTTTGATCCAGGAAACCCGTAATCCCAGTGGCTCAGACTCCTCATTCAGCACCTCGAGGGCCCCCAAAAGGATATCGAGAGTCCCCGCAAAGATGACTGCATCATCTTCAAAATCAAGATCAGAGATCTTGACATTCCCAAACTATGCACCACAGCTTGATCTCTCCGACATCCTCCCCAGAATCTAGTCCATACAAGTGCTGAAAAGTGTGGTGGCCAGTGAACACCCATGACGAACTCCAGTAACAACTGGAAATAAGTCAGAGATGGTACCACCACACTTTACAGCACTCTCAATACCAGAGTAGAGTTCAGACATCAGATTGATCAGTTTTGGTGGCACCCCACAAAGCCAAGAATCCTCCATAGGGCATCCCGATTCACTGAATCAAATGCTTTACAGAGATCAACATAGGCTGCAAGCAGACCCTGCCGAAACTTAAATCTGTGTTCGGTGAAGACTCGAAGAGCAAGAATATGGTCAATCATTGATGTCTTTGGTGTAAAGCCTGACTGTACTGGATTCTTTTGCTCGAGCAGATGATGGCGAACCCTATCAAGACTTATCCAAACAAACACCTTACCCGGCACTGAGAGCAGCGTCACCCATCGGTAGTCATTGCAGTCTTGGCGATCACCCTTCCCTTTCCAGAGAGGGACAACAATGCCCCTCTTCCAGTTAGTTGGGATGATGCTAGTGTTCCAGGCAGATCACAGAACTGCATGCAATGACACGAGTGCAGCATTTCCACCAGCCTTGAGAAGTTCAGCATGGATGCCACAGATCCCACGAGCTTTACCCCATTTCAACCGGTTCACATCAGCCCGTGTTTCCACAAACGAAGGTGGATCAAAGTTGATTGAAGGGTCATCAATCGGGACAGTAACACCCCTGACATCCAACTCGACAGCTGGTGAATCAGCCTGGTACAGCTGCTCAAAGTAACCGGCCCAGTGGGCCTACACATCTGACTCCTCTGTCAAGAGCCTACCACCCTCTTCTTGCAAGGTTAAGGAACTTAGTGCTATTCTTGTTCACAGTTCCACACCCATGGGGACCAACACATATTTCATAACCATCCCTATCAGTTCCAAATGATGCATTGAAATCCCCCAAGACTTGAAGAGTATCTCGCCTGGGGCACTGATCAACCACAGACTCATATGTGGCATCGAAGGCGTCCTTCACGGTGAGATCACTCACCTCAGTCGGAGCACATACCAAGACCAGGGAAATATCACCCAAGGAGTGACGAATCATTAGTCTCATAATATGCTCGTTGACCGCTGTTACCTCAATTATCATTGGAGTCAGCTTATTGAACACAGCTACAGCAACTCCTTGGGCATGCTAACCATCAGAGTGACCAGACAAATAGTAGATGTAACCACCCACCATGATCTCACCGCAATCCGGTCTCCGACCTCAGAGAGTACTGTCATACCGATGTTCAAACGCTTGAGCTCAGATGATAACAGAGACGGGTTATCATCCTCTCTTTGGGATCGGACATTCCAGGCACCCACCCAAAGGGACCGCCTCAGGTTAACCCAAGGAAACTGCCGTCTGGTGGACAACACCTCACCACCACTCCGATACACTCTCCCGCAATCTGACCCGGGAAGGTTACCCCATGGTTTCCCTCCTGTCATCAAAGATTGGGGGTCTTGAAGGCTTTGCCCCAATCCCATCATCTGGTGAGCTGCCCTATGAAGGGCAGCTGCACACGAGGTACTCCCATGGAGTGTGTTTTCAGATCTTTATCCCGCCCCTCCCGGAGGGAGGGAGCGGAATATTGTAATCGTCTGGTTTGTTTGTCTGTTTGTTTGTCTGTCTGTCTGTTAGCAACTTTACAGCAAAACGGCTTTAGCAAACATTATCAAATTTAATCCACAGGTGGGCAATGAACCTTGGACGACCCCATTAACTTTTGGGTCCAATTGGATTAAAGGTCAAGGTCAAGGTCACGAAAAGATCAAAATCGTTTTTCGCTCATAACTTCGTCAAAAATGATCTGATTTACTTCAAACTAAGCTTATAGTGAACCTTATTCTATTTGTCACTTATAATCCTACACATTCCTATAGTGAAAAATTCATATTTGTGAAGATTGGTAGGGTCCGAAGTTTTGGGGGTCATGGCCATTAGTCAAAATTACAAATTTTCCATTAAAACTAAAACATGGTTACGAAAATACAACTTTACGGGAAAACGGCTGGCTCAAACACTGTCAAACTGTATCCACAGGTGGGTAATGAACCCCGGACGACCCCATTAACTTTTGGGTCCAATTAGGTCAAAGGTCAAGGTCAGGTCACGAAAAGGTCAAAATCGTTTTTCGCTCATAACTTCGTCAAAAATGGTTTAATTGACTTCAAACTAAGACTAAAATATTCCTTATAATCAACGTTCAGGTTAAGGATGTATCAAATTTAAATTTGATCCCCAAAATAACCTTATGCCTTAAATGGGCGGGATTTGTTGTGCCTCGCACCACTTGTTTTAAATGCTTTTAGAAGGTTTTGCAGAATTAAGTGTTTTATGGTGACTGGAGTGCAAATCCTGCCACCAACCTCCTAATAAAAAGTAACTCAACTGCAGAAGGACGTCCGCAGACACAGTTGGGCACTATAAATGAATGGCTGTTGGCTCACAAGGAGCTCCTCCACCCTTTGACAAGTTTTGTTCTTCATCTTGCTGATTGTCAATATCATACACCATCCTCACCAAGAAACTTGGTGGGGGAGACGGTTTAGTCACCAGCAACCCAACCATGGAACAAGTTAGTACAGGTTTACATGGTACCTGTAGCAAGTCCCAGATCTAATCTGACCTGACCTGTCATGTATCATATACTAATATTCAAATCACTGTTCGTCTGAGTCTGATGACAATATTGTCCGAATGTGCCAAACCCAGGTCTTCTGGAATGGTGCTGTCACTTTTTGATATTTCGTCTTCTCCAAGACAAGATTCAACACATTTGTCCTCTTTCTTCTCTTATTTGATGGAGGCTGGTCCTTCTCCCCAATATCTTCTTGATCTTCATCGTAATCGATGTCTCCTGCATATCATAAATGATATGTAGTTGCGAATTGTATGACGAACCAAACCAAATAAAAAGCTCAAACAAACCATAAATGCTGAAAACAATCAGAAATAACTGAACATAAACGAAAAATATCCAAAAACAAACCCCAAACAATAAATGTAAACAAGAAAAAGAGCAGAGATTGCAGACCCTCACCAGAACCTCTTTTGAGTGGTGTATTTTTATAGGTTTGAGGGTAAATCCAATACGGCTGCCAAACCATGTGTCCGATCAAGTTGAAATTTAAAAAAAACATGTATTCTCCATCTCTACTCGATCATAAATGTGAAGTTTCACATTGATTGAGTAAGCGGTTCCAGAGAAAACATTATTTAATATTTTCTTCAATCCAATATGGCTGCCAAACCGTGTGACCTATCAATTACTCCTTAACACACTTGTACAACCGTGGCTTGGGGAACACTTGCGTGAAGTTTCCCCTCGATTTGTCCAACTGTTCTGGAGATTTTTATAGGTTTAAGGGTAAATCCAATATGGCTGCCAAACCATGTGACCAATGGCATCATATGTGTGAACTTTTTCTTCCTCATTGATAGGCAGTCAAACGTGTAAAGTTTCGCCGTGATCTGTTCAGCTACTTCAGAGAAAATTTTTGAAGGTTTTTTTTATTTTTTAACAGTATGGCTGCCGAACCACGTGATCGATGACATCGTTAACTTTTCTGTGGACCATTTTATCCTGAGATGACCCTCAAAAATGTTCATACTGATCGGATGTGGCGTTCTACATATGCAATTGTGACATCATAACGAGGGCACCTATGATGTCATTTTTTTTTAATCACTTATTCCCCATGAGGAGTATTTTCTCGGTGCCAAGTTTCGATTTTTTCCCTTGGTGCGGTTTCAGAGATACAGAGGTCCAAAGTTTTTCCGTTTTTCCAATATGGCTGCCACACCACGTGACCTATGGTGTCATAATTATCATTACAACATTCCCCATGAGTAGTCGCACAAATGGTGAAAAATTTGTCTCGATCCGACAAGCGGTTGTGGAGAAAAACACGAAAATTCTGTGCGGTCAAAGACAGAAAGACAGACAGACCCAAATGCGATACCCTCTCCTTTGGCGAGGGTAACAATTGGTATCCATTACTAAGTTGTTGAAACGTGCATGCACCTGGTGCTGCAGGCTTTGGCTTACTGCTGGTAACCAATGGGCTTGGTGGAAAGGTTGGCCGAAAACCATCTTCAGTCTCTTCCAAGTCTAAGTATCCTATGCAAGGAAATGTGATGTTTTGCTTCAGATACTTATCTCGTTGTGTGAAGCCTGTGGCTGCTTGGCTGCATCATTTTCTGGGGGCACAGCTGTGCCACTGATGCAATGCCTCATTACCAGCACAATGTGACTCATTTTGCTGACCTCGGAAGGATGACAGGCTGAGTCAACCTACCTAGTGTTAATTCAACAGAGAAAACAGGGGCTTGAACTCGAGACCCTAGAATCTTAAGCCAGCCAAAACCAAGCTTAAATCGTAAAATATAGATGAGAAATATTGCCCCGTCTTGTGAAGCAATTATGATATTCATTATTCTTTGAAACCATACTTGTCATTACTTGCGGCAACTCGTTTATATTCAGTTTAAAAATAAATAACCATTTTTTTTGGCATACAAGTCAATGTGAAGTATTTGGTAAACAAATCGATGTCGGGTCGGAGGAGGTGGGAGGATGGAGGGATGGGGTCATAACGAGGGCCTGTCATAAAGCGCCTTTGGCAGCGATTACAGCTTCGAGTCTTCTTGGGTATGTCTGTATCAGCTTTACACATCTGGATTTGGGGATTTTCTCATATATATACTCCACTTCGACATTATGGGGTATTTTGTGTATAACAGTGACAAAAAAAAAAAATCTCAATTTAATCCATTTTAAATTCAGGCTGTAACAACAAAATGTGAAAACAGTCAAGTGGTGTGAATACTTTCTGAAAGTACCGTATATCACTCCTCAGGGATTATGTTGAGTGGTGTAATACGTGTAATTTTTACAATTCTTACATAACTGGTTGAAATAAATTCGGAGACCTTATCTGAAATGCATCTAACTGCCACTTCCTAAGAAACTGGTGATTCATCAAAATGTATTTTGGTTGCGTTTACAGGATTATGGTATCCTGTAAGAAAGTATGAATAAATACAATTAGGTGGGAATGTGAGACTTTCCTTTCAAAATATTGGGTTGGCTTGTTAGTGTTCCCACATGAACCCCCAGCTCATGATGCAAGGAACCTCGGTTCAAATCCAACATACCATAAGCATTTATATCCATTGACAACCGATGTCCATGTAATAGTACACCGATGCCTTCCAATGTCTGTCTTGCATTCGCATCGTCACTCCGTGAGCGTTAGAAATTCAAAATCATTCACAACAAAAATATATAAACTTTACATCAATTAAACTGAATGTTTGGACAAAGACAACTGAATGTAAACAGCAATGCAATTGTTGATTATTCAATCAAACCCTCATTAGTGTGGAAAGCAGCAACGGTTTATGCACTTAAACATCTGGTTTCTCTGGGGGGAGAAAAAAATAAAATAAAATAATTATTTTAGCTACAGATGCAAAACTGTCTGAAATCGAACCGACTGATAATTTGGCATTCCGTTTTCCTCTCCCTGACAATGTACGAATCAATGTTGATTCCCCCTCATCATCAGATCTGCTGTTTCTCCTAAAATGTGAGAAAGAACGAATTAATTAGAAAATGTTGACTTTGTTTGCAATTGGGGGTGAGTCTAGCCAGTCAGCTGCAGAGTCAGCTGCAGAACAAGTTTCGGCATGAGTAGCTGGGCCGCTCACCTGAAACGTCTCATCAGCATGCCCACGCTGCGCCTCCTGGAAAGCCCGGAAATATTCTCGACCTCCCCATTTGTCTCGCTCTCCCATTTTGTCCTAAAAAAATTTTTTTGTGCTGTACGAGTTTGGTGTGGTCAAGATTAGTTTAAGTAAGGCGATGAGGCGTTCTGGTTTCAGATAAGCAGCATCATTGTGTATCTTCTCTGTGCCTTCCCCATTGTATTTATTTGCTTACTATGTCCACATTGGCACACTGCACACCTGATAAAATTATTCACTCTCATATTAGTATTCAATACCCTATTGTGGTGCTTTTTTTGTTGTTGTTAAGACAGGATTGGCACCTCCTAAATAAATAAATAATTGTTTGAGGAAGGGAAAAAAAAAAAATTTTCAACCACCATTTTGGCGTGCAAACCCAAGTTATTGACGATTGTGCCGCAAGGCTTTCCGCATAGTGCATAATCTCGCCTCCTCACTTGGGCATTCTGTGGGGCTCATCTCTGGGAAAGGGATTTCTACAGTAAACACGTTGGGAGACCAGACATGTTGCACATTCATTGTTCTTCCCTGAGCCATATTCTTGAAGAGAAAAGAAGAAAAAAATCCCTGCATAATGCAATTGTGTATTTATAATGGCAATGGGAATATGTTGGAAGATTGTCGTGGCTGTGCATTTCCACACATTTATAGAATTACGCATAGACACACTGCACACCTGATAAAATTGCGGTGTGCATCCTCGAATGTCAGAATACCACCTGCCTGACAGGTCATCAGGTAGCCAGCCACAAGGAAGTTTGTTCTTCCTCATTTTGAGAAAATAATTGGAATAATATTTTTCGAAATGCAGCTCTGCAATTTTATAATATAGTTGCAAGTTACTTCTGTCGAGTTAATACATCTGTAACGCAAAGGCAAGATCTTTGAAATAATTGCCTTTCCCATGCACTCAATGTGATGAGAATCAGGTTCCTGAAATAGCTGATGAAAAATTCCAGAGTTGAAATTACCTTTGACTAGGTAACTACTTCATCACAGAGTACAGCTGAAGCAGTCCTCACCGATAGAGGAATCTGGAGTGGCAGATCACGGTCTCTTTATAGAAAGACACGGTGAGATCTTTAACGTCTGCAAAAGAATGCTCGCAGTGGTAAACCCAGCAGAGCATCTCCCCAAGGAATACACACTCATTGATGCAACGCCCTGTCTGCGAAGCACAAATCCGACAGTTTATAGTCAGGTGAGGAATTGAACTTGGATAAGACAGCACAAAGACGTGTACACTACCTGTAACCGATCCGATCAGCACCTGAAATATTGATCCATCCATTGGGACCATACTCTGTGCAGAGCGTTGGTGCTGCCTAAGCAGTCTCCTTGGCTATTGGGCACAATCCTGGATGAGTCGCCACTCTGACACAGTACACCAACATGCTGGTACTCATTTTGCCGACCGCGGAAGGATGACAGGTCGAGTCAACCCCACCTGGTATTAATTGAACACTGAGCGAGATTTGAACTTGGGACCCTCGGATCCCAAGCCAGCCATCCTAACCATTAAGCCAACACCAGGCATTATGAAATACAAGTGCATCAAATTATAAACAAAATGCACTGCAGAGAAGAAGAAAAAAATCTGAAAAATCATTACCTTTGTACGGCTTCTTCTGGCTTAAAACTTCCCAAGAAATGACCGAGAGACTGCAAAAACAAAGTGCTACTGTTATGGATTGGTGGATCAATATAACAAAAGGAAAAAAATATAAATTCTGATACCATGCAATGTTCTGATGAAGGCATACAGTGAACCACCTGCAATCACAGCAAATAAAGACCAGTGTGAATGGAGATGAGAAGTTAAAGTACGGGACAGTATTGTTATGTTTGTGGAGTAGATGGAGGAACTTCATAGTAAAAGTATACATCGGCATGGCCCGTGGACGTGTAGGAGACATCTCGATGTAACTTAAGTTAGGAAACTGTCAGTTTAAGTGTTAAGTGTCACCGCATGGGGGGGGGGGGGGTGCTGTGTTAATTAGGTGGGAATTAAGGCTAATCTCTCCCAGTATGTGATTGCCCCCTGTGACCTTTTCCTATGTTTTTGCATTTCACGACTGGCGATAAAAAGGAATCGCATCCTTAAAACAACAACCACCAAGCCGGATATTTCCAAGCAGACAAAAATTCCGCCTCCAGGAATGACGAGGAGTGAGACCATGCCCCCGGGGATGGATGATTAATGGGTGTGACGAGAGAGACGAGAGGATTGAGTGAGGATCGGAGTCGGGAGATGCAAAAGGAGGTTCTGGGAGGAACGCGATCGAGACCAAGGCTCTGGCTGGCCGCCCTCAACTCGACAGAAAAAGGCAGCATGATTCTCGCGTTTGTGCTGAGGCAAATTTGCTCACGTGATGGAACAAGACACTCGCCATTGACTGTTCGGCTGGGTTGCGTGAGACCGCGCCTCAAAGCCTCGTGTTGTGTCACCGGGGAAGAAGGGGGCGCCATTTTTCAGAGGAGTGGCATTAACAGGTGCGATCATGAAAACAAGCCGCACAGTGGTTTCTGAGCCCTGGTGTTGGATATCACCGCCCAAACTTCCTCCCGTACGCTTCCCGCCGAGAGAGCGGCTTGGCGCCATTTTGGGCGTGTTTTCCCGCGCAGTGACGACGCGGTTTGGCGAAGCTCAAGCTTCAAAAATGCATCTCTGGGCACAGAGCTAAGTGCCGGGAGAAAGGGAGGATTTTTATTTTATTTATTGTGTCCCCTTGTCTGTATTAAAGTCTGTGTGGAGGTGCCTCAAATAGGAATTTAGTTTTCCCTCACGTTCCGTTTTTATTATTACACTTTGAATTATTACCATTGTAGATGTCAGATTCATTGTCATTAACCCTCCATATTTGTACAACTTGCTTGTGTTTACTTGTCGTGGGTCCGAGTATAAACCCCCGTGCCACCTTCTGTCTGCCACGTGCATTTGCCACCCTTCCTCCCTGTGTGCACCATAATCTCCAAGGATCACGTGTTCACCTCCAAAGGAGAACTGTTTGATTAATCATCGAGGTAGGTTAAACCAGCGTGGACATGACAGTACATAAAAGAAAGTGAAATCTGATTTTAAAAAACAAAAACAAAACCAAAGATTTGTTGTCCGATTGTATTAATGGTGACATTTGACCCAACTGGTGGCTGCTAGTCATGTAGAGATTGAAAAAGTTGTCAGGGAAGTATCTGTGCTGAACAGAAGTGTTTTGAAGAATTTGACAAAGCAATAGCCAAATGATGCATTTGCTTCCTCATTTCAGAATTGTACCCCAGTAGGAGTTCTGAGGCTATCCCAGGGCATGTTTATAAGGCTTTTATCGAAGATAAAGAGTGATTTAAATGATATGTTTCAACATTTGGACTTCAATAGGTATTTTATCAAATGAATGACCTCAAAGAATATTTCCAGTTGAATTAACCAATATAAAGTGATCATGAAAGGGGAATCCAAATGCTCAGACCACCTCGACGCTCATCTATCCCTTGAGATCCAACAAAACAGGTATGATTGTCTTTTTCTGATTTGTCATTTATAAAGCTCGTAATTTTGCAAATAAAAGTACAAATCTTATTGTTATCAATACTCATGCATAGCCATGACGTCACACCAGGGAGTCGACCATCGTTATCCGTACTGTCTACGGGTTGCATTCAGCTTTGCACCCCAGTGGGATTAACTCAAACAGCAAATAATTTTCGATTTTCCACAAATATGCTGAGTCGATGCGTCCTTGGTGGTTGTAGTAATATAAGCCAAGATCGTTTGATGCTACACCGATGGCCGAAAGACTCCAAGTTTGCAAGAAATTGGAAGAGGTTTGTCCAAAATACCTGAATGCGGATCGGGCCACAAAATATTCGCTTTTATGCTCGGAACGTGTTACATACAGAGTACTGTAAATGAAACAACAGAGATGGATCGTGTGGTTATCCGCCACGATTGAGAGAGGATGTCATCCCCATTGTTAAGCAGAAGAAACAGCAGTTACTCGAAACTAACACCATCTCGAGCCAGCTACCAGCACATGTACACAGGCAACCACCCCCCATCAACCATTACCCCCACAACACACCATCAGCCATCACCCTAACAATACCCACCACCTCCCCACAACTCACCCTCCACTAGGGTGGGAGATTGACACAGCAAAGACACGACATAGCATAATCACAAACACAAATGTCATCCTGTGAAAGTATGAGACAGGACACTCCCGTGACATACAGGACACCTGGTCAGCCTGCGATGGTGGGAGGAGCATTCGTGGTGTCTGTGCCGTGTCCCTGCTGGAGTAGTATTAACGATTTATCAATTCATCCAAAATTCCATATAAATCGTCAATTCAATGGAAAAACAAAACCTACCAATCTGGAGTGAACATGCGACCGGCATTTTCATCTTCACCAACACTTCAATATCACCATCTTCGTCTGAATCGCTTGCATAAGGCTCGGAACGATATGGCTCCATAATTTCCACGAAAGTGTTTCCATCACACCAATTTTGTCTCCAAAAGTTTCTGTAAAATCCCACTGATCCGTTCGAACCTTCAGAGTTGCTAATGACGGTGGAATCAGCATCGGAATCAGAACTCGAAATACACTGTCTCTCTGTCTAAGCTGCCATCTTGATCAAGGTTGTTCTGAGTGACGTCACTGGTGAAAATTTAAAATTGATGGGTGGATGGCCCAGACTAGAGGTACTCACATCCACCTCGATGCTGTGTAGCCTGGGTTTGAATCTCCACACGGCTATAAACTGTCATCCTGGTGTTTCATCAATGTGTGTGCCGTCCCTCGGATGGACGTTAAACTTGGCGTCCCGTCTGCCGGCATTAGTTGGTCGACGAGATCCCACGGTGTCCTTCGGGAAGAGTAGGCAAGCTATCGCCAGCACCATGATTAAATTCCAAATGTCTGCCCTAACCTACAGAGGGCATTGCATCAGCAACTCAACCAATGATGCTACATCTGAAAGAGGAAGAAGAGGTAAAGGTAATTAAATAAACAGCAAAGCGTAGAGCAGGGACGAACACAGCAAATACAATTTTATAATGCTATATCCAGCACTTTGTGATAAATTCCCAAGAAGAGTACGCCATATATCGTATTAGTACTATTTGGATCATGGTGTTTCTACTGCATTAATGCCTTGTAAGGTTGCATCAAGAATACTGTATTTATTTCTGATTACCATTTTAAAATATTGCAATTGAGGAGCTTCAAGAATGGAAAACTCAGTTATAGGATTGTCTAGATAAGGTTAGCTAAGTAAGGCCTCTCCATCCTTCTAATTAAAATAATCCACTGAAACAAGCATGGTCTTGGTAGCGCGGTGCAAGCTTAATGCAAACACCGACATCTCAAAGCAACTACAGTTTGAATGAACCATGGACCAGAGTCGAAATCACTGTTTTAGATTTGCTTCTCTCCATGGAGGCAATATGTTGAACTCCAACTCGAAAACAAGTTGGTATTATCATTTATCTATAATAGTGTGTGTGTGTGTGTGTGTGTGTGTGTGTGTGTGTGTGTGTGTGTGTGTGTGTGTGTGTGTGTGTGTGTGTGTGTGTGTGTGTGTGTGTGTGTGTGTGTGTGTCCTCCATAACTCCAAAACCATGAAACCTTGTGGTCCAAAACTTTGCATGCATACTAAAGGAACTCCAAGGTAGTACATGAATGAAAACTCTGGGTGTTTGGGTAAATTTAAACACCCTTTTGAAGACAATTAACTAATCTCATCATGAAAAAACTAAAACAAGCTTATCTTTGGTCAGCCCACCGTCAACTTGCTGGTGTCTTAAGCCACCATTTTATTTCAGCCTCCTCAAAAAGCCTTGGCAATTTTCCACCATGATCTCTCATGGACCAATTAAAGTATAGAATTTAAATATAATTTCAGATTTGAGGATTGAATCTCGTGGACTCGAGGCAGGGAGAGGGTTGGGATGGGATGAACGTCGGGTACCTTCGCGAAAAAACAATAATGGAAATAACAGCAACGAGACCACTAAATCCTTGCATAATGCTTCTAAAATACTTGCAGCAACACAAATCGATAAGATGACAACATGAACCATGCTCTATGCAGAGCATCAGTTATGCCAAAGCAGTTTCTATGGCTCTGGTTACAATCCTGGACGGGTCGCCACTCTGACACAGAAAGTCAGGGCTGGAATTTGGCCAGGATGCTGGTGATAGCTCGTCTACTCTTTGTGAAGGAAGCCGTGAAATCTTTAACGTCCACCAACTAATGCCGGCAAATGCGACACCTAGTTTAATGTCCATCAAAGTGATGGCACACATTGCTGAATCCCCTGGCCTGTGAAACACCAGGATGACAGTTTATAGCTGAGTCGAGATCCAACCCCAGGCTAAACAACATGGAGGCATGTGTGCGTACCTCTCGGCCATCCTGCCAACCCAAATTAATAAAGCAGTTGTTTTAATCATAATGCTTCTACATCACAATTCCAAAAAAACAAAAAACAATATAATTTGCCATTCAGGTATGGTCACCTTATTATGGAAAGGCTACAACTGTAATGAGAAGGTTCTGCTTAAAGAAAATAGAATTGTTCCAGAGCTGGCAGGTTTTAGCTACGAGGAGAGTTCACAAAACACGGAACATGGACATCAGATAATCGAAGATTATGTGGAGAAATGATGGAGGTATCGTCATACTCTAATTCGAGAAGCGTCTGGTTGTTTCTGTGTTTTTATTTTTATTTTTTGTATTGTGTACATGATTGAGGCTCAAGGAAGAGCTAGAGCAGAATGGAAGGGAACAAAATGGAAAGGAGAAATGCCAACAGCAGAGTAAAAGTGAGAGTGAGATCAAGGGGAGGGGGAGAAGGACACACGGGAGTGAACCAGCTGTACACAAGCCAAATGAAATACAGCAAGAGGAGATTAAGGAACAAATGACAAGAGGTGAGTGCTTGGTAATTCGGGGTTGAAGAGATAAAGTGTATGGATGGGGGTGACCGAAGGTAGTGGTGAACATCTGCCTTGAAGCCCTGGATGGAAGAATAGATCTGAACAGACTGTGGGGGTTGCTTCCGCAGGTGAGAGAAAAAGAGGAACAAATTTCGAATTTAGATGGAAACAAAAACACAACAGGAAGGCTTAGATGGTAAAATTAATAAATAAATAAATTATCAACCTGTGGCTTCAGGGTTGGGGGATGATCCAATTCTCGATATAAATTTAAAAATTATTAATTTCATTATTTTGTTGTAAATTTATTCCAGCTGCAAGATACCTTTTCTAGTTCTGTATAAGTTTATTTTAATCATACCAAGGACCCAGATGCCCTTGACTGACGCACATCAGGAAGGGGTTTTAAGCAACTTGTGAATTTGCCCTCCTCAGTCTTTTTCTTCTGTCGACTCTTTTACCTGGGAGTTTCCTCATCTCACAATTATGGTGTGGAATGCATCTTCCAATGTGCATTACACCACACTTACTTGTACTGAATTTAATTTCTCAATTTTGGACCAGGCCTCAAGTTGATTCATGTCTTGCTGCAGATTACAAATTCCCTCGACTGGATGACACCAAAATATCACATGACCACAGTCTCATGATGTAAATTGTCATCCAAGTCATTGATGTACATCAGAAACACAGCAGCTCTCGGACCGAGCCCAGAACAACAGAGCTTGTTACACCTGTCCAATTTAATTTGGTACCTTGCGTTATCACTTTTCGTTTATGGCCAAATAGCCATGCTATCCAATTCAGGGATGTGGCATCTATCCCATGTGCTTCAATTTTAGCTAGGAGACAATTGTGTGGCGCGGCATCAAAAGCCTTAGCCATGTCCACACACTCTACATCAACAGGCATGTTTTCATCTACATGCTCGGTTCGGAATATTCTTAACCTGTGAACCACAGAAGGCTTTTGTTTGGATGCTGCATTCATCACTGCTGGCAAATCCAGTGTTGGGATAGAACATACAACCACATTCAATGTTGATGGTTATTATGTATACAAAGTCGAGGCTTGTAGAAGAACTTGAACACAGAACAGAATAAACTTTGTCTCCTGACAAATCATGTAAATGCAAAGACCAAGGATGCAGTGTAATTAGTACGGCCAGTTAGCTCATTACCTGTAGATATCTTGTGCGGGAGAAGTCACAGTGCCAAGAGAAAAGGCCTCAGGAGGACAGTACGTCATCGAGCTGGGCCGTGATGTGTACCCGCGATTATGAGAATGTGAAACGCCAAGCTGTCGGCATAAATGCAGCCCAGCATCTGACAGCTGTTGGGAAGGAAAAGTTCAGCATAAAGACTTGCAGATGCATTAATACATATTTATTTATTTAAAGAAGAGGAAGGCGCTTCCAACCAAAAGTAAAAAACTCGATCGACTCCGCTAATTTGTGCAAAAAAGCGAGAGCAGACCCGGTCTGCTCTCGCAGACTCTCGCTTTTTTGCTCAAATTAGCGGAGTCGATCGAGTTTTTTACTTTTGGTTGGAAGCACCTTCTTCTTTTAAAATGTGTAATCCTAACCGCCCCAACCTTATACAAATATATATATATATATATATATATATATATATATATATATATATATATATATATATATATATATATATATATATATATATATGTTTCAACTCCCGGTGTGTGCCCCAGTTTAGAAGAGGGACACAGTCTCCCTGCGTGTCATAAGAGGTGACAAAGGGTTGGCGTCATGAAGGGCATCCGGCCATAAAAAAATTAATTAATTAAAAAACATTCCTCAAAAAGGGGAATCATGATAAAAGATTGTCATGGGACCTGCAAGGCAAACCCTAATAGCTCTAGCAGGGAAAAATGGCCTTAAAATGTTTGTGTGTGTATAAACAGTTTCAACTAGAGCAAAGTTGATGGCACGCCATCACAAATCCCCACACTTCCCACCTAAAGCAGGAATGACACAATATCAAATTTTGAGTTTCAAAAAAAACAAACTTCTGTTTTGACCCCTGTGACCAGAAATCCCCACCCCCTGGGGCATGAACAGGGGTCAAATCCAAAAATTGTAACATATTTCATGCGTCCTCCAATGTTGAAACTTGGCTATGAACATTTGCAGAATGACATCATTGTCTACTTGTCCACTTTCGTTTTCACACAACTTAACTTTGGCTTTAACTGTTATCATGCTTATTTATGTATCATAAATGTGCTG
The DNA here is from genome assembly GCF_056783735.1 of Eptatretus burgeri. Classification (NCBI taxonomy): domain Eukaryota; kingdom Metazoa; phylum Chordata; class Myxini; order Myxiniformes; family Myxinidae; genus Eptatretus; species Eptatretus burgeri. Next base: position 29,319,760 of record NC_140967.1, on the reverse strand, counting down.
GTCCACTTCAATCAGAATGTGAACATGTTTCAACATACCATATACACAATATTGGTGACATACCATCACAAAGCGAGGGTGAAAATTTTGAAAATAATTCTCGTTGGTTAATTTTTTTGTCAGTATATTGTCAGGTAGGCGGAGTTCAAAGCCTCACTCCTGATGACATGCGTCACTGTAGGAGCCCCAAAGACTCTTCCACGTGGAGTAAATGTGGGCTGGCCCAGATTATACCCAAGTATAAAGCAGTCAGGGTGAAAGGTTTGGCTGTGACACCAGTATTATTAGCCCCCATTGGACTTGGTCTGAATCGGGGGCTTATGGATTTGGTCTCGATTTTTGTGTGTGCGTCTGCAACTACATCTATAGATCATGGACGGACTTATTTTATTCATATTTGGCAGAAAGACAACACATAATGGTATACATACACACATCATTTTGTTTCACGCTGCGATCAAAGATGGCTAACTGGCAGCCATTTTAGTTAAACAACAACAAAATATAAAACAGCATCAAACACATCCTCAATCATTTCCCGAACATGTATTTACTGATCTTGTTCAAACTTGGCACACAGATAAAGAATGATGACTTACATGTGCACCTCATTTCTTTTTTGGAGACCACATCCAAGATGGCCGAATGGCAGCCATTTTGTAACTTAAAAGTGTCCCCAACCATTTCTCAGAAATTTCAGAGTCCGATTTTATTCAAACTTGGCACAAACACAGAAAATGATGGCATACACTACCAGTCAAAAGTTTAAGAGCACCCAGATTTTTCCAGTTTTTACTGAAATTTAAGCAGTTTAATGTTTCAATGTCCTCTGAAAATTAAAGCATAGAACAAATAAACAATTGTAGTAATAAAACAATAAAAAATAAATCATGGAATCGTTTTGTTGAACAAAATTTAATCTAGATTTTTGACTTATCAAAGTAGCCACCTTTCGCATATATAACAGCCGAACAACTCGTGGCATTCTTTCTACAATGGAAATCAAATATTGTTCGGAAAGTTCTTTCCAACACTGTTGCTGAAGTTCCCACAAAAGTGTTGCACTTGTAGGTTGCTTTGCTTTCATCCTTCTGTTCAGTTCATCCCAAACCAGCTCGATGGGGTTTAAGTCTGGAGACTGTGCTGGCCATTCCATGATTTGAAGCCTACTGTCTTGCTCTTTTCTGCTTAGGTATTTCTGACATAGCCTGGAGGTGTTTTGGGTCATTATCTTGCTGTAGGATGAACCCCTGACCAACTAGGTGTAGACCAGAGGGTATTGCATGTCACTGCAAAATGCTGTGGTAGCCCTTTTGGTTCAGGGTGCCAGTCACTCTGTGCAAGTCAACGACTCTGGATCCATCAAAAGAGCCCCAGATCATCACAGGTCCTCCTCCATGTTTGACAGTTGGTATCACACACTGAGGAACCATCCTTTCGCCTACTCGACGGCGTACAAAAACCCTGCGTGAGGAACCGAAGATTTCAAATTTTGATTCATCGGTCCATAAGACCTTCTTCCAGTTTTCATTAGTCCACTGGTGGTGCTTCATGGCCCTGGCACGCCTCTTTATCTTATTTTGCCATTTTAGCAATGGCTTTCTTACTGACACTCGACCTGTCAAACCTGCAGCTCGAAGTCTTCTTTTCACAGTTGAAACTGAGACTTCCTTACTTCAACCAGTGTTAAGCTGTGCTTGAAGCTGCCGTCCTGTGAGCCGCCAATCAATCAAGCTGTTGACTCTCAGAAACTTGTCTTTTGATTGTGTTGTGGCTTTGGGTCTGCCAGACCTCTTCCTGTCAGAGTTTCGTCCAGTTTCCAAGTGCCTTTTGATGGTGTAGGAAACTGTCCTCACTGATACCTTAGCTTTGTTTGCAATTTCTCTAAAGGAAAGACCTGCACTTTTAAGGGTTATAATGGTCTGTCTTTCTTCCTTTGTTAATTATCTTTTTCTCACCATGATGATAGCAATATACTACTTCCTGCAGTGCAATATTGTCCAAATTATGCTTCAGAGGGTGTAGCAACACAGTCTGTTCCAACACTGCTTTTATACAGATCGAGGGTTTGTAACTGATCAACAAAAGTTGGGACACCTGTAGGAATTGTTTGCATCAACTTTCAAGGCTTAATTTACTTCCATTGCTGCAGAACAGCTGCAGTTGCTAACCCATTACTTGTTCCCTGAAAAGGGCCTTTTTTAACAACTCTGTAATTTACATTATTTTTCAGTTTTTGGTCACCTAAACTTCTTTTTTTTACCACTGGCAGTTTAACCACTTAGCTTTGTACCATTTCAGGTTATTCACTGGACTTGAACTGCTATAATTTCAGTAAAAACTGGAAAAATGTGGGTGTTCTAAAACTTTTGACCGGTAGTGTACACATGTACCTCACTTTATTTTGCGATCTGTTCAAAGATAGCCAACTGATAGACTGGCGGCCATTTTACTTGTAAAAAAAAACAAACAAACCCCGATGTTGAACACATCCTCAACCATTTCTCAGACATGCATTTACCGATGTGGTTGAAACTTGGCAGATAATGAACGATTGCTTACATAAGCACATCTTTTTATTTTCGAGATCAGATCCAAGATTGCCGACTGGCAGCCATTTTGTTACTTAAACGTATCCCAACCGTTTCTCGGACGTGCATAGTCTCATTTTGTTCAAACAGGGCACAAGTTCAGTACACAATGGCAAACACTTGCACCTAAACATCATTTTGCGATCTGATCAAAGATGGCCAACTGGTAAACTCGCAGCCATTTTGGTTGTAAATAAATATGGGCTCGTCCTTTCACTCCGTGCAGCAAAATTTCTCAAACAACAGGGGCGATGACATTTTATGCCTTTTCGTAGTTTCTCAGGATTTTTGCAAAAAAACATAATCCCTTGTTGGAGCTGCCTTTATTCCTGAAATAACTATATCAGGTCAATGTGGTAATACACTAAAAAGCATATTTATTGGAACATGTTCAAAGCCCCTTATGACATCAGGGACTGGTCCAGATTGACGACTGGAGGAAGCAAAGTTTTGGGGAGTTTTATTGTTTCTTTATTTAAGTCACAGTTTTAAACACAAGTTTTAAACAAGTGATATCGAAGCATATTTTAAGAACACACATTACAAATACAAAAGCAAGTTTTTCACTGCCAAACCTTTTGCTTTTTGAATGACTGTTATTATCATCGCATCATTTTCCAGTGAATAAATCACAACGATGCTTTATTGGGATTGAACTCGGTCCCTCACCATTGTTTTGCTTACTCGTCCATTATTGCATGCGCTGCAAGCATTTTACAAGTCGCAAGCAACATGTCCATTCTTTTCTAAAGTGTTTGGTATGAAACCTATTTGCCTCTCACACACAAACACCATACATGAGGAATGTTCCCTTAAAACTGTTCAGACAGGTTTTGAAATGCAGAACAATGTTGCTCGATGTGTGCAATTTTGGGGAAGGTTTCTGGTAATCGAGTAATTTGCATTGACTGCACACAAACTCATGTGTATAAAATTATTTAATAACAAACACGACGTTACATATTCTGGATGGCTTTGTCAACTTTAGTAGCAAAACTAGTTAGCCAAGTGTTTGGTTTTTCGACACATTCCACTTCCTTCCTGTCTTCACCGCTTGCTGCATCCTCTTCCCTCACTTTATCCAAATTGGATAAAGAGGAACTTTATCGAAGAGAAAAAAAAAACAAATTGAAAGAGCTGCAAAAAGCCCCAAAACGTTTGACACACTAAAGTCATATACAAGTATGTTTATACCAGTGATATATACATACAGCCATTTATCCAAATTGAATCATTTGCACATCTACTATCCTTCTGCACAGGCTGACCATACAACTCTCTGCCCAAAATACCTCCACGTTACTATTCTTCTCTTTCACTTTGTAACTGTGCCTCTTTGTGCGAGAATTATTTTTAATGAATGAATGAGTGAAGTGGAGTGGTTCGGTGGAGCGGGCTGCGTTTCATCTTTGTGCCTGTGGACTTGGCTTGGTTTTCATTCGTGGGTGAGCCCTGCATGGCAGGGAACTGGTGGACCAAGAGTGTGAGGCTTGGCAGAAATTCTGAACAAGGAGGCATTGCATGGAAATGAAGGTCAAACTGAGTGGCCAGAATAGAGAGTGAAAAGCATTCACTGTGTTTATTTTGAAAATGTTTTACTTTGGTGAGAGAGAAGTGAGGAGTCAAATGTTGAGGGTGAAAATGAGAACAAAGGGGGGGGGGAGGAAAGCGATGGAAGAGGTGGGTGTGTGCACACAGGTCCAGTAGGTCAGTCCAGGCAGTGCTGATGATTGATGACCTGAACGTCCCAAAATAATCAAGATGATACGAGCTCTGCTCAATGAGCAGTGGTTCAGAAGCGACATCACGGTGCTGGAACTGGTAAGCAGGAAAGTAAACATGAGGGGTAGTATTGGGAGGATGTTTTGTGCAGATGATGTGGCTGTTGTGGTGGAGAGTGGGCAGGAGATGCAGGAAGTACTGGGGGAGTCGATGAAGGCATTTGGGAAACATGGACTGAAGATGAGTACGGAGAAGACTGAAGTGATGTGGGTCGGGCAGCAGAGAAAGGAAATTAATATCAGGTTAGAGGGGAAGGAAATCGGACAGGGAAATAGGTTCGAGTATCTGGAGGGAAGGGATGGTGAGTCAGAAGCAGCGGTGTGGAGAAGGATTTAGGTGGGTATGAATACATGGAGGAGGGTGAAGGGAGTAATGGCAGACAGAAAGATATAGAGTAAATTGAAAAGGATGGTTCTGATATCATGCGTAACACCGGCCTACCTTCACGGTCTGGAAATGATGACATTGACAGAGGCTGCAAGTTTGCGAGAACAACTGGGTTTGGAGGATTGCGGGAATGAAAAGGGTGGATAGAGGGAGATTGGTGTGCAGATGAGCTTGATGGGGAGATTGGTGAAATGCTGGCTGAGATGAGCTGGACACTTGGTATGGATGAAGGGGGGCAGAGAGAATGGCAAAGAGAGCAGACAGGTTGAGGGAGCAAGGGAGGAGGAAAAGAGATAGACTGCAGTTGAGAAGGGAGGATTGTGTGAGGTAGGGGTGTTTGCTAAGGTAGGGGTGTTCGGAGAGTGGAGAGAGTTGGCCGAGGACAGAGTAAAGTGGAGGAGTGTCGTGGTTGAGGCAGGGCAGAAGTTTTGTGCCACTGGACCTCACCCCTTATGAAGGGAAGAGGAGGAGGAGAAGATTTGATATTTACTACGCCCTCTTCCATCCCTCACCTTATTATGTTAAACATTTGTCAGCGTTTCTGTGAGTACTGAGGAGGTATTAACCACTGATTATGATCATAAGGCTATACAGAAGTGTGAGGAATGCTTTTGGGTGGATATTTGCTCCTGATAAAGTTGCCACTGTCTCATAGTTCCCACTGATACTAGAGTACCCACCCAAGAGTGATCCTTGTTCCAAGCAGGCACCACATTCTTATGACACATCCCTTTATTTAGGAGGTGCATAGGCAACAGACGGCTGTCTCGATTGCTTCCGAAAATAAAACAAATAACCTGGGTGACATGCATTTAACAAAACCATGCATACTGCTTCTGTACATACATAAATCATCGTGGTTATATAGCTCAAATAATTCCAATTGCAGCCCCCACCCTGATCACCAAAAGGAAGAAAATGCCAAGATGGGCAAAAAGTACTTTTTCAATTAATCAAACAAAACTTGCACAGGCACAACACCCAAGGAACACTCATTAATCCCTGAAAGTTTCAGCTTCCTAGGTCAAATCCACTCGGAGTCGTCGATGAAACATACAACATACATTCCCTCCATTATATATCGATGACCTATATCCATCCAACGTCAATTTGCTCTGCCATGTGGACCAACATATGTAAAAGAAAAGTGATGATGCAATCCTTCGACTGGATGATAATAGGTGAATCAAAAAGGATGATGCAATCCATCGATGTTGAGGGGAATGTCATACAACCAAGTCGTCTTCAAGTTAAATGAGACCTTGTGAATAGTCAAACAATGTGTGAAGGAGTCATCCGACACTGATGAATCTAAGAGAGTGATTGAAGAGTCATACTGTACTGAGAATCAATGATGCTAAAGCAGTCCTGAACAATGATGCTCAAGAATAAGCACAAAAAGAGGCAAATTTACAGCATGGGTCAGAAACAACAACAACAACAACAACAACAACAACAACAACAACAACAACAACAACAACAACAACAACAACAACAACAACAACAACAAGAAACAAGCACATTGATACTGTAAATCACTCAGAGCTGGTTTTTAATGAGGGATTATATATAAATGCAAAGTCCAGAAAGAAAGTTATTTGATAATTTCGATAGGAAATTTCATGCTGAGTTTTCAGGTATCAGCCAAAAAGTTATAAATCGAGTTCAGAACTTAAGATGTTTGGAATCCCAGGTGTTCATCAACTCAATGTCCTTGCAATGATATAAAAAATAAATCATCTCCTCCAGTTGTTGCTCCGCATGCACAAGCTCTTCAGAATCTCAGACAGTAGGAAAAGGATTTTTTTTTGACCTTCCTGACCCATTTAAAATGAGCTTGGTATAATCTTCATCCCAAACAAGAGTCAATCACCTGTTTATTAAATTCCAACAACAAGCAAAGGTTAAAAAAGACCATTTACAACTTCTTTGACCACAAAATGCTGCACTTAGATACAAGATGGGGATAGACCAAAAAACGGTGCTCCATAATACAAGATCGCTCCAGGACTTGGTTCCAGCATTAATCATAAAACATGACTGGACGAGAATGGCAGTCGATAGAGCGCATGCCTCGCGTTGAAGAGTTGATGTTTTGTATCTCACCGATAGGCCGGATCTGCATCTGGACCCGAACCCAAATCTAATCGGCTTGTTATTGTCACCGAGTCACCGACCCAAATCATCCATCAAGTTTTGTCATAATCCGTCCACTACTTTTTGAAATATCATGGGATATATCGTTTTTGGCCCCATCTCTCAATCGCGAAGAATCACTTAAAATAAATAAATAAATAAATAAATGCTCGTATCCGGATCTTCACCAAAATTGAATCAATTCGTCCTCATCACACACCAAGCTGACTACCAGATTTCGTCCAAATATGTCCACAACTTTTTGAGATATCCTGCTCACAGACAAACACAAAGACAGACAGGTTAAAACATAACCCTCATCCACCTTCGGTGATGGAGATAAAAATTAAAATAATTTTTTAAAAACCCTCGGATCCAAATCTGGATCTTCACCAAAATCGAATAAATTTGTCCTTGGAAGACAGCCAACCTGTCCACCAAGTTTTGTCCGAATCCGTCCATACCTTCTTGAGATATCGTGCTACATTTCGTTTTTTGCCCTAATCACTCAATGGTGAAGAATCACTTTAAAATCTTGTGTCCAGATCTTCACCAAAATCGAATCAATTAGTCCTTGTCACACACCCAACCTGTTCACCAAATTTTGGCTGAACCCATCAATAACTTGAAATATCCTGCTCACAAACACAGACAGACAGGAGTGAAAACATAACTTCCCATCCACCTTTCAGTGATGGAGGTAATAAATGGTCTTTCGTAGGAGCTGTAGTCCTCTATGATAGGTACATCATCTAGATTTGAGATGCAAGATTCAATGTTGTCGCGTAAACAACAAAATGCAGAGGCCTTACTGGACTTGTGTATATACATGCTTCATAGTCAAGTGTAGTTAAATTAATCTAAATATGGTCTGAATCAATTCACCACGTGTACACATGGTGGTCGACTCTTCATGCCCTCATCCCCATAGCATGAGGCCATTAAAAGTTGCCCACAACGTGTAGATTTGGTGTCACGACCAAACAGGGCAGGCAGATAACCCCTTCCTGAAGAACAATAAGCTAGCTGGGTTTTTATGAGCAATCCAATCTACTACAACTACGATAACAAAAATAAATAAATAAATGTTACTGCTCATTGGTATGCCCTCACGTGGAACACCCTTGCTCTGTCTGGGACCTGTATTTCAGCAGTGACATACAAACATTGGAACAGATCCAATGGAGGGCTGGTGGACTTTACGACAACAAGCAGGACAGCACGAATGAGATGCTCCAGCAACTCCAATGGGAGCCTAGGGCGGAGCCAGGATGAGGCAGACGAGGCAGTCGCCTCGTCGCTCATTTCCTGAAATATGATCTGGCCTGAGCACTCTGGCCATCTGAGCTCCCTGGGGAGTAAACTATCAAAGCTACCCGGCAGTGCTCTGAATACTCTTATCTCCACTCCCATCACAATACCTAAATAGGACAATACCTACCCCCCCCCCTAATATTACACAGGAAAATAAAATTATCCCTATGTTTACTTTCATATTGCGTGATGCGCACCGTCACATCAACCAATTTCACCTCTTTTCGCCTCATCGCTTTTGGACCTCTGGCTATGCCCTTGGGAGCCACTTGTGAATGGGCAAGAGGCTGTTAGACTGTCTCTTCTTCATAAAGTTGTTTACGATACGGTTGACATACCAAGTAATAATTACTTGACTCCAAATAACTCCAGTATTTTAGCTAGTGCATAAATACAAAAGCAAATATTTTGTTTGTTGGCCATAAAATAAAATAAAAACAATACCTTGAATTACTTTTTAAAAATTCCTCGTACAACATGTACCGAAGCTGGAACGCACTGCCAAAGAATTTCGTTGAAATTCGGAATTTGAACACTTTTAAGGCAGCTATCTCCTAAATCCGACTTGATAGAAATCATTATTAAAGTAATTCTGAGTGTGATAACTCTAAGCTTCGACCCTCGACATAATGCCACCAGAAGACGACGAAGACTGGTCTACTACTACTACACCTACTACTACTACTACTACTACTACTACTACTACTACTACTACTCTAATGGCCCCAATTATTCCCAACTTCTTGTGTGTCGGCCATGGAATGTATTTCAGCCCAAGTCTTTCATAAACCTGCTGGCCAGGTCCAACATTTAAATAAACGTGCCAGGAATTTATAACATGGTCAGGATGCTGGTGATAACTTGCCTACTCTTTGCAAAAGACAATGTTGGATCATCAACATCCACCACCAACCAGTCTTTCTCATAGACGGCATACAAATTGATGCATCAACTTGTTTCACCCCGCATGTGAAACATCGGGGGGGGGGGGCATTTTTATGCCTGGGCCGAGATTCTTACCCAAGCAAGACAACTCAAAGGCGAGACCTCTGCGCAGCACTTTCCTGACAATCCAAGGGCCACATGGCATTTCTCCGGAGACGGACACCATCTACAGAAGTTTAGAATCCAAAATCCTTTAAATTACTGTCTTCAACTGGATTTGAACGCATAACCTCAAGGATGCCAGTCCAATGTTCTTACCATTAGACTAACATCATAGTCTTCACCTGCTTAATCACAAGGTTCACTAACAGCAATGTTCCCAACTATGGTAATGTCACTTTATCTTGTGTCATACTTCAATGACAAACATGCCATACTTCACAGGCTGCTGACATTGGTAGATATTTACCTCTGCCACTGATGGTGGACAGAGGTTGTTTTCACCTGTCTGTCTGTCTGTCTGTCTGTGAGGATGAGATTTGGTGGACAGGTTGGGTGTGTGACAAGGATGAATTGATTAGATTTTGGTGATGATCCAGATCCGGATGCGAGAAACTTACGCGATTCTTCACCATTGAGTGGTAGGGCTAAACACGATATCTTAAAAGTTGTGGACATGTTATGACGAAACTTGGTGGACGAGTTGCTTCGGTGACAAGAACAAGCCGATTCGATTTTGAGTCCGGTCCGGATCCAGATCCGACCTGTCAGTGGGATACAGAACGTAAACTGTTCAGCCTGGCAGAGGTACGCGCTGCACCGAGTGCTGTTCTAGTTGCAGATTGTGTACAAGTGTATTTATTTTGAGAAGCACAATGTGAAAAGTGGTTTTGATGACGTCTCAGGAGTACTTTGAGGAAGCAGACCGACTATTCCATGAAACTGTCAGATTTGAGTCTTTCTTTTTTTTAACTTCTTTTATTTCTTCCACATCCATTTTGTTGATTCACATCCTGAAAATTATTTTTCCAAAATAAAATAATAAATTAAAAAGATGGTTAACTTGTACAGCGAGCTTGTTCCAGATAAGTTTGAGAGGGTGGAGGGTGGGTGGGGAGGGTCGGACACAAGACTCACCTTCACATGAAATTTCTCATCAAAAAGTACATTCGATGGCTTCAGGTTTCCATGTGGCAGTGGTGGTGAAAGGTTGTGGAGAAAATGAAGACCATGAGAGATCTCGTACAGAATCCTGAAGGAGGTTGACCATTCAATCTTTTCATTGACCATCGTCTGAAAGCACAAATAAGCAGCAATAATTTATTTGAAATCGATTACGGATTCGAAATCTCTCATCTTGATGAAGCTTCTACCTGTAATCATTTGTGCTGTTGTATTTATATCTAAAAATTTCAGGTTTGTTGCTGAATCTCCTCGCCTTTCTCTTTTCTTGTTAGTCAATTCCTCGGGGGCTAACAGTAAGGCCCAGAAGTACGCACATTCGCCTCCAAGTTATCTAACCTGGGTTTGAATCCCGTCTTAGCTATAAGCTGTCATCCCGGTGTTTCACAAGCAGATGTATTCAATGTGTGTGCCGTCCCTCGGAGAGACGTTAAACCGGTTGTCCCATCTGCCGGCATTAGTTGGAAGATGTTAAATATCCCACGGTGTCCTTCGCCAAGAGTAGGCGAGCTAATTATCGGGACAATGAACAAGTTACAAATTCCTGCCCTAACCAGCTGAGGGCATTGGATCAGTGCCACAGCTACATCCTCAGCCAGTGATACTACCCCCACACAGTCTTGTGCTGCATAACAAAGAAGAAGTCCATTCCAAACTTGTAGTTCCACTACCTCCACTTTTGGGGCCTGACTATCCCAATCGATTTTGGCAATTAAAAAAAAAATTTTTGAACTTAATTTTTTTTTAAACCACAACCTTTTCGGGAGTGAAAGTACAGTGTGGGCACATTGTTACGTTGCATGCAAAAATGAACAAAGAAGAGTGTAATCAATATCAGCTTCTTGCAATGTTGCCATTTCATCTGATGCTGCCAAAGCATGAAGTCTACTAAATCAGTCCTGTTAATGTAAAAAAAAAATTTTATCCTCGCCGAAGGATTCAGAGAGGGCATTGCATTTGGGTCTGTCTGTCAATCTGCACAGAATTTTCGCGTTTTTCTCTACAACCACTCTTCATGGGGAATGAGTGTGATTTTTTATGATGTCATCGGTGCCCTCGTTATGACGTCATAATTGCATATGTAGAATGCCACATCCGATCAGTATGAAAATTTTTGAGGTCATCCAAGGATAAAATGGTCCAGAGGAAAAAAAATAATCCATGACGTCATCAGTTACTTGATTTGGCAGCCATATTGTTTAAAAATATAAATATTTTTTAAACCTTCAAAAATCCTCTTCTCTGAAGTGGCTGAACAGATCGAGGCGAAACTTTACACGTGTGACCGCTTGTCCATGAGGAACGAAAGGTTCGCATATATGATGTCATTAGTCACACGGTTTGGCCATATTGGATTTGCCCTAAAACCTAAGAAAAATCTTCTCCAGAATGGATGGACAAATCGAGGGAAACTTCATACTTCACACAAGTGTTCCCCAAGCCAAGAGTGTACAAGTGGCATGTAGCAAGCACTCCTCATGGGGAATGAGTGTGGTATTTTTATGACGTCATAGGTGCTTGCCTTCGTTCTGATGTCATAATTGCATATGTAGAAGTATAAAAAATTTTGAGGGTTATCTTGGGATAAAATGGTCGACAAAATTTTTTTGATCACATCATCGGTCACGCAATTCAGCAGCCATATTGTTTTTTTTTTTAACCATCAAAAATTATCTTCTCTGAAATGGCTGAAAAGATCGAGGCAAAAACTTTACACATATGACCGCCTATCCATGAGGAACAAAAGTCACACAGACGACATCATACGTCACATGGTTTGGCAGCCATATTGGATTTACCCAAAAACCTATAAAAAAAAATACACCACTCAAAAGAAGTCCTGGCGGGGGTTTGCAATCTCTGATTGTTCTTTCTCTTGTTCACCTTTTGTTGCCTGATAGCCTGGAATTAGAATGCATTAAATCAAACTTTTTCCACCTTTATTTACACATCGTAACCCACAACTTCCAAGTGAAAAACAAATTCTATAAATTTCAGAAAACTAATTCAAAACAGAAAACTAGAATATCTTGGTTGGATAAGTGTTCACCCCCCTTCCAATCGCAATTGTAAATTAATTCAGGTGTAACAAATAATGTTTCAAAATCACTCACCAAGTTAATTGGCCTCCACCCGTGTTAAATTGCAGTGATTCTGATTATTACCTCCACCACCAAAGGTGAAGGAGGTTGTTTTCACCCCTTTCTGTCTGATTGTTTGTTTGCATGATACCTCAAAAAGTTGTGGACGGATCTGGATGACATTTTGTGGACAGGTTCGGTGTATGACAAGGACGAACTGATTAGATTTTGGTGAAGATCCGGATCCGGATACTAGAATTTTTAAAGCGATTCTTCACCATTGAGAGATGGGGTCAAAAAAGATATATTGCAGGATATCTCAAAAAATTGTGGAAGGATTTGGATGAACCTTGGTCAACATGTTGGGTGTGTGACAAGGAAGAATTGATTCAATCTTGGTGAAGATCCGGATCCGGATCTGATAATTCTTTGAGCAATTCTGCACCATTTCGAGAAAAAGCTAAACTAATATATAGCACGATATCTCAAAAAGTTGTGGATGGATTCGCACAAAATTTGGTGGACATGTTGGGTGTGTGACAAGGACAAATTGATTCGATTTTGTTGAAGATCTGAACCCGAATCTGGATACGAGAATTATTTAATCTTCAAAGTGATTCTTCACCATTGAGAGATAGGGCCAAAAACGATATATAGCATGATATTTGAAAAATGTATTGGGCCCGATATGTTCTTGTGGATTAGGCATTGCGTGGGGGAGGTATGCGCTCGACCGAGTGCCTTTATAGTTCAAAAATGTATTGGGCCCGATATGTTCTTGTGGATCAGGCATTAGGTGGTGGAGATATGTGCTCTACCAAGTACCCTTCTAGTTTCAGAATAAAATCAGCTGTTCCTGTATGTTTCCTCTGCTGGGTAGTATATTTCACAGCAAAGACTCAACCATGAACACCAAGGAGCTTTCAAAGGACCTCCGGGATAAAGTTGTAGAAAGGCACAGATCAGGGGATTGGTGTAAAAATATTTCAAAAGCCTTGAGTATCCCTTGGAGCAGTCAACCCAATCATTAAGAAGTGGAAGGTGTATGGTACCACCAAGACATTGCCGCGATAAGGCCATCCCTCCAAACTGGATGATCATCGAAGGAAGAGACTGATCAGAGAGGCCACCAAGAGGCCAATGGCAACTTTGAAAGAGCTACATGCCTTTATGGCAAAGACTGGTCACTATATGCATGTGAACACAATATCCCAAGCACTCTACAAGTCTGGCCTGTTTGGTAAGGTGGTAAGAATAAAGCCATTACTCAAAAAACAACCTTCAGTCCTATTTGAGGTATCCAAAACACCACTCCAGAGATTCTGAAGCCAGGTGCCAAAACGTTTTGTGGTCTGACAAAACAAAGATGGAACTTTTTGGCCTAAATGCAAAATGTTGCATTTGGAACAAACCCAACACAGCACATCACCCAAAGAACACCATCCCAACTGTGAAGCATGATGGTGGCAGTATCATGTTATGGGGGTGTTTCTCAACGGCAGAGACTGGGGCACTTGTCAGGAAAGAAGAAGGGAAAATGGATGGAGCAAAATGCAGAAAAATCCTAGAGGAAAACCTGTTGCCCTCTGCAAGAAAGCTGAAATTGGGATGGAAGTTCACCTTTCAGCATGACGACAATGACCTGGAGCACACAGTCAAAGCTCCACTGGAGTGGCTCAGGAACAAAAAGATAAATGTTCTTGAATGGCCCAGTCAGAGCCCCGACCTAAATCCAATCGAAAATCTGTGGCATGACTTGAAGATCACTGTCCATCAACACTACCCATGCAACTTGACTGAGCTTGAACAGTTTTGTGCAGAAGAATTGGCAAATATTGCCCAATCAAGATGTGAAAAGTTGGTGGAGACCTATCCCAACAGACTCACAGCTGTAATTGCTGTCAAAGGTGCAACAACCAAGTATTAACTCGGTGGGGTGGACACTTATCCAACAATGATGTTGTTACGGCTGTGGAAATTGGCAAACCACCATTCAGGTCCCGTAGGTGAGATAACTCTAAGTACATGTGTAGTTAGCCCCAAACCCGTTGTTTAGAGGGAATTTATGTGATTCATTCGGGCTGCAACGCTTTGAGATAGCGTTTTTCTGTTCTATCTTTATTTTGAATCAACCGCCATAACCATCAAACCACCACCAAAAACCCTCCTCCACCCTCACCTCTCTCCATCTACGGCCATTCCCGCATCAGCTGTGAGCACTGAGCGTCGGGCTGTCTTGGGCTCGTTCAGCAAAACGCACGAGCCACAAGTGCAAATAGCGGCCTTTCCGAGGGAAAATTCGGATCAGGAATGCTACACGCCCACTTCTGATCCGTCCAATTAGCAAGCGCGGGGCGGCTTGGCCCCGCCTCCAGGCGCGTCTGTGTGGAATCGAGATATGCAAATTCTAGGATCAGGGGAGATTCACGCCCCTTTTTCTCCGTCCAATCGGCGAGCGTGGCTCCGCCCCCGAGCTCATCCTGATCCAGAAATTTGCATATGGGTTCTCCTGCCGGCCTATAAAATGCCGAGCGCACGGCAGAGAAGCAGAGAGTTTTGGCAGTCAAGTCGGGTTAGAGAGCGGAGTGGAGTCGGGAGGCGAAGGCGTCGAGGTGGTTTCTGCAGTCGGCTGAGAAGAATTGTGGGAGGAGGCCAAGGAGCTCGGGTCTGAGGCAGGGAAGACGGCGGTCGGCGACGAGGTCGCGGTGGGATCGCTCGTCGCGGGACCCAAGCCAGCTAGCCATTCTCCTCCCCCACGGCATCAACAATTCCCCCCTTTCCCCCGCGCTGAGATAGTGCAAACAGGGGGCCCCGTTCCCACCCCACTCCAAGCGGTGCCAACGAAACCCGCGAAGGAGCACGAAGTCGGGGCACCGCCGGGCAGCCACATTTGCGGCTCGTCACGAGGACGCGGGTAGGACCCCCCCCCCCCCGGTCTCGCGGACCTGGCCGCTCCTGCAGGTCCCGCGCAAATATTGGCCTACAGGCCCGTCTGCCCCCTTGCCTATGAGGGTGGCTTCTTTCCTTTGCTTTTGAGTAAATGTGTGTCGGCGCCGTCTGTGAAGTAAAGCTGTATAAATGTTGCCATGTGTTCGCGTATTCGGTCGTAGCTCTGCATTGTTGTTTTTGTTTTAAATTGATATATGTGCATTCTGACTGTTTGACTGTATATGTGTGCTTTTCGTGGGCTGGGTAATAAATGTGCGTTATGTTGAATTGTTCCCCGTTTCGCTGCGTCCTTTCCTTCGTTTGAATCTCCATCTTGCTTCACGTAAAGGGTTCGTAGTGGGCTTAAAACGCCCGATAATTAATCGGAACTGTCGAGGCCGACGATAACACCGCTCGGTTATCCCGATAGTACGGAACGGGCCGCCCAAGCGGCTCGTGTCCGGAGTCGACCTGCGGCGAGGTACGATCGCCCGGTTTACCATCCGCGTGGTTACTTAGGTAGGTCGAGTTTGGCGAACAACCCTATCCTACGCGGCTGGCTGATTGGCACGATTGTGGTGAGGTCGAAAGGCCCACCCGTGACTGGCTCCGGGCGATAGTTCCCGGAGGGTCACGACTGAATTGTCCGTCCGGTGGGCGACGTGCCGCGATTCGAGTCACGTGGCCGATCGCACGCCGGCGGGCGCGAATTCGCAACAATATTCTAGTTTTGTATTTTGATTTAATTTTCTGAAATTTGTCGAATTCGTTTTTCACTTGGAAGTTGTGGTTTACGATGTATAAATAAAGGTGGAAAAAGCCTGGTTTAATGCAATTTAATTCCAGGCTATAAAGCAACAAAAGGTGAAAATTATGAAAGAGGGTGTAAACTTTCTATAGGCACTGTATAGACATATCGATGTCACACAAACACACATTGATGTTTTCATTGGAAATTCAATTTATCAAAATATTAACAGAGTTTGAATGTCACAAACCTCATACAACAGTGAGTGAAGAGACCCATTGGACATGTACTTGCTAATGAGAGACAGGCGACGAGGCTCCATTTTCACATTCAACAATGGAAGGACACAGGGACATTGTAGTGTTCGCAGTCTTTCAGCTTCTGCCTGTAGTTTCTTGCTTTGCCTGGCCAGTAAAATGGCACACTCTATAAACACAAAGCAAGAAATGAAGTCGAATACCAACATCGGTGTCAACGTCTTATTGGTGAACATCCTCCACAAGAGCTTCTGATCCTATGCTATACTGACATTCATTTATGAACAAGGATAACTTGTTCAAAAGAGCATTCCTGGATATTGCTGTCAAGAAAAATATTTTGATCAAGACTTACAATGCATCCATGCCATTGTCAACTTGCAGGATCTTCAAAGCAATACTCCCCAAATAAGGATGCCGAGCTGTATACGTGATCCAGGACCCAGATTTTATAAGTCGTATCTCTTCCAGAGGATATCCGTCCAACAACATGCCTAAAGTTGAGGGTCGTGTGCTGCCGTCCACATGCAGGGTGGCGGATTTGGATGGTAGTATAGTGGGTTGCATGACAGATGATGAGTTGTTGTCGGATAAGACCAAGCCACCGACCCTGCAAGAAACGAATCATTTTGCTCATTTTCTTAAATCCGTAAAGGTAATAAGAACTGCGAAATAACCTTAAAAGGGATTGAAATTAGAAGATCGTATGTACAAACAATGTGATACAAAAAACAAGATGGTGTCCGAGTGAGAAGTCAGTTTTCCCTAAATTATCTAATTTGACTCATGCAAGACCGAAACGGATATGAAAGTCGACATTGGAACATCGTGAGGTTTACGAGAGGCAACGGGATGTTAGGTCATTGTAAAACTTTCCTGGAGCGAGGATTTTTAAGATATGATTATTAAAAAGGTCAAACTTTGTAAAAGCACAACAAGGATCAACATGACAATTGGGGCCAACTCGGTTTGCTTTTCGAAATGATCCACAATCTGCAGCTGCCATGGCATTGCCCTCATACGCTATCAAACGTTTGGCACTGTATATAGTCACAAAGTAGTTTACCGCAGCCATTATTTTCTTCCAGCTTGGCTGGAGTTGATACCACAAAAAAAAAAAATCAAAAAAATCACTTCGAGCCAAATGAGGGTCAAGATTCGATCCCAGGCTGGACCGCCAAGAGGCAAGTGCACATACCTCCCAGCTATCCTCCCAAATTGTGGAAGTAATGAAGGACAAAAAAACAAAACAAAACCTAAATAAGGGTGATGTACAACAAATACAGCTACTTTCTCAAAATGCAGTAACAACCTTGAGTTGAGCAAACACATTGCAGGTTATCATCATCATCCATACAGAAGTGGAGGATAGGTCCTGTCCTTCTTCTTATTCTTCTTCTTCTTCTTCTTCTTCTTCTTCGTTAGCAACACAAGGCTGTGGGATAGCATCATTGGCCGAGGGTGCAGCTGTACCTTTTAGGTTCGGGCAGGAAATACGACACTTTTGATAAAAAAAAATAAAATGCATTATGTGTCGGGGATAAGGATCGTAACGATAACGGCTCACCAAGCTTGTTTTTCTTTGGTTTTTTTTTTTTTTTTTGCATTGCAAGTTGAGGCTTGTGGAAGAGCAAATACACAGAAACATAATATAACAAGGCAGGAGACAAGAGTGGCGGGAGAGGGGAGCACAAAAATAGTGGGAAACAGAGACAATAGGATATCTGTGGAAGGAAGAGGGATGGGGTGGAGTACATAGGGGAAACAAGATGGTACTGCAGGGACTTCCAGGAAGGAAAACAGGGAATTTGAAGGAGGTGAGTTTGGAGTGGATTAATGGGAGTAGAAAAGATCAAGATTTTGGATGGGGGAAGATATAAGATGGTGGTTAACAGCTGTTTTGAAAACCTAGAGGGAAGAGTGCGATTGAAGAGAGGGTGGGAGTTTGTTCCAAAGGCGGGAAAAAAAAAGAGGAATGAAAGAGTGAAGGTGAGCAGTGATTCTTGATTTTGGCAATTTCACCAGAAGGGGGTTTTTGGCAGACCTTGAACACCTTACAGAAATACACGGCAGGCAGATCACAGACAGCGCGGGGGGGGGGGGGCAAGGTCAGAGAGGAGACGGTAGAAGACAGAAAAACTACCAACCTACCTCCGGTGATCGAGTGAGAAACAATCTGAGATGAGATGCAAAATCCACATACAAAGACTCAACTTCATCACAGGAGATTCCAATGATCCTAAAAGCCTTGGTTTCTGCAGCATGAAGTCGAGCTAGGTGAGAGGCGGGAGCACCACCCCAGAGGGGAAAGCAGTACTCCATCAGGCTGCAGGTGAAAGCTTTGTATGTGGTCAGGAGCTCAGGAGTGCCAAGGAAGGACTTCGCACGAAGGAGGATGCCCAGTCGGTGACTGGCTTTGGAGGCCAGCTTGGAAATGTGGCTTTCCCAGGAAAGATCATGGCAGTTAGTGAGATCCAGAAGCTTGAATGAGAAGGACTTCAAGAGGATTGTTGAGAAAGTAGATGGGGGGGGGGGTTCCAGATGGTCCTTTCAGAAAGGAGGTGTGAGATTTAAATCTGAAAATACTTGCAAAAGTACCTGAGAGAAAGGGCTGTGCTGCTGCACAACAAAAGACTTAAAGAACTCTCTCTGATTGCTGATCAAGCACCTGCTCATACAAGGGTGGATCCGGGGTGGGGTGGGGAGGTGGGGGTGCAGGGATGTGCACCCCACATCCCCTTCAGACTTTGCACATGTTTCGGTTTCACTTTTCTACATATTATTTTCACCATAATTATCTCCAAATTATGGAAAAAATAAAAATAAAAACTTCTTTCCATTTTGCCAGCATATACAGTACCTCAATTGATTTCTGGCTCACCACATTGTTGTGAGCCTTGGTGTGTGTGTGTGTGTGTGTGTGTGTGTGTGTGTGTGTGTGTGTGTGTGTGTGTGTGTGTGTGTGTGTGTGTGTGTGTGTGTGTGTGTGTGTGTGTGTGTGTGTGTGCACTGTGAGGTCGTTGTGAGTAATCTGTAAGTACTATCACACGCTCAGCCCTGTTGGGTGGACGAGGCACTAACACGCTTGACCCGGGGGGGGGGGGGGGAGGTGTTGTGTTGACAATGACACGCATATCCTGATCCTGGTACAGGATAAACATGCCATTGTCAACACCCCTGGTTGCTCGCATTAGTGGACTCATCCACCCAATGGTGCTGAGAGCATACAAACTTGGTCAATGCTGTCTCCGTCGGGGAGAGAGAGGGGAGGGAGAGAGAGGGGGGAGGGGAGGGAGGGGAGGAAGGGAGGGGAGGGAGAGAGGGGAGGGGAGGGAGAGAGAGGGGAGGGAGAGAGAGAGGGGAGGCGAGGAGTGGGTGAAAGAAGGGGAAAGAGCGAGGAAGGGGGTGGAGGTGGGGAGAGCGATTAAAGGGGTGGAGGTGGGGAGAGCGATGCCTCATAAAACATTATGATACATTGTGGGAGGGAGGGTGTGAGAGAGGAGAGAGAGAGAGAGAGAGAGAGAGAGAGAGAGAGAGAGAGAGAGAGAGAGACAGAGACAGAGAGACAGAGAGAGAGAGAGAGAGAGAGAGAGAGCGACAGGGATGTGGGAGGAGAGTGCTGCATTTTATTTGGAGGGGGGGGTGAGGAGGGGACAGACAGAGTGAGTGATTGGGAGACACCTCCCAAGGCAACCACCGAACAGCACTGCGGGACCCAACAAAGGTGGAAACGTACAATGTGAGATTGAAAGCACGGTTACTTTTTCCAAAAATGAACAATCAAGCAGCTTGGAAAGTGCTCACCAAGTGGCTTAAGCACTCAAGCAAGCACTCCAATGAAACACCAACTGCTTGATAACTCCAGGGGTGTGTTCAATATTATCAATAAGCTTGTTATAGTTTGCCAAGCCAGCCGTTCCTTATCAACAGTGTCGAATGGAATGCTTGCTTGAGTGCTTCAGCCACTTGGTGAGCACTCAACAAGAAACTTGATAACTGAACGCATCCCAGGTCTGTCAATCTGTGTCAATCCTTGCGAGTGGAATGGAAGTGAAACTTTGAGTATTTAAAATTGATCGAACTTTCCATCAAATACCGATTTTGACGACAAAAGAATGGGTCTGTGGGTTTTCAGGAACAAAACGGGTCAAACCCATGAAATCCGGGTCACTTGCCATCTATGACAAAGTGACACGACTCTGTCAAATTTTTTAATCTATGGAAGCCCAAAAGTACCATGTATATATAAACCTGAATTTGATGTAAAGGGGCTGTCACACCTTGACGTTTTAGCCAGCGTATGGCAAGGTATCAAAATGTATGTAAAACGCTGGCGTACGCTGAACTATTGATGTTTTTTTTAAGTTTTTGGGCGCATAATAATGTGTTGGACGTATGCATAATGTATTAGTAACGTACACAGAACGTTTTAATCACATATAGATAACTTATACCAACGAATGCTGAGCGTGTTGTCGGCGTTCACAACCTATGCCCAACGATAGTCTAACTTATGCATAGCGCGCGGCAGCGTATCGCCGACTATCACGTGGCATCGGCTATTCAAAGGCTGCGGCTCGACGATTCAAATCATAACCGCACTAGACATCGAAGTGTGAAGCCGCTGTGTCACACTTGACGTTTTAGCCAGCGTATGCCGACGTATGAAAAATTTGCCGAATCAAGCTAGCACACGTCGAATACGTTATGGGTACGTTTTGTATACGTTAAGAGCACATCGTACGTCGTAGTTTTCTGGCATACATCGTCATACGCCGAGTACATCGAGAATTTTTCAGCATGTTGAAAATTTATCGACGTACTCGACGTATGACACACGTTCCGCATACGCTGGCGGAAGTTGTAGGCATGCTACGCGATCGTTGACACATGTCGGCACACGATACTCATAAGTCGAAACACGTCAAGGTAATGTTTAGCGTCAGTGTTCCAGACTCCCTGGTTTTTTTTTTTTTCTTCGGTATGACGGTAATGTTGACACTTCGATTTCTAGTGCGGTTATGATTTAAATCGTTGAGCGGCAGCCTACAAATTATATTGTTAAGTTTGAGGGGGGGGGGGGTATGCATTCAAAGGGTAATTAGGATGTTTAATTAGGTATGCCATGCTGTTCGAGTTTACCAGGATCTCGATGTAATAAGTAGCAATTCAGTGGTGATAAGTTGTCTAGTAAATGTTCATTTCTTCAAGGGGGAAATGATAATTGTCACGTAATTAGATAGGGACACGGGATAGGGTAAGTGTGTCTGTGTAAACCCCTTTTAGTAGTCCCTGGAGGCTGGCCGTGACGTCACAGGACAGTGCAGCGGATGGCTCCGCCCCGTGATCACGATTGGCAGAATGCGACGGTGGTGGGCCAATAAACAGCTCGATTAGAAGTGATGAGGACGGGAGGATAAAAAGGTTCTGTTCGGGGTCGAAAAGGAAGAGGAAGAAGATCGGGACAAAAAGATCGTGTTTTTTTGGTGTGGAGGCTGTTGCGCGGAGAGCGTGCTTGTTGTTGTGCTGATTTGATCGTGTTCTTCATCGTGTCTTGGAGCCTTGCTGAGCCTCGTGCCTCACCTTGGTTGGCTCTGGGGTTCTGCTGATTCGGAGTACGGGGTCGAACGGCGGGCGGACCTGCCTCCCTCTCCTGCTCACAACTTGGCGCCAGAACTGGTTCCCTGGCGGCTGTGAGCGGACTTGGGCCAAGACCAGGAGGGCGACAGCACCACGGTTTCTCCTGCCCCCCCCCCCCTGACGAGAGCAAGGCCAGCTCGTCCGACGCCAATCCAGGGACAGTTGCGTCCACACCACGGTCCAGCCTGACCACCAGAAATAGCTACGTTTTGTGTGTGTGTTTGTGTGTGTGCGTGCTTGGCGCCTTAGAGGGTTTGAAATCTGTATATTCATTGGAATTGTCTGTGTTTTTCCCCACGTCCGATCCCACACCATCCCGTCGAATCTCCCCGGATCCCTTTTCTAGCCGAGTCTTGTTATTTCTGGTTAATAGTAAAAACAAATAAACATCATCAACTCAGTGAAAAGTGACTCGTGCCACCTTCCTCGTCCCGTTTGCGGTAGAGCGATTAGAACCGCCATGTTTGGGTTATAAATAAATAAACCGCCTCCATCGTTTTGGCTCATTCTACGTTGGCGGGACTGTTCAAGTCCCGTGGACGTCACAATATTATCTTATAACCGCATTAGAAATCGTAGTGTCAACATCACCGTCATACCAAAGAAAAAAAGAAAAGAAAAAAAAAAACCAGGGAGTCTGGAACACTGACGCTAACCATTACCTTGACGTGTTTTGACTTATGAGTAACGTACAAGTAGCGTGTGTCAACGTGCGTCAACGATCGCGTAACGTGCCTACAACTCGTTACTCATATGTTAGAAATAAGTTTCGGGTTCGCTAAACATTACCTCGACGTGTTTCGACTTATGAGTAACTTACAAGTAATGTGTGTCGATGTGTGTCAACGATCGCGTAACGTGCCTACAACTTATGGCCAGCGTTATGCGGAACGTGTGAGTCATACGCTGGCATACGTCGAAAAATTTCAAGCATGGAAAATTTGTCAAACACCTCGGCATACTACGACGTATGCCAGCGTACTCTTAACGTATACAAACTTACCCATAACGTATTCGACGTGTGCCAGCGTTTTAGCCAAATTTTGCATACGTCAGGCATACGCTGGCTAAATCGTCAAGGTGTGACAGGGCTTTAACCGTTGTTTGTTTATATTTGTATTTTCAGCTTACCGCATACTCAAAACGGGCACGAAGACGCTCATACTCACCTTCTGCACTCATAAGAGCACACCAAGCAGTAAAGGAGGATGGTATTGCTGTTTGTAGAGCATCTAGATTCGAGACAGTATGCAGTACCATTGACGACCCTTCGAGATGATTGCAGAGGTTTTGTTAATTGTACCAGATCTGGTCCTGAACATCACAGCGAAATGAGTCTGAGCTGGTAGCACATATTAAATATCTTGGTGCGGTCGGATATGGCTACACAAGGACTGACGTATTGACCATGGCTCCTTATTACACTGTTCACCTTGGGAAGTGCCAGGAAGATGGGAAGTGCCAGGAAGATGGGAAGTGCCAGGAAGATGGGAAGTGCCAGGAAGATGACAAGTGGCATGCAGTGGTTCGACAACTTCATGGACAGATGGCCTGAGCCGTGCGGGACAAAAGCATCAAGTTTATCTGAGCTGCATGTGGTAAAACCACGATTTATCTGAGCTGTTGGAGCACGTTTCGCATCAGAAGGAATCAGTTACAAACTGCTTCAAGGAGCGGGACCAAATTCTAACCAAATACAATTGAAAGAACAAACCACGGCTTATCTATAATGTAGATGTGAAGGGCATCAATACAGAACACAAGCCGCCGAATGTTGTTGCAGGTAGAGGATATCAACCACCAGCTGCCATGTCTGAAAGAAGCAAGACCGTTACCATTAGTGGAGTGGTTAATGCACAATGAAAATGAAATACCACCTTTCTTTGTTTTTTCCCCTGACAGCAAAAGGTACGAGACTGTTCTGTTCTTGCGCATGGCAGCTTGGCTACCGGGGAGCTATCATTTCTTGGAAGCACAGCTGTGCTGCTGATGCTGTGCCCCTCTACCAGTATACTGGTACTCATTTCACCGACCACAGGAGGACAGGCTGAGTAAACCCCACCAGGTGTTAATTCAGCAGCCAACAAGCTCTAACTCAGGACCCTACAATCCAAAGCCAGCCACCCCAACCAACGAGCCACACCAGGCTTGGTGCCAAACTTAATGTAGGGGAAAACTGTTGGTGCTGATGGAATCCTGGCAGAGACGGGATGTTCAAATTCCCAGGTTTTTAGAGACTATGTGCAGGACAATTTCATTAAACACGTAAAATGGTCGAGATGCTTCAAATACAATACTTGGCCTGTATGATGGTCACAGAAACCACTGAGCTATTGACCTGATCAACTGGGCCAAGGAAAACAACATTGTTCTGTTGGCTCTTCCTTCGCACCGTTCCCATATCTTACAACCTATAGATGTCGGATGGTTTGGGCCCCTTCAACTGAAATATAACCAGGAATGTTTGTGTTTTGCATGTGCCAATCATCGGAGAGTAACTAGGTATGACGTGTATGGGTTGGATTGTAAAATAAGTGCAGACGAGGAACAACAAGGTAGGCCTGCAGGATCATTCCTGTGTACTCGAACAAGGAGACCAATTCCCATCGATCAATGTCCTACTCCATGTTGGATACACCCTCCTTGTCGAGGCCCCTGCGAGGCTGACCGCTCATTTTCTTGCCTGCGGAACCTGAAGACCGACCTAAGAGATTCCATGGGAGAAAGTCGGATGGCATCTCTGGCCCTCATGAACGTACACCATGACTTTCCCCATATCCCCACATGATGTGTGACATTTTCATTCCGAAACACAAGCGCCGTCTCTTCCAAAATAGCACAATTCCCAAGTCATAAACGTCCTATCTCATCTGTTTTGTGGGGAGAACGCCCTACCCGAAGCTTCGCAACCTCGACGCACGGCGGTGCCGGGCTTCACGCAGTCGGTCAACGCTCTCATCTCACACTACAGGTGTGCACAGGCCTTTTTAAACCAAGGGTCGGCTGGACAAGTTAGCCACTTTGGCCCATTGGTCATCACGAATCTGCTGAAGTGTTGGGTCAGGGAAGAACGAAACAAACTGCAGAAAACGTCCAAGATCGCAGGAAATGCTGTTTCTGATGATCAATTTCTCAAAATTTTCCTGGGACCCTCAAACCCCACGACCACACTCACCCCTACCTCTTCCCCTGTCTTGAAATTCCTGGATCCACCCTTGCGAGGTCGGCGAAATGAGTACCAGTGGACACACTGGTAATAGGGGGTACTACATCAGTGGTACAGCCACGTCCTCAGCTTTGTGGAGTAGGAGTAGGAGTGGTAGTAGCAGGAGTAGGCATAGTAGTAGGAGTATTAGGAGTAGGATAAGTAGGAGTATGGTTGGTTAACTCACTGAACAGGTTTTTCAGTTTAAATACCAAAAGGACAACATGGGCCACATTTCGGGTAACACACCTGTCCGTGTAAACGGATTGAATGCAGCTTGACGACTCTCACCTCAAAAGCATGCTTCGGACTCGAACACGGACCAGAAAGCAGGTGAAGCGGTCCAGCAATCACGAAGCAGACGGGAGATCGTCACTAGACCAATTCAGCAAACACAGGTGCACACAGAGCCACGACACCTGGGGTTCATCGCGCGTTTCCGCAAAGAGCGTCTCACGAGAGGGTGACTGGGAAAGCCTGATCCGGGTGAACATTATCCGATCGCACAACAAACAGCCTGTCGATCTGGCCGCCCGCTTGGTTATGACGAGGGAGGAGGGACGAGGGACGAGGAGGGCAAGGAGAGGGAATTCCCAGAGTTAGCGATCTGGCCTCTGGGAACGCCCTCATCCGCATACAGATTATAACAATGGCAGCAGGGAATGTCATTTACTCATAGACGACGCGTTTACCCTCATCCGTGATTATTACGTGACGTCACAATTCAAACACGGAGACGGCGACCGATCACGTAGGAGAACCACGTGGCACGATCGGTTGTATTCAACTGAACTATTTAATACAGTTCGATTTTCGTAAACCTTTAATACCTTTATGACGATGACGATGACGATGACGATGACGATGACGATGACGATGACGATGACGATGACTTCTGGCTAGCCTGGTGTTGGCTTCACCGTTGACGTGGCTGGCTAAAGATCCTCGAGTTCTTGAGTTCGCGCCCCTGTCATGCGATGAATTAAAACCAGGTGGGGTTGACTCAGCCTGTCGTCCTTCGGAGGTTGGTGAAATGAGTACCAGTGTCCTGGTAATTGCATCAACGGCACAGCTGTGCTCCCAGAAAATGATGCAACCAGCAGCCACAGGCTGCACACAAAGCAACAACATCCTCATCATCATCATGGCGAGCGAGAATTCCCCAAAAAGTTCATTATTCCCAAATTAGTTGACACACACACACACACACACACACACACACACACACACACACACACACACACACACACACACAATACCATTTGAAATCTCAGTGTGTTCTATGAAAGTGAGCTATAACATCGAGCTGTCACGTTGGCAGTGTTCGTGGAGCGAGGGTCAAACAAGGTCACCGACTCACCCCAATCATGATTTGTCAAATTTGTCATAAAACACCATTACACGTCTTATCTCAGCTTCTCGGCTTCAGAGAAACATGATCTTGGTGTCTAAGGTGACATTTTGGGGTGGTTGGGGTGGTTGGGGTGGTTGGGGTGGGTCAAGGAATCCATATAAAAGACATGTAGTTCTCGTTTACTTGTTGTTTACACGAACTGGCAAATCGATCAATATGCTGATAACTGTATAGGGCAAAAGAGTTTGACAGAAGATAGCATACTGGTGAGTCAAGTTACTCATTCCGTCAGACAATATACAACTGACGTCACCACTAGTCATCCATCATCATCAGCATCTTCATTTTCATCCAGATGTTCTTGTTCCACATCAGTCGAGTGTGGGTTTCCACGTACGGTCGTCATTTCCACGGCACGTGAACAGTTCTGTGCAAGACAGGCTGCTCTGACTACATCCACAACTGATGATACATCTATTCCTCCAGGAAGAGGAACGGATGAGTCCTTCTCGGAGCTCAGATGCCATTGGTCCCTTGAAGTACACAGGCACAAGTTTATCATGTTGTGTTTTTTTCCCCCAACCATGTTGCTCTGTCACATTCCAGGTGGTTGAAACCACCTGGAATGTGACGCACTGCAAATTCTCCAGCTTCGTAGGCACTTTGAACTTCCTGTGAAAGGTTCAGCATATCATGGATGTATACTGGAGACCATCTGGCAAATTTGAATCTATTTGCAGCAAAGAAACGCGGGGAATCATGGCTTGCTCCATCTGCAGGTGAAGACCCCCAGTCACATTCTCGCTCTGCGCAAATATTTTGAAGAAGGATCTGTAGAGCCTGCTGTAATTGATCCCAAAACTTGAATGTAGGTGACTGGGGGCATATCCCCATGCCTGGATTTCGTCCTGCTGCGGCAGTTAGTGCTGTGTTAGGGTATCACCGGGTTCCTGCATGATGTTGGGGTCCTCCAATCCACATGTGTATACTTGCTGTGTATCTGTCAACTTTCCCAGACAATTGGTGAAACTACTTGTGCTCCTTCACTCTTCTCACGCCACGCAACAAATCAGAAAGCTTCAGAGCATACAAAGCCTCATTAGTCCTGAGGATATTTTTCAGGAGAGGCTTAAAATGAGTTTTCGTGGCCAAATCTGGCATATTAGGTTTGTTGATCTCATTTTGTAGGTTTATATAGTAGGAAAAATATTAGACTGGAGAACCTTCTCAAAAAGTGTCCAAACTATGAGAAAAATGGCATTTTCCAAAATGGCCGCCATCAATTTTCACGAAATTAATTTTTAAGTTATCTCAACTTTTCTAAACCTCCTGGAAATAAAAATTTAGTTATCAAAACTTAGGTTTTTGGGGTCAAGGAATCCAATTACATACATTTCAACGACCTATATTCATTTATTTTTGTCAAATAAGTCAAAATGGAGGTATTTAAATGCCAAATACCATTTCATAATGGATATTCTGGGATAGTGATACAATGCTGTTTGTATTCATTTTCGTATTGCCGTTAAATTCCAGATTGGCATATTCCATATTGTATAAATCCCGTTACAATCACTGATTGTTTTCTTGAATGTTTTATGTAAATATGACAAAGACTAATTCAACAAAAAAGTATTTATTATTCATTACAGACAAATAACTCGCAATCATATATACACTAGCCCACCGGCAGGTAATCATACAAAATCATCTGTGTACCGGAACATGCACTCATTTAGTGTAAGTGTTCTGTAGTATATGTACATACATTCTTCCAATGTCTAAATAATGCATTCATTCAGTGTCACTGTCGTCACTTGTGGCAACATCTTCTGTGTTGCAGCAGTCGTCGCTACACATGCATACTACCATACACGCACGTCCCTGTTGTCTACATCGACATCTCTTTGTGCTGCACGGAGTGGAAGATTTGCAAGAACACTTGACGAGATCCAGCACTTTACTAGATGCACGTAGTTGGGACATCCAAACTATGGATATGTCGCCTCTATGTACAGCCCAACCGTGGCCATGCGGGGAAGGGGCTTCCATTTCTCTTTCCAGGCTTCTCTTCCAGATAGCAGTCTGATAGTTCGCTCGGCGGATATGCATAATTGCGCTGTCATGGCATGGAGGTAGCTTGGTGATATCTGTTGTGTGTCTATTCCATTTTTCACTGCGTGCATCGTTTGTGTTGCTACGTTGCGATGAATGGTACAGGTGACATATCACCTTCTCTGTCTGCTTCAGTGTTTCATCATCTGGATCAAAGTTCTCTCCAAGTGTCTTCATGGCCTGGCAGAATTTGTCATTTCCTTCCAGAAGGTTCAGTGATGATTTCTTTCCATGTCCAGCGAATCTACTTGTGGAATCACATTCACTGAATGCATGCATTCTAGGTAGACCAGCACATACATCAGGACCTAGATTTTCAACAATACTCGTCACATTGATGTACGACCACGCCTTGTTCTTTTGTACTCCGAAGAACACTGGTAGTTGTTCTTTGGAACAGGGGAAAACCGACAGCACCAAGACATCTGTATCAGGTGACCTGATCGGGATTGGTGTATCGCTCTCTAAGCTGGCATGCTTCGCATGCAGGAGAAGACGGGTGTCGGCCTCTTCATGGTCACACGTGAGGTCATCTTGTGGCACGCTAGCATTACATCCTGCATCACTTCTGGCTAAGCGGACGCATGTCTTGCCCGATGTAACGTACACTGTTCTGTTAGCTAGCAGTGTAACAAATTCACCATCTCCATCATCTGTCCACATCTTCAGCAGGAAAGTGAGGAGCTCTTCCTTGTCGGGTCCACATCGTAGAGCTTTCTTGTACTGCTTGGGGACTGGTGGGTTCCCAGACTTGATGCTGTAGTGCAGTACACCTACGACGTCATCTCTCCGTGCATGCTCGGCATGCTTTATGGAGACCATTGGATATGTATCCACAACCCAGTGAACAATGGCTGCATTCCCTGTTCCTTTAAGCAGCAACTTGAAAACCTGCAGTGCCAGATGATCGTACGTGTTCTTTGGATCCAATGACTGCAGTACAGCCATAGCGTCGACTATGTGTTGTGTTGGGTGGCAGAGGGAGTGGTACAGTTTCTGCTTCATCTCTCAGTATGTGCAGCAGATCTGCTTTCACTGCACTTAGCTTGGCACCGTCTGGGTCTGCCAGAGATCTGGGAATACTCGTCAGTTCATATGACAACAATTCGTCACGGTTCACTTTACCTCTCTGTCCACAATCATACAGTTGTGCGAAGACGGCTGTTGTTTCTTGGTGATAATCTTTCTTTGTGACTTCCTTAGTTTTCTGAGTGAATGATGCAAATGTTCTCAGTTTTATCTTAGGCAGAGGATAGTGGAAGTCTACATCACCATCTGGGTTAAGTCGATCATTAGCAAATGTATGAACTTCCTTCAGTCCCACTTGTCCTGCAGTCAGGAGATCCGTCTCGATTCCAGGTGTTGCATGTTTTCCCGAGGCCACATGGGTGATCACCTCCTGGGAGTGAAGGGGTCTACTAGATTTTTAACAGTTGCCATCACCTTTTGTACGACCTCTTCATCATGCTTGACTCGGGCTGTTGAGCCATCTATGTGCGTCTCAACTCCAGCTCTACTCATACCACTCAAATCCTGACTACATCGGTAGAACTGTGCCTTGTCAGCCGCAGTCCATATCTATTGGTTGACGCTCTCGTGATGTAGGGTTTTTCCTATCAAACCTCCACTGGTCTTTGTGTCTCTGTTGATCGTAACTTCTTTCGTCTGGTCATGGGCGATTCTGCTGAATGCATTGCCTTCTTTATGCTGAACTGCAAAGTTTCCAGCTCGGAATTCTTCGTAGGCATCTGGATGTGTTTCTGGCAGGCATTTCATCTGCAGTATGTACACTGGCAGGTAGCGGCTGTAGTTAGTGCGGTCATAGGCTACCATCCACGGCATCATTTCTTACAGGCATTCCAGATGCATAAGCCAGTTGCCTGTCCTGGTTGAACGAAGGAAGCACAGGAGAAGTCCGACCATGTCAATGAACTCGGACCAGAACTGGGAATTTGGATCACATGACTCGGTGAAGCGATCAAATTCTTCCTTCAGATTGGAGAAATCTGCCGATGAAATCAGATCCTCAACTGATACTAGTGACAGTTCTGCCCAGAACTGTGACACCGACAACTGAAGTTCAGGGGATTCTGGTAAATCCTCGTCATTCCGCCACCTCAAATAGGCCTCCCATCGAAGATGCCACAAAGCTTCATACACTGTCTTCAATGCTTTGATGCCTCGATTGTAGTGTCTACCACTCAGCACTTGATCAACGCTGCCTTCAACAACAACGCCAGATTCTACAAGGATATCACGCAGTCCAGCACTTCCATAGCCCCAGCCAATCACATCCATGTGTTTCAGACCGGTATGGAATGCTCCGAGTCGTAGAACTATCCGGTGAAGATCATCTTTCAGGTGTGGATTGTTGCTTACCTCTACTGCTCTGGCATACACAGCCTGGTCAATGGTCACAATCACAGACGGTTGTCCTTCCCTAGTAGATGTCTCATACGTGTAGTCCACTGTGTCAGCCACGTCCATGGCATTAGAGAGGACTGTCAGAACAGTGGCCAGGTCATTGGGCGACTCTGATGACCGGCATGTACCCAACATTGTGAGGTAGACAAACATCATCACTGCTCTGTAACATCTGGTTGGTTCGGGTCCAGCCAGGTACTACCTTTTAACAGAAAGAAACACAGGAAATCTACATATATGGGATGCTATGCTATACAATGGACATAACGAGTGTACATTATTAAGACGATATTATTGAGGACTTTGTTTCAAACTTGAAATGTATGATCCAGTTACATACCTGATGATATATCTCGTCAAGGGTCGACAAGTCTGGTTGAAGACGTGCTAACAGCCATGCCATATCCAAGTCATGTGTCCCGTCAAGCGACATGGTGGCAGTTGTAACAATGGTAGCTGCGTCAACGACACGGTCTGGCCCACATCGAGGTGCACTTGGGTAATCAAGTAGGGCCCTCTCAACAAATGGTAAGAACCTTGGTTTTTTCATGTGTGTAGGCCTCTCAACCCCTGTGCTATTTTGACCTTGGCTCTTCGGTTCAGACTTGGCCGTGAGAACTCTGGCTTGCAAGATGATTCCGTTGGTACAATAAGTTGTGCCGTGACCGGACGGTGTCTCTTCACTGAAGTCATTGTTGTCAAATACAAAAGACACTGGAACATTTTTTACAATATTCGCAGGTAGTTTCTCTTCTCCATCATGCTGACGAAGTTCACCAATAGCTGTTTCGATCTCCCGCAGTTTACTCGAAGGAACTGTGTGGCCATAGCCATTGAGCATAGTTACAAGGTCTGTTCTACCAGTGACTCTGCGGATTGCCATTGCGAGAGCCACATGTTTTGGAGTTAGCACACGGCCATTCTTAGCAGCATACAGAATGTCCTGGCATTTGGACATGACTTTCGTCTCATGGGTTTCATCAACATCAGTGTACTCTTCTGTATATTCACCACGACCGGACAAGATCCAGGATATCATATTAAAGAGTACAGGTGGCGGCATGGACTTTGCTTTGGCACGTGTACAGTCGTCTGGTGTTGGTGGCCATTCTGTTTTCGCCACATTCTTTAGTTCACGATGAATTTGCAAAGCAAGCATGAAGGCATCGTGCATGTGTGTTGGGACATCAATTGTTGATGAAGTGATTTCCTTCTCGAATTGTTCTTCTTGTAACACCGTTGTCACTGCGCGGAAATCGTGCACCAATTTTCCGACATCAAGCCCGGAATTGAAGAGAAGTTGTGGCGCATTCTTCTGGGGCTGGTTATGGAAAACCAGTTGATCTTTGAAGTGCTTCACTAGCTTTTCCTTAATGCGTTTGATCAAGTTTGGATGTTGATCTGAATCAACTTGGTGTTTATTGAGAGATGCAGCGTACAAACTGCGCACTGTACCCATGTCCCACACGACCACATCTTCAACTACATTCTTCTGTATCAAAGAAACAATGTCATGAAATGCTTCAGTAGCTTCACCAGAACCACTTGTCATCAAATTCGTCACTTGACTCCTGACAACTTTGATGTACTTGTTATAACAGGAGTCATCTTTTAGAACATCACCAGCAATCGCATCATCGCCACCACGCGCACCACCACCTAACTGATACAGAATCCGCGTGTCTCCTTTTGTTTGGGCAGCTTCTCTCAACTTCTCTACTGTAGTCTGAAGTGTGAATGGTTTTGCTGGGTGTAGTTTGCGACGATCTTGTGTGTATTTCACGAATTGTTGTTGACAAATAATGCATTTATCTAAGTCCGTATGGGGTGCAGAAGAGCGTGAGTCTTTTTTGCGGCGAGCATCCTTGGCCATCATCTGCGGTAGTCGCATCGGCAGCTCTTTTCCTTTAGACTATTGAAATCCCCTTCTCTAATGTGTATGACTTGTAGCAATGCTGGTGACGGATGATACTGCATACTTCAACTGGTAATGGATGAGTTCCTTCAATGTACGGACGTAGTTGATCATACACATGGTCTTTTCGTCGCTTTGCAGAATCACATAGTTTTGTCCAGGCTCCTTCTGTGAATGTTTGTTCCTTCTCTGGTGCAGAACTGTACCCGTGGCAGACACACTCATCCCATCTTATGTTCGCCATACCTGCAAATATAAAAATAGTATATAAAATATAATATGTTTACACACTATCTTTCAAAATCGCTTTGGATCGACATACGTGTCGCAAAATATGCGTGTTTGGCACTAAAATGGTGGCCATTTTGTTTTTTTTTTCATAAACAAATGAGCAAATGTAGTTGATATGTAGTTAATTGAATTCCTTGACACCAAAAACCTAAATTTAGATACATAAATTTTATTTCTAGCAGGTTTCGAAGTTGAGATAATTTGAAAATGAATTTCGTGAAAATTGATGGCGGCCATTTTGGAAAATGCCATTTTTCTCATAGTTTGGACACTTTTTGAGAAGGTTCCCCGGTCTAATATTTTTTTGGACTGTACAAACCTACAAAATAAGACCAAGAAACCTAATATGTCAGACTTGGCGATGAAATTCTTTTTTCAGAATAGCCTAAGGACAACATGGCCAAGAGTTAGGCATCTTACAGCTCAATTGAACTGTTTGCCAGCAAGCATATTATGGTCTGCAGTGGAAGCGGTGTAAACATCACAGTCAACAAGGAAGTCCAGCAATCCAGCATCGCCCCAAAATTTCCTTATTCATTCAATGAAGCAGGACAACGTTTGGAACCCTCCCATTCGAATGGCATTGCCATCAAGTTGATCAGGCAAGGTCCATTTCACTTGCTGAGCAACAGCATACATCTTCTGATCCATGGTCTGAACCACATACTGTTGGTGAAGTGCTGCACACATTTCCTTTCACTTCATCGTTCTAGTGTAGACTGCAACAGAACTCCGTCAGCAGGAAAGCAGAGGTAAGCTCGGTGACGGCCTCTTTCGGTCCCTAATCCGGCAAATAAGGAATCCCTCGTGTAGTTACCTCTGTAGTATATTGTGTAGATAAATTACCTCTCCCCTTGTATCAGTTGAAAGGGAAAATGCATTGTGTTTGTGTTGAATATTCGAACCTCTTTATGATTATTCTCTTCTCTTCTCTTCTCTCTACACCTCTGCAGCCCATCCATACATGCTTTACAACGCTCAACATTACACTCAGCATGACAAAACTAACAGTCAAGGCAGCACAAAGGATCATAGACACAAACAGCGAAGGGTGGGGGGGGGGGAACTCCACCAAAAAGGCTCCAACCACCGATGCCCCTCTATCTCATTGACAGCGGTGCCACAGGAACCAATAAATGGCGCTTAGATACAGGGTGGGCCAATGAGAAGATAGAACTCTGGCAAATTCCAACGGCCACGGGACAAACCTCCGAGACACGAAGGCAACGTTCGGGAGCACAGCTCGGAGGCTGCTCAGTCCCCAAGCCACACCCCTCCTTGGGCTTTATAAGTCAGGAGATCTCAGCAGAGAAGGGCAGTAGTTGGCGCGTCTGAGACTGGAGACGACAAGCTGGTAACAGGAAGGCTGGTGGAGCATGTGAGCGAGTGAGGTTCAAGGCAGGGAACGAGCCTGGCCAGTGGAGACCTTCCAAGCACATTTGCACATGCACACTGACTTACGTACGCTATCTATCTCTTACTTTCCCTAAATCTATTTGTTCCCTTTGATCACATGCAGCATCAATAAAACAAAAAACCTTGTCCTTTTCAGGGCTGGCTTCTTCACCTGCACTTCACGTTTTCCTCTAAACATGACAAACATTCACCTCCTGCTCCTTTCCTTACACTTTGCATTACACTCTTTACCCACCTCTTCTTTCTTCCCCTCCCATCCCATTCATTTCTTTACCTCCGGTAAGCGAGAAGCCGAACCTATGCCTCAAACTTTTCTCTCCTTCGCTCTGTTCCTCTTCCTTATCTCTTTTACCCGGATGATTGAGGCTCCGATGTTGTAGAACCTGTAATTAAGTGACTGACAAAGACTGCTTCTGTGCTAGGGGTAAGAGCTTTCCAACTGTAATACTGCTTGTAAATATGTGCTTCTTGTGGAACTCAATAAATAATTTCCCAAACTGCCCGATTGTCCTTTTCCATTGGTTCGAACAAAGTGTGTGACTAGTGACAGGGAATTGTGCACCGCGATTTCGTAATCGTCAGCCATTAGTCAATGTTCCACTTACGTTATTATTTGGCCATTTTGATTAATGGCAGTGGAGCATTGGGAGGCATAGTCCTTATCTGGGGTGACAATTTGTTGGGAAGGTAGAGCAGGATTTGGACGCTGGACCCTACCTCAATTAAGCGTCTCAGGTGGTGTCTGTGATTGTTTAGCAGCCTGTCACAACGGGGAGTTATCCACGGATCTTCGGCTTCAGGATCGCAGGCCAGGACTGAGAACTTCGGCTTCGAGAACTCCCCTCATGACTCCCGCCAGAGGCGAATACGTAATGACACATATATGTATGTATGTATCTATATATATATATATATATATATATATATATATATATATATATATATATATATATATATATATATATATATATATAACCTCCCCCCCCCCCCTGTTGGTGACTGGCCGGATCCTGTCCCTCTGCCCAGCAAAGAAGTCCGATTAGTGAAGAGGGTTTTCTGGGAAGGGGGATGGGCAGGAACTTGGCGCTTACCTGTTACTTTTGATAGATGGTCTTCTCTTGTAGGAGATTGACCATGAGGTTCCCTGACCCCCTCCCTTTCAAGCCAATTGCACCAAATTCTCTGCTCAGGTGAAGGATGTGGGGATGGCATGATGTGTGTGTGTGTGTGTGTGTGTGTGTGTGTGTGTGTGTGTGTGTGTGTGTGTGTGTGTATGTATGTATGTGTGTGTGTGTGTGTGTGTGTGTGTGTGTGTGTGTGTGTGTGTGTGTGTGTGTGTGTGTGTGTGTGTGTGTGTGTGTGTGTGTGTGTGTGTGTGTGTGTGTGTGTGTGTTTTGCTGGCGGGAAATGGGAAGGTCCAGGATGTACAGAGATATGACAGAAGTAAATAAACACCTTAAATTTATTCATTTCATCTGTATAACACAGTTTTACTCCGTGATTTGTACTAATATTCGACTATTTCTTTGCAGAAATGAATTCCTGGGTCTTTTATGACAATTAACTATGCCTCGAACCCAGGGAGCACACAACCTTTGTGATTTTCAAAGAGGACAAATAGTTGGCCAATCGAAAGGTGGAGTCAACCTGCATCAGATAGCTCAGGACCTTGGCATTCCGCTTTCTATGGTCAATCGGGTGATTGTGCAATTTTCAAGCGAAAGCAAGGAATCCACAGCTTCCCATTCTGGTCGACCTGGGCCCTTAAAAAGGTGTCTTCGAGCTGTCAAGTGGTCCATTGAGAAAACTCCCCATTGCAAAGCAGCATATGTTGCAGAGGAGGTCCAAGTTAGCTCAAGAACTGCTGTGCGGTACCTTCATCAACTGGGCTATAGGAGAGCAGCTCGGAGAAAACCTCTTCTAAGACCAGCCAACATTCAAAGGAGAAAGAAGTGGGCTGACGAGATGGCCACCAGACCCTTGGAGTTTTGGTAAACTGTCATTTTTTCAGATGAGTCCCAATTTGCTCAATATTCTGTCAGTGGACACGTATGGTCTGGAGACTTCCCAATCAAGAGTTCTCTTTGAACTGATTGCAGCCAACTGTCAAACACGGTGGTTTTTCAGTGATTGTGTGGGGAGCAATCTGGAGTGCTGGTCAGTCAGAGCTTGTGGAGTGTGTTGGCAACATCAACTCTCGGATACACATATCTATCCATGAGGATGGACGTCTCCCTGTCTGGTCAGATGGTCAAAAACAACACTCTGTTCCTGGAAGATGGAGCTCCATGCCACACTGCAAAAAAGACCAAATAATGGCAGGACAGAAATAGGATAAAGCGACTTCTACGGTCAAGGCCGTCTTTTGAGATGAGTCCCATTAAACACCTCTGGGCCATATTGGATTGAGCTGTGCAAAATTCCAGGAAACCAACATCACGGGCAGAATTGCTAAACCTTTTGTGGGAAGCCTGGGCAGAAATCCCACAAGATAAAATTTCAGAACTCGTTAGTTCTATGCCTGAAAGAGTAAAAGCATTGAAATCCACAAATAGCAAATCTAGAAAATACTTGTGTATGTATTAAAATGGATCAAATGTTCTTCAAATTTTAAATAAATAAATTCGTTGAAAATCATGGTGTCTATTTACTTCTGCAATGTCTCTGTAGAAAGGAAAAGAGCATGTACTTAAGCTAACTCTCATCCGCTACGCATATCTATCCACATAAATATGATGTACTGTCAGACATTCGCGGGTGGTATGCTCCTGAAAAATGCTGCCGATGCCAAATCTGCAAATGTTGGGGCATTGTTTCAATGTGAAAAAGGGGGATAGGTTCCCAGCAGTTCATGATTCACAAGGGAAAATCAAAAATCCCGTGAAAAACTACGAATACTTGAAGCACAGGGCCGCAAGTATAGAAGCAAGTCAGAAAAACCGTGAATACAACCGTGAAAAACTGCAAAAATGTGAAAAAAAACACAAATACACCTGTGAAAAACCATGAAAAACTGCGAAAACGCGAAAACCCACAGAAACACCTGAGAAAAAGTGAAGAAAAAAAACCCGCAAGTATGCAAAGGACAGGATCGCAAAAGTAGAAGCAGATGACATTTTATGAACCGCGAAGACATGGGGTCTGCTAATAGTTGAACCGCCATTGTCGGGATCCGACGGTTTCTTAATTGCTAAACAGAATACTAAGGAACAACTAGCTTTAATCGATGTGGATGCGCTTTGTCATCCCCAGTGGCTCACAACAGTCACAATACATAATATATCCACTGTATACAATGCCTCTAGAAAGTCTACGCCCCCTTTCAAAATTTTCACCTTATGTTGTTGCCTTATAGCCGAGAATGAAATTGCATTAAAACAGACTTTTTCCACTTTTATTTAAACATCGTAACCCACAACTTCAAAGTAGAAAACAAATTCTACAAATCAATAAAAATTCCAAAACTACAATATATTGGTTGGAAAAATGTCCACCCCCCTTATAATAGCAATCGTAAACTACGAGTAGAAGAGCACTCGGTAGAGCGCACATCTCCACCACGCAATTCTGATCCGTGAGAACATATCGGGCCAAACACATTTTTGAAATATCATGCTATGCAGTACTCTATCGTTTTTGGTCCTATCTCTCAACGGTGAAGAATCACTTTAAGATTAAATAATTCTCGTACCCAGATCCGGATTTGGATCTTCACCAAAATCGAATCACTTCATTATTATCACACTCTCAACCTGTCCACATTTTCATCCGAATCATTCCACAACTTTTTGAGATATCGTGATACACACGATGTGGCCAAACGTATGTGGACACCCCTTGTAATTAGTGGATTCGGCTATTTCAGCCACACCCATTGCTGACAGGTGTATAAAATCAAGCACACAGCCATGCAATCTCCATAGACAAACATTGGCAGTCGAATGGTCCATACTGAAGAGCTCAGTGACTTTCAACGTGGCACCGTCAAAGGATGCCACCTTTCAAACAAGTCAGTTCATCAAATTTCTGCCCTGCGAGAGCTGCCACAGTCAACTGTAAGTGCTGTTATTGTGAAGTGGAAACGTCTTGGAGCAACAACAGCTCAGCCGCGAAGTGGTGGGCCATAAACTCACAGAACGGGACGGCCAAGTGCTAAAGCGCGTCGCGTGGAAAAATCATCTGTCGTCGGTTGCAACACTCACTACCGAGTTCCAAACTGACTCTGAAAGCAACATCAGCACAAGCACTGTTCGTCAAGAGCTTCATGAAATGCGTTTCCATGGCCGAGCAGCCGCACACAAGCCTAAGATCACCATGCGCAATACCAAGCGTTGGCTGAAGTGTTGTAAAGTTCACCGCCATTGGATTCTGGAGCGGTGGAATCGTGTTCTCTGGAGTGATGAATCACGCTTCACCATCTGGCAGTCCCACGGCCGAATCTGGGTTTGGCGGATGCCAAAAGAACACTACCTGCCCAAATGCATTGTGTCAACTGTAAAGTTTGGTGGAGGAGGAATAATTGTCTGGGATTGTTTTCATGGTTCGTGTGAGGCCCCTTAGTTCCAGTGAAGGGAAACCTTAATGCTACAGCATACAATGACATTCTAGATGATTCTGTTCTTCCAACTTTGTGGCAACATTTTGGGGAAGGCCCTTTCCTGTTTCAGCATGATTATGCCCCTGTGCACAAAGCGAGGTCCATGCAAAAATGGTTTGTCGAGATCGGTGTGGAAGAACTTGATTGTCCTGCACAGAGCCCTGACCTCAACCCCATCGAACACCATTGGGATGAATAGGAGTGCCGACTGAGCCAGACCTAATCACCCATCATCAGTCCCGACCTCACGAATGCTCATGTGGCTGAATGGAAGCAAATCCCCACAGCAATGTTTCAACATCTAGTGGAAAGCCTTCCCAGAAGAGTGGAGGCTGTTATAGCAGCAAAGGGGGGGGGGGGGGACCAACTCCATATTAATGTCCATTCTTTTGGAATGAGATGTTGGACGAGCAGGTGTCCACATACTTTTGACTAGGTATTGTATATCAGTTTAGCCCTATCTCTCAATGGTGAAAAATCACTTTAAAAAATTTATCGGATCCGTATTCGGATCTTCACCAAAATCTAATCAGTTCCTCCTTGTCACACACCCAACCTGCCCACCAAATTTCATCCGGATCCGTTCATAACTTTATGAGATATCCCACACACAGACAGACAACCAAACTGACAAACAAACAGACAGACAGTGGTGAAAACACAACCTCCTTCCACCATCGGTGGCAAAGGTAACAAGCTCAGGTGTAACGCCTCACCTTCAAAATCACACATCAAGTTAATTGGTCTCCACCTGTGTTAAATTGTAGTGATTCTGATTGTTACCTCTGCTACCAAAGGTGGAAGGAGGTTATGTTTTCACCACTGTCTGCCTGTTTGTTTGTTAATTGCCGGAATCCTTCGGATTTCGGCAATTATGTTGGTCGGTTGTGTGTGTCATTCTGTGTGTCTGTCTGTCTGTCTGTTTGTTTATGTGTTTGTTTACCCTGTAGCCGCCACACTGTTTCAGCGATCATGACCAAACTGGGTACAGACGTCGACCATTGTCCAACTTAGACACTCGTCGTTTTTGGTGAATCTAGGTCAAAGGTCAAGGTCAAGGTCACCGAAAAACCGAAATTCTCATTTTCGCAATAACGTCCGCTAAAATGGTCGTATCGACTTCAAACCAAATCCAAAATGTGCATCTTCCAATTCTGCATCCAACCATATGTCTCATTGGGGTGTCACACCAACACCCTTCTTAGCGGTCGGGGGTCGAATGTCGGGGGGGTGGGGTCAAAACTTTCAAATTGCGATAAAAACGCCATTTCAAGTCCAATTGACTTCCAAGTTATGATCATGACCAAACTAAGTGCTATAACTCATTAAACAGGAGCACTATCGACTTATAAGAACCAAATTGATTTCCAGGTTTTTGTTTTTTCAGAGATCATGGGGATATGACAAAGTTATTCCGGCAATTCCTTGCTCAACGAGCAATTTCATTTGTCGGTTTGTTTGTCTGTTTGTGTGCAGGATATCTCAAAAAGTTGTGGACGGATTCAGACGAAACTTGGTGGACACGTTGGGTGTGTAACAGGAAATAAGTGATTCAATTTTGGTGAAGATCCGAATGCGGATCCAGATCTGATAATGTTTTTAAAGTGATTCTTCACCATTGAGAGATAGG
Source organism: Eptatretus burgeri (assembly GCF_056783735.1). Taxonomy (NCBI): domain Eukaryota; kingdom Metazoa; phylum Chordata; class Myxini; order Myxiniformes; family Myxinidae; genus Eptatretus; species Eptatretus burgeri. Next base: position 29,278,882 of record NC_140967.1, on the reverse strand, counting down.
GCTGAATTGATATCGAGCAGGATATCTCAAAAAGTTGAGGATGGATTTAGACGAAACTTTGTGGGCATGTTGGGTGTGTGGCGAGGACAAATTGATTCAATTTTGGTGAAGATCCAAATCTAATTCTTGATACGAGAGTTATTTAATTTTTAAAGTGATTCTTCACCATTGAGAGAAAGGGCCAAAAACTATATAGTACTGTGTATAGCATGATATTTCAAAATATCATTGGGCCCGATATGTTCTCGTGGATCAGGCATTACGTGGTAGAGGTATGCGCTTTACTGAGTGCAGACTGAGTTACTGAGAGAGCTTTAGAGCAATGCGCTTCTTCTCCACCAGATCCGGATTCGGATCTTCACCAAAATCGAATCAATTCTTCCTTGTCATACACCCAACCTGTTCACAGAATTTCATCCGAATCCATCCACCACTTTTTGAGATATCGTGCACACAAACAAACAGACAGACAAGCAGGAAGGCGACATGGGTGGTCGCTATATAATTGCATACTAGTCATACAGTTTTTGACGGATCGAGCTGAAACAAGCCGGTAGGCAGCGATGGGTCGCCGAGCATGGAAACTATAAGATGTAGAGCAAAATGAATGTCATATAGCGGATAGGGAATCACCTTAAGATTATGCAAATCAAATCTCATCCAGTTCCATCTCCTGATAACTACTCGGTATCCATTTGAATGAAAAGTACAGAAAATGCGGTTTGAAATCGGAAATCCTCAAAGTTTGAGGGGGTGCTGTGGGTGAACAAAGATCTAAATCGAAAATCCGGCTCGATCGTTTGTGCACAATGTATTCCAGACGATTAGTGTGAATTTTCATGACCATCCGACCATAACCCGAGGAGAAGTAGCATTTGGCGCGAAGGCACCTCCAGCTCTCGCATATTATCGATTTTTGCACTAACTGACCTTTGACCCCTGACCTAAGCAAAATCGTTCAATATGTCCTGAGGCAAAGTTGTCGTACTCATTGAGTACCATGAACCTGCAAAGTTTTATTCGTATTGATGCACTCACCTGGTCGCGAGGGGACCTTCAATCTTCACCCATTTTTGCGCATACCCTAGTTGTAGGGGGCACTGTGGGTAAAGTATTCCATATATCACAAAAACCGGAATATATTTGATAGAGTAGTGGTTCCCAACCTTTTTCTGATCGAGTACCACTTGGAGGTCCCATCCCGTCGCCGTGTACCACCTGGTTCCAGAAAAACTCAATTCGATAAGATATCAATTTATTCACAAGTAGAACACACAAATGAACTAACTGTCAACAAAGAACAAAATTTAATGCGAGGGCTGCATCTGTTTCTTCTCCACCAGCTGGTCGATGCGGGGCATAACTTTGCTCACAGCACATCGGAAATCATGCCCGGGCGCAGCAAGACGGTTCCGGCTCTTTGACTTGATGGTCATCATGGCTGAGAACCCCTGCTCGCACTCCCACGTAGAGGGGAAAATCAGTAGCTGGGGAACAGCGTGATGGGCTAGTGTCGGGTACGAGGAGGCCATGGTCACCCAGAAGTTCATAGGAGAGCATTCCTTGTGCTTCGTCTTTGCTCTCTCGTTAGCCTGGATATCTATGAGCTCCTCTTGTTCCCCGGTCCCGACAGGCAGATCACCTGGTTCAACGGGAAACGGATTGGTGATGTAGGCACAACATGTAATGTCTGGGAAGTAATGCATCAACTCATTCTTGAGGAGTGAGAGGTGACGGACGATTTCTTGGGAAAATTCATCATTGGACTCGCTCTCAAGGATAGTCAGGAGTTCGAACATTCCGTAGCGTTTGCTCTCCACGTTCTTAATCCAGAGGTCCAACTTCCAGACAAACGCTCCCAGCTTCGAGATGAAGTCTGAGACAGTGCAGTTGGGCCCTTGGAACGACAGGTTTAAGTGGTTGAAGACCCCAAAAATGTCCGACAGGTAGGCCAACCTTGAGATAAACTCCTCGTCCTCCAGATCTTTTTGAAAATCGTGTTCTTTCTCCGTGAAGAATACGATAGTCCGGTGGCTTAGCGAAAAAAATCATGACACGCTGGATTAAAGAAACAAACTTTGCACACTGGATGTTTGGGTCCCATGGAAGCATATTAGAGGGTGGTGCCCAGTCTGCCATGTCCAGGTCAAAATGACCGTCAATTTCCAAAATGGCCGCCTGAATAGCATTTCTGACCGCATATAAATACTACTAAATTGCATGTAAGGGTGATTTAGGAGGTTGAAATACAAAGAACCACACAAGATAACTTGGAAAAATATTTGGACAACTCCTTATTTGCATAAATTCAAAATGGCTGCCACATTGCATCCCAGGCTGACCTAGTTTAACAACTAGACCTTTTTTCAATGTTTCTTATGAGGATACTGCTGCAAGAGATTTTTCATCAGATAAATATTAGGCACTATCTAAACTGCTAACTACAGTTTGGCTACAGTTACTGTTTCTGACGTCATAGTTAATAAAATGCCATCCCACTATAGACCTTTCACAAGTCTTCCCATCACACACTATTCTAAGGGTATAGTGCATCATGGGAACACTTGCAAAAGGCTTACTGTCACCTATAGTTGTCAGCATTGACGTAATTTACGTAAGTGTACCTCTATAACTGTATCTGAATTCATGCATGTAATGATAAAAAAAGAATGTTTCAGCAAGGTTTACAACATCATACTACATTAAAAACTCATAATTATGTGGTTTACGTGATGACTATCTGTTGGGTAAAATACCACCACCTGTGAGAAAAATCCAAATGACATCATCATGTATATTGTTGTAGATTTCCGCCTGCCGGCGTGCGAACGACCGCGTCTTACCAATAGCGGTCACTTCACCCTGCGGACGGACAATCCAGTCGCGGCTTTCCGGATCAACACCGGAAACCAGCCACGGGTGTGTTTGTAACTACACCACAACCTTGTCCGCACTCTACCCACGCTACAGGGTCCGATCGCCAAATCTTCGATTGAGCTAATTATTTGCGTGGGTAGGTTACCGAGAGATTGTACCTCGGAATAACCCTAACCCTAACCGCTTAAGCAGCTCGCTTCCTTTTGGGATAACTGAGCGGGGTATTATCGCGCAGTCCCGTTGGACCCGATCACTTTACCGGCGATTTAAAAACCAACTATATTCTGAGTGCAAGATGGGGCAGTTCAATAAGGGAATGGATGCAACGAACAGGTTTACATTCACACAAGGACATTTATTATAATAAAGCACGTATGCAATTAAACAAGGCAAAACATGTATACAATTATACAAGCAACAAAAGCACAACAAAAGAACTACAACCGTCTACTTATTATGTACAGTCACTTGCACTGAACAATTTCCTACTTATTAGACGGGCCCACGGACACACGTGCGAGCGCGCGCACACACACACACACACACACACACACACACACACACACACACACACACACACACACACACAAGAAATGGTGGCAGAGGACTTTAATAACGAGCTCCAGCTCGGAGGACTGGTGAGCTGAAACCCAGAACCTATCTCGAACCTCTCCACCTCGTGTGGTCTTCAAGTTGTTCGGACCCAGGCTCCAGCGAGAGCGAGCTGGATCCAATCACCGTGAGCTGTGATCCTTCCTGAGCTTCCGCGAATCCTCCCGCGCTTCTCAACACGTGCTGGTGAGACGAGGTGCCGATCCTTCCCGTCAATGTGTCGCTTCCCCGAGGAACCACCTCCAAGAAGAGGTCGATGAGTCGCATCAAGCCGGGAACCAAAATGGAGAACAAAGAGCTCCATGAACCAAGAAGAAGAAGCCACCACTCGCAGATCGAGCCGAGCAACCGACTTAACTTTCTTCCAAACAAAGCAGCTCAAAGCAAAAAGCTCTCCCGAGCCAAGCAGAAGCCGAAGCTCACTGAACCACCAAAGGAAAAAGCCTCCAAAAAGCCTCCTCCCGAGCCAGGCCTCAGCCAAAGCTCACTGAGCCAGCCGAAGCAAAAAGTTTCCGAAGGCCTCAACCCTAACGCAAGCCAAGCAGGACCCGACGGTCTGCTGAACGACTACTCTCTGCCAAAGCAAAAAGCTTACTAATCCAATTCCCAACACGAACAAAGAGAAGATCTCCTCTTATCCTTTTCCCGCGCTTCCCCCGCTCCCAGCGTGACTCATGACTCATGCCCTCATGCTCCATCCCCCGCTCAGCCACGGGTGGGAGGGAGTTGTTGACATCATGAGTCACGGGACGGCAGGGTTCTTCTTGCTCTTCGCAGAAGAGGGGGAGGGATGTCTCCATTGTTTGTTCTCTAACTATTAAATCGATCCGCAGCGCATCGAATCGATTTCTGAACATTTAAACAATGGAAGGTGAGCTATCTAGGGAACAAGCACTTATCGACATAGCTGACTAGAGGAACCTGTATGTTGTGTGCAATCGAATTCCAAATTCGTAACACGACCCCCTCCCCTTTTTACAGACTCGTCCCGAGTCATCAAATTTTCGTGTGACCAGCATGTGTAAGTTTTCCCCTAGTACGTTCTACCTTCGGATCCCTGAGTGTGACATTTCTTTATACGTGTCCCAAAAATAAATAACCTAATGCACTGCATAACTCACTAAACAAACTCTCAGACTCATTCGGACAACTTAACTAAAATTGCCGGCGCTAAAACAAACATGCAGGTGAGGTTCCACGTATTTACAATTTTCACTCAACTTATCCATTACTTAACCATGGCCCAGGACTTGTGATCTGTGAAAGGGGAGAAGGTAAAAGTCATTTCAAAGTTCATTGATGCAGGGGAATGGATGGACATGCTCGCAAAACACAAAAATGGACTGGATGCACAGGCTGCCTGCAGGGCAGTCCTTGCAAAACTGGATGTTCCTGGTGCACATGGTGATGAATAGACACAGACGGAATGGACACACAAACACAAACAAGGGCTAGCAGGCATGGGGTCATGGCAGAGGCAGGCAAACGAGGCATGGCAAGGCAAGTCCATGCAGAACAGGCGGCTGCAGCACAACAGGCCAGCAGATGAAGCTGGCCAGCCTCTGGTGTCGTTCCATCAGGTCTGGAGGGAGTGCGGTGGTGCCGGCCGCTCTGAAGGCGGGCTCTGACCTAGCCTACTGTCTCCCCCCACTCTATCGCCTTTGTCTGTCTCTGTCCATACCCGCTCCCTTAATTTGCCACAAAACACAACAAAATTTCGCCCCTCTTTGTTTTTATTATTTTTATTTCCCTTTTATAATTGTCTCCCTAACCCCCTTTATAGTCTTTGTCTGGCTAACCTATCCTGTCAACCTAGCCCACTCCCAACCCCTACATTCCCTCTCTGGAGGGGAATAGGGAGAGACTAGCGTCCTGTCTCGAGGCCCAACAAAGCCTCAGAATGGCCTCCTCAGAGTTCATCGATCTACCAAGGTGGGTCCAGCGGCCTACAACGAGCGAACGGATGGATGGTGTGAAGCGGTACATCTCCTAACTACCCTAACATTTATTAACCTGAAACGACCCCGGGCTTTCAAAAACGCCTCACACTTTTAAACTATCGGTTCTAAAAACCATGATTCCTGTCACCTGTGTTGGTGTCCATTATAAATTTATGCCTTGTCCTCAAATTTTCATTCGTGCCCTCGCACAATTTCCTGGCTGGGCAGCGTGGCTCAACTGGCAGGAGCTCCCCCTCTGCCGAACTCTAACCATGGCACCCCCAGGCCCGCAGGCTGCCTCCGAGCCGAGCTGCTCCCTACAATGTGGGGGGTTGCCCTCTCTGGCATTGCCCCCTCCAATGCCCACGTGGCGTGTTGATGCCCCGGGTCCCTTTCCGAGGGTCGCCCATGCCCACTACACTGCCCCCGTGGCATTCTGGCGCTACGGGTCCCGTTTCCGACGGGTCGCCCGTGCCCACTACACTATCCCGGCCCCTCTTGGGCCCTTGGCCGACTCTGGCCGACTAGTCCGGTGCCCGGGGTGCCCACTAAACAAAACTCACCTTTCCACAGCCACGCTCCCAGCCGGTCCATGAACTCCTGCACCCCTCCAAACGGGTTTCGTGCCTTCTCTCGATACCAACAAAACGACCTCCTTTTAATAAATTAGAATCACCCACTAGCTAACATTAAACTGACCCCGGGGTCACTTGGGTGGGAATCACTCCTCCCCCCAATCAGTCATCGCACCATGCATACCACATTCGCTCCACTCACACACTTGGGCCCGCTGTCCCTCACTCATTCCTCACACACTTTCCATTTCACAACTCACACCAACACTCTATACTGCCATCCTCTAACTAAATCCCCTGACTAACTCGTGCTCCCTCGTCATCCCTTAAAACTCATGCACATTCCATTTACTGTACGTAGCTGGGTTACGACCCCTCTACACATTTCCAGTCTGTCCATGTCTCCGGAAATCAAAAAAACTCCCATTTCCTAAATCTAAACTGAAATCCCTCTAACTAATCCATTCCACGGGCTCCATGAGGACTTGTCCCTGCCCCATGAAGCCGGGCTAACTATCGCTAACCCATCCCCCTAACTCATAGTTCCTGTGCCCCCTAAGCAAGAGGGTCTTCCACCCCCTGCCTGGGGCTCGTGTCCACTCGAAGTGGCGAGGCTTGCTTTTCTCTTTTTTTTCTATGCGCCCACCAGCGCGGCAACTCACAGCCTGCGCTTTTTCCCCGTAACGTCATGGCAGCTGTTCTCGTTTCTCGTCCCCTTGGACGGTAACATCCGGCAGGGATTCCCTTCTGTCGGATTTCAACCATGCAGCCACGACGTCACTGCGCATCCCAAAGCAAGCCCCGCGTTCGAGGGGTTCCCCACGTGAGCACATGTGCTCTGCCCGTCCGTAACCAGCGCCGCGGAATCCCCGATGACGTCACTCGCACCCCGAACCTGCACGATTTCTCGCACAAGCCGGGGTACGCATAACGCATCAGGGGAGCCGCTTGGCACGCTCTGCGAACAGAACGTGCAGTACAGGCCACATGGAGCTTTACACACACGCTCGCTTGGAGAACCCGTCCGATCCGAATTCACATTTCCAGCCTAACTTCTGTCCGTCTCGCGGGATCGGCTTGTATCCACCGCGGGTGTTTCCGGACTGGGTTTCACTCGCGCAGACGCGCACGTGGCGGCCTCGTGCGTAGTACAGCACGGACCACGCGCTCGCTGCTGTGCCAATCCGGCACGGTGCTCAAAACAGCTACGGCCGCAACCCGGCTTTTGTCCCTCATCTGTCGCCGTCGTCGTCGCCATTCAACGCACACACTCCTGCATGCCACGACACTCACACACCTCACCATTACACTAGGACATGCGGTTGCGGTCTCCCGCATGCGAACCGCCATCTCCCTCTCATTCCGCCACCTCACACACGCGGTCTCTCTCACACATCGCCTTTCACTCACACACGCGGTTCCTGTCACACGTGGTGTTTCATCCACACGCGGTGCTTGATCCACACGCGGTGTTTCATCCACACGCGGTGCCTCATCCACACGTGGTGTTTCATACACACACGGTGCTTCATCCACACACGGTGTCTCATACACACACGGTGTTTCATCCACACGCGGTGTTTCATCCACATGCGGTGCCTCATCCACACGCGGTGTTTCATTCACACACGGTGCTTCATCCACACACGGTGTCTCATACACACACGGTGTTTCATCCACATGCGGTGCTTCATCCACACGTGGTGTTTCATACACACACGGTGCTTCATCCACACACGGTGTCTCATACACACACGGTGTTTCATCCACACGCGGTGTTTCATCCACATGCGGTGCCTCATCCACACGCGGTGTTTCATTCACACACGGTGCTTCATCCACACACGGTGTCTCATACACACACGGTGTTTCATCCACATGCGGTGCTTCATCCACACGCGGTGTTTCATCCACATGCGGTGCCTCATCCACACGCGGTGTTTCATTCACACACGGTGCTTCATCCACACACGGTGTCTCATACACACACGGTGTTTCATCCACATGCGGTGCTTCATCCACACGCGGTGTTTCATCCACATGCGGTGCCTCATCCACACACGGTGCTTCATACACACGCGGTGTTTCATCCACATGCGGTGCCTCATCCACACACGGTGTTTCATCCACACACGGTGTTTCATCCACACACGGTGTTTCATCCACACGTGGTGTTTCATCCACACACGGTGTTTCATCCACACACGGTGTTTCATCCACACGTGGTGTTTCATCCACACACGGTGTTTCATCCACACGCGGTGTTTCACCCACACGCGGTGCTTCATCCACACGCGGTGTTTCATCCACATGCGGTTCCTCATCCACACGCGGTGTTTCATACACACACGGTGCTTCATACACACGTGGTGTTTCATCCACACGTGGTGTTTCATCCACACGCGGTGTTTCATACACATGCGGTTCCTCATCCACACGCGGTGTTTCATACACACACGGTGCTTCATACACACGCCGTGTTTCATACACACACGGTGCTTCATCCACACGCGGTGTTTCATCCACATGCGGTGCCTCATCCACACGCGGTGTTTCATTCACACACGGTGCTTCATACACACGTGGTGTTTCATACACACACAGTGCTTCATACACATGCGGTGTTTCATCCACACGCGGTGCTTCATACACACGCGGTGTTTCATACACACATGGTGCTTCAACCACACACGGTGCTTCATCCACACACGGTGTTTCATCCGCACGCGGTGTTTCATCGACATGCGGTGTTTCATCCACACATGGTGCTTCATCCACACACGGTGTTTCATCCACACACGGTGCTTCATACACACATGGTGCTTCATACACACGGTGTTTCATACACACACGGTGCATGATCCACACGTGGTGTTTCATCCACACGCGGTGTTTCATACACACACGGTGTTTCATACACACACGGTGCATGATCCACACGTGGTGTTTCATCCACACGCGGTGTTTCATACACACACGGTGTTTCATCCACACACGGTGCATGATCCACACGTGGTGTTTCATCCACACGCGGTGTTTCATACACACACAGTGTTTCATCCACACACGGTGCATGATCCACACGTGGTGTTTCATCCACACGCCGTGTTTCATACACACACGGTGTTTCATCCGCACGTGGTGTTTCATCCGCACGCGGTGTTTCATCCACACACGGTGTTTCATCCACATACGGTGCTTCATACACACGCGGTGTTTCATACACACACGGTGTTTCATCCACACACAGTGCTTCATCCACACATGGTGCTTCATCCACACACGGTGTTTCATCCGCACGCGGTGTTTCATACACACGCGGTGTTTCATCCGCATGCGGTGCCTCATCCACACACGGTGTTTCATCCACACGTGGTGCTTCATCCACACACGGTGTTTCATCCACACACGGTGTTTCATCCACACATGGTGCTTCATCCACACCATGCGTGCAGGAAAGCATGCATTTCGGCACACTCGCAAACACACATTTCGACACCACACACGCCGGAACAACCACGCTGGGAATTCGCACCACCACAAGGGGTCCCGGGGTTTCCATAACCCCCAAGCTACGCGTGCACCCGTTCGCCTCACTCATCCGCTGAACCTCGCAAAGCTCGACCGGACCCACCTGGTCGTGATCTGCTTCAAGGGGGCACATTCCTTCCCCTCGTTCCTGAAGGAGGCTATCCAGCTGCTTGCACCGGGTCAGGACACCTTCCCCGAGCTCCCCCTCATGGTCCCTCGCTACGTCTGTGTGTTTGTATTCGTTTTTAGTTTGTTCCACCCTGTCCAATTCATCCTCTATCTCCCGTGTCTCTGTTTCAGTGACTATTTGCGTTTCCGTCACCTTGTTGGTTTCCTTCGTCTCCACTATTATTTCTGCCGTTGTCACCTCATGTCTCGTCTTACACATTTCGGTCTCCACTTTTAATTTTCCCTCTCCGTCACCGTCAATCTCTCTCTCTCTCTCTGCCGTTACGAGCCTCTTCCAACACGTCTCCCATATTATTTTGTCCTCCACTGCGGGCCCGACACAGTCCACACTCCCCCTCGGCTCGCTCGCTCCAGCACATGGCGTCGCCATTTTGAGCCCGCGTTTCGCTCCTCGCAATTGCCACGATTGTCTTTTTCCCAGCATGGAGATCCAGCCCCATGCGCTGCATTTCACCCCTCATTTCTTTTATCTCGTTTTTCATCTCTTCCTTCATGCCATCCATTTTGCTTTGAATATTTGTCTCCATTTTTCCCAACAACGCCTCGAGCATGTCTCTTACGTCAAATAACCACGTGGCAGTCGGTTCGCCATTATCGGGCACGGATCTGCCGAAAGCTGAGGAGGGATTTTGTCGAGGAGCGGAGGGGGGGGGGGTCATACACCGCGGCCCCGCCGCTGCGCCCATTGCGGACTCTGCATTTGTTTGTGGGGGGTGTTCAACCTGCATAATGGGCATGTTCTGCACGGTCATTTCACCCTGAGCCATGATTTCTAACATTTCTAAATTCATTACCCTCTGCTCCCGTTCGCCTTGAACTGCCATCTTGTGTATCGGAAATAATTCAAACTCGGAATTTAATGGAACCAGAAGGTCGCCTTCCACACCCTTGATCCGGTTCCGTTAATTTAGTGTGGAGAGAATGAATCTGTATCCCACGTCCTGACACCAGTGTTGTAGAATTCCCACCCGCCGGCGTGCGAACGACCGCGTCTAACAAATAGCGGTCGCTTCGCCCACTGAACGGACAATCCAGTCGCGGCTTTCCAGATCAACGCCGGAAACCAGCCATGGGTATGTTTGTAACCACACCACAACCTTGTCCGCACTCTACCCGCGCTACAGGGTCCGATCACTAAATCATCGATTTACCTAATTATTCGCATGGGAAGGTTACCGAGAGATTGTACCTCAACAGGACCACTTGGAAACGAGCCGCTTAAGCAGCTCGCTTCCTTTTGGGATAACCGAGCGGGGTATTATCGCGCAGTCCTGTTGGACCCGATCACTTTACCGGCGATTTAAAAACCACTATATTCTGAGTGCAAGATGGGGCAGTTCAATGAGGAAATGGACGCAACGAACAGGTTTACATTCACACAAGGACATTTATTATAATATAGCACGTATGAAATTAAACAAGGCAAAACATGTATGCAATTATACAAGCAACAAAAGCACAACAAAAGAACTACAACCGTCTACTTATTATGTACAGTCACTTGCACTTAACAATTTCCTACTTATTAGACGGGCCCACGGACACACGTACACACACACACAGCCAAGGAATGGTGGCAGAGACCTTTTATAACGGGCTCCAGCTCGAAGGACAGGTGAGCTGAAACGCAGAACCTCTCTACCTCGTGTGGTCTTCAAGTTGTTCGGATCCGGGCTCCAGCGAGAGCGAACTGGATCCAATCGCCGTGAGCTGCGATCCTTCCTGAGCTCCCGCGAATCCTCCCGCGCTTCTCAACACGTGCTGGTGAGACGAGGCGCCGATCCTTCCCGTCGATGCGTTGCTTCCCCGAGGAACCACCTCCAAGAAGAGGTCGATGAGTCGCACCAAGCTGGGAACCAAAATGGAGAACAAAGAGCTCCACGAACCAAGAAGAAGGAGCCACCACTCGCAGTTCGAGCCGAGCAACCGGCTTAACTTTCTTCCAAACAAAGCAGCTCGAAGCAAAAAGCTCTCCCAAGCCAAGCAGAAGCCGAAGCTCACTGAACCCCCAAAGCATAAAGCCTCCTCCTGAGCCAGGCCTCAGCCGACGCTCACTGAGCCAGCCGAAGCAAAAAGCTTCTGAAGGCCTCAACCCTAACGCAAGCCAAGCAGGACCCGACGGTCTGCTGAACGACTACTCTCTGCCGAAGCAAAAAGCTTACTAATCAAATTCCCAACACGAACAAAGAGAAGATCTCCTCTTATCCTTCTCCCGCCCTTCCCCCACTCCCGCGTGACTCATGACTCATGACTCATGCCCTCGTGCTCCATCCCCCACTGAACCACGGGTGGGAGGGAGTTGTTGACATCATGAGTCATGGGACGGCAGGGTTCTTCTTGCTCTTCGTAGAAGATGGGGAGGGATGTCTCCATTATTCGTTCCCTAACTATTAAATCGATCCGCAGCGCATCTAATCGATTTCTGAACATTTAAACAATGGAAGGTGAGCTACCTAGGGAATAAGCACTTATCGACATAGCTGACTAGAGGAACCTGTATGTTGTGTGCAATCGAATTCCAAATTCGTAACAATATGATCAAGGTTAAAATGTAAGTCATGCTTCAAAAGTACCTTTTGTACTCATGCAGCAACCCTTATTAGTTACAAGTTGCATAAAACTGACCAACTGAGTTCTGCTAAGGATATCAGTTACATTCCATACTCAGCGAGTGCAACTTCCCCTGCACTCACAGAGTGCTGTGCACTCCAAGCCTGTACTACTGCATGTCCATCGCCTTGAGCATAGTGGTTCAGCCTTACAGCCACACTTGATGAGCTGTCTGCAGCATTTTGCGGCCTCTGGTATTGTTGTCCACATTGGTTTCCATGTGTTGTCATTATTAGTCCAGCCGAAAGCATCAGGACTCGAGACATTCTGTCCAGTTTTCAGGTTCATCAACCAGGTGCTAACTTGGTATATACTCTGGTTTGTGTGCTGGATCAGAGCAGCCTGAGATGGTGGGAGATTCTGCATCATTTGTACTTTGCGGGAGAAGAGTTTCTTCCTCAGGACATTGACGCTTTCAGACGAGGTTGTGCTGTTATACAAAATGCAGGTTAATTGTTCTATGACTTTGAAGAGAGGCGATTCAACGGACATTGGCGTGAAAGGATACTGCATGGGGAAGGGCAAGGCTTCAGTAGCTGTAGGAAATGCCCTCCAGGCCTCCCAAGATGACATTTTTTGCCCTTCCATTGAACTGTGATGTAGTATCTGACCCAGTGAAGGCATGGAAGAATGGAAGTTCACCACAGAGGGAGTTGAACATCAGAGGGAGCTACCCCAGCTGAACATCAGGGTGTTTCTCAAGAAGGTCAAATAATATGCCAGACAGAATGACCACAACATCTGTATCCACTGTGCTGACCATAACAGTCTTTGCACCCTTTTGTAAAGCATCTGCGACATGAAGGTACATTCTGGAGTCGACCTCTTCATGATCGGTTGCTGGCATAGGTTCACTGCTGCCTTTGGACACAACTAATTGTCCAGAGGTGATGTACACTTCCTTTTCAACTGGATACTCATAGGCGGTAACTTCCTCTGTCAGAAAAGCAAACAGCTCTTCCTTGTTCTTGGACTCCTGTAGGAATGTAGCAAAGTTTCCAGGCAGCTTTGTCTGTGGGGCGACTTTCTTTCTCACGCCCTTCCCTCTCTTCTCGCGAGTAGTATCCCTCAGGCAGCCCTACCTGTGGGTGTCCCATACAATGTCCATCCGCTTGCAGCTTCGAAGCTGGTGATTGGTCCAGCGTATGAAGTTTCCAGCACTGTAATCACCAAATGTTTCCAGCTCCTCAATTATAAACCTGCGATCGGATATACTCGGGGCAAATTTGGCCTCATAGCAAAAAACATTGACCTTTGGAGAAAATTTGACCATTTTGGAGGGAAAAGTGACATTTTTTGGGGGGCGTGGGCACGTAACAAGAATAACAAAAACATGCTTGACTGATTCCAATCCCACATTTAACAACTGCTGCACTACTGCGGCAAGGTGAAAACCTTCCAGATTAACAAAAACCTATGTTATATGTGGTATTTATACAGATTTACACCATGTGACCTTTGACCTCGGCCTGACCTTGACCTAGACACCCCAGACCGGGCACCCCCATCTAGAATGTTTCTATGGGACCTGTAGAGTGAGTGTCCAAAATGTGGCGCTTTAATCCAGCATGTCATGATCTTGCCCAAAATTGGCGCCAAGCCACCGGACGAGAGGAGTTCATCCCTCAGTTCAAAGAGACGCCTCGTCGTATCCCCCGGGAGAGCCAGCGAACCTCTGTGTGGTCGAGGAGACAGGTGTGGTCGGAGCCGAGATCTTCACAGATCAGTTTGAACAGCCGAGTATTCAGGGCGAATGTTTTGACGAAATTTACTATTTTGGTTAATCGGTTCAAGCATGATAACAAATTCGGAGGGAGTACCTTAGTGCTAAGGGCGAATCTGTGGATGAAACGATGGACACCGGTGGCGTTTGGTGACACAGCTTTCACATGGGCTTGAAACCCTGACTTTCGACCGAGCATGGATGGAGCCCCATCTGTCGTGCATCCGACCAACTTTCCCCAATCCAGTTCATTATGCTTGAAGAAATCATCCAAAAGGTTGAAAACATCCTTTCCTTTCGTTGTACTGGATAGCTCCTGGCTCAGCAGCAGCTCAGTCTTCGCAGTATTATTCTGTGTGAAGCGAACGTAGACAAGTAGTTGACAGCAGTTGGTGACGTCTGTCGATTCATCGAGTTGGATTGCAAACCCAAACTTTGAGGTTTTTTATTTATTTATTTATTTATTTATTTATTTTAAAGGTTGAGCCCGAAAGTGCTCGCGAACCACTTGGAAGGCCCCTCGCGTACCACAGGTTGGGAACCACTGTGATAGAGCATCACCTGTAGATCATTCGTGCCAAATTTCATAACCCTTCGTGGGATAATGGATTTCGGAATTGATTTTGTGTGAACGGTACCGATTTTGAAGGTTTTTCGGTTGTTGCTAGGGAACCAAAGCGTCCCTAGCAACCATCACAATTTCCAAAGCACGAGGTCATAAGATGTACCTACCACCCGAGTTTGATCAAAATCCACCCACGTTTACTACCAATTAGGCTGATGACAAACGAACAAACATCCAAACAAACAGACAGAATTACTGACAATAAGGGTCACCTATTTCGGCGACCCAACAAGCCGGTAGGCAACATGGGTGGTCGCTCCATAATTGCATACTAGTGATACAGTTTTTGACGGATCGGGCTGAAATTTTTTGACAAAGAGGTTGATTATAGTGCGCATAAAGCCTGGAAGCCGATTTTTGATTTTCGAAAAAAATATATGCATAAATATTTTTCGGATTTTTTCAAAAATTTCAAAGTCCCGTTGCGAGGCAACGGTGGTGTCCATAGCAACGGTGCTTAAAAGTATACAACTAGATCCTGGTATGAACCTACCTGTCAAGTTTCATCAAAATCGGTTGACTCCTCTGTCCTCCAGGTTGACTCCTCCGTCCATTACATACAAACAAACAGACGGAAAACCTGAGAATAACGGTAGTCTTGCGACCACCCAACAGAAAGGGGTGAAAACATAACCTCGTTCACCTTCGGTGGTGGAGGTAAATAACAAGTCACCTGTAACGGCAGGGGGCGCCATCCACTCGCACAAGCATTGAAACAAACGCTTTGTTCTCGGAAGGGGGCGCATCATGTCATGATTGTTCATGCTTTCTCCATCCATGGATCATGGCTCGGGTGGGATTGTCCAGGGTTGGACATCGCGTTTGTCTCCAAAGCCGTCTAACCTGTTTTCTGTTCCCCTTGGAGTTAAATATAACTACACCTGCGATATTTCGTGACGGTGCTTCGCAGGTGTGATGCTGCATCATGAAGTATGCTTTCGTTTGCTTGCGGTTGTTAAATATTCCAAGGTAGGAGAAAAAAAGAAGAAAAAAAAACAGACAAGTGCATGCCAGCACCAAGCCCTGCTTTTCATCATTTCTGGAAGCGCAGCTGTGCTGCTGATGCAGTGCCCCCCTGAGGCTAGAACAGGAATTTGGAGGTTATTCCAAGGTGCCGGTGATAACTCGCCTACTCTTCATCGAAAGAAACCGTGTCATTGACGTCACCAGAAACCGGAGGTGGTGGACGGGTCCTCCAGCTTTACGTTCTTCCGATGGACGGGCATACACGTGGATGTGAAACACCAGGATGACTCTTTATAGCTGGGTCGCGGTTCCAATTCAGACTACATACAGCAGAGGCGAGTGGACATAACTTTTGGCTGAAAGAGGAGTGTGCACACTTCCACGTTACCCTCCCACCACGCACTCATCGGAAGAGGTGTGATGGGCAATGGAGTAAAAACAATGTGTTCACAAGTAACAGCGTGATAGGAATGAAGGACTTCACAATAATCATGATGGAAGTCCTTCGACTATAAATGGATGGTGTGTGTGTGTGTGTGTGTGTGTGTGTGTGTGTTTGTGTGTTTGTGTGTTTGTGTGTTTGTGTGTTTGTGTGTTTGTGTGTGTGTGTGTGTGTGTGTGTGTGTGTGTGTGTGTGTGTGTGTGTGTGTGTGTGTGTGTGTGTGTGTGTGTGTGTGTGTGTGTGTGTGTGTGTGTGTGTGTGATGGAGGCATGCTTTTTGTATCTATTAATTAATTGTGTACGACTGGAATGTACCTTTTGACCCTTTAGACTGCTGAAACCCCTTCCACGTTTGAAGACCTTTTAACACCCCCCAAGACCACCCCGAAAGACCTCTAATTATTATTATTATCAGGGTTTCAAGGCTTCCAGGCTTGGAAATCGACAGTTATACAAAACCTTTGGGATCATGCAATGACTCCCCATCAACCAGTTACATTATAAAGACAATTAAATACTTTGAAAAAGAACGGTTTAAAAGGCTCAGTCGTGGCCAGCAATACTCATTTAACCTAATCAGGATTACAGCCTTCATTTGTGGTTGGACATGTGAATGATGCACTCCAGGAGTCCAGGAATTACTCAAATGCAAAAGAAGAAGAAACACTCACCATGCACTCATTCCCGAGTTAAACACCAGAGTGTGTGTTAGAACGAAAGGAAAGAAATTATAGCAAATTCAATGATGATTGTAATTAATTAATTACCTCACTGCACACTTCAAATTGGTCAAAACATGATGGATGTAACGGGATGGATGCACGCTTCAAGACAACCAAAAAAGTGGAATAGTGTATCCAGTGGGGATCAGGCAGGTAAAACTACCAAAAAAGTGGAAGAGTGTATCCAGTGGGGATCAGGCAGGTAAAACTACCAAAAAAGTGGAAGAGTGTATCCAGTGGGGATCGGGCAGGTAAAACTACCAAAAAAGTGGAAGAGTGTATCCAGTGGGGATCGGGCAGGTAAAACTACCAAAAAAGTGGAAGAGTGTATCCAGTGGGGATCAGGCAGGTAAAACTACCAAAAAAGTGGAACAGTGTGTCCAGTGGGGATCAGACAGATAAAACTACCAAAAAAGTGGAATAGTGTATCCAGTAGGGATCAGGCAGGTAAAACTACCAAAAAAGTGGAATAGTGTATCCAGTGGGGATCAGGCAGGTAAAACTACCAAAAAAGTGGAATAGTGTATCCAGGAGGAATCAGGCAGGTAAAACTACCAAAAAAGTGGAATAGTGTATCCAGTGGGGATCAGGCAGGTAAAACTACCAAAAAAGTGGAATAGTGTATCCAGTAGGGATCAGGCAGCAGATAAAACTACCAAAAAAGGTGGAATAGTGTATCCAGTGGGGATCGGGCAGGTAAAACTACCAAAAAAGTGGAATAGTGTATCCAGTGGGGATCAGGCAGGTAAAACTACCAAAAAAGTGGAACAGTGTGTCCAGTGGGGATCAGGCAGATAAAACTACCAAAAAAGTGGAACAGTGTATCCAGTGGGGATCAGGCAGGTAAAACTACCAAAAAAGTGGAATAGTGTATCCAGTAGGGATCAGGCAGGTAAAACTACCAAAAAAGTGGAATAGTGTATCCAGTGGGGATCAGGCAGGTAAAACTACCAAAAAAGTGGAATAGTGTATCCAGTAGGGATCAGGCAGCAGATAAAACTACCAAAAAAGCGGAATAGTGTATCCAGTGGGGATCAGGCAGGTAAAACTACCAAAAAAGCGGAATAGTGTATCCAGTGGGGATCAGGCAGGTAAAACTACCAAAAAAGTGGAATAGTGTATCCAGTGGGATCAGGCAGGTAAAACTACCAAAAAAGTGGAATAGTGTATCCAGTAGGGATCAGGCAGGTAAAACTACCAAAAAAGTGGAATAGTGTATCCAGTGGGATCAGGCAGGTAAAACTACCAAAAAAGTGGAATAGTGTATCCAGTAGGGATCAGGCAGCAGATAAAACTACCAAAAAAGTGGAATAGTGTATCCAGTGGGGATCAGGCAGGTAAAACTACCAAAAAAGCGGAATCGTGTATTTGGAAGGTCCCGTGGAGTACTCATAGATCTGGAGCAAACTACAGAACACTCAAGAAGCCACGCACTGGGGTCATTGAGGAAAATGTCACATACTTGGACTTTAGGTGAACTTCTGTCTTGTGAGATAAACCTATACTCAGGTATTGGGGCCACATCGGCCCGATTTATTGGGTGTGCAAATGGCGGGCCTTCTATCCTTAGTGCAAATGGCGGGCCTTCTATCCGAGGTCCTATACCACTTCTTCTCTGTCCTATCTTAACCCACTTTCTCTTCCTTATTTTAATTTTATCTTCATTCTCATCCCTCCTCCATTTCCCCCCTTTTTTATAAGGTGCATCTTTATAAAATTCCTTCAAACACTTCACAACCATCCATGGTGGTCCAAACAACACGACCCGTACAGGCTCTTGAGTGTCGGACAGGATGGCGCAAAGGACCTTAAATTGGGTGTCCCGTCTGCTGGAATTAGTTGCTATATCTATACGATAAAGATCGCACTTTGTATATTTCGCGGAGCGCCTAGTTGTCACCGGCATCCTGAATAAATGACGAATTTCTGCTCTGATATGTAGGGGCATTGAATCAGCAGCACTGCCGCATCTCAGCAATGATGCAACCAGCAGACTGAACACATAATTTACTCCAATATAAATAAATTTATGTATTTATTCACCAACAATATAAAGGCTGGTTACCCAAAGATCAATGAAGAAAGGATTTATAGGGGATTGCTGAGGGTCCACACTTGAGAACAGGGGGTAGAAGGAGACATGTGTGGATCTGCATCTGATTACACCCCTTCCCTTGGTTTTATATACCTTGTGAAAGGAAGTCTTCATATCTGAAGGACACACTGAATGCAACACGTTTGTTTGTTTTTGCTGTAAAGAGCTGTTTTTGCCTATACACCACCAAAATAAAGGTATGCCAGAATAACGTGTTGCATGCTTTGAACAATGTCACCTGCAGGGCGGGTACTCTGCTAGTATCAATAAACATAGGGGCAATACCCCTCGGCGCTCACCTGGTAAAATAATGATACTCAGGAGGAAGTCAACGTGCGACGTTGTACCAATCAATGTACCAATGTTGCAGCAAATACCTATTTTGGGGGGCAATGGTCCCATCCCCGTAAGTCCCCTTCGACGACGATTTTTTTTTTTAAATAGAGCGAACAGACTTTGGTACATCACAAGTAATGAAGGTTGTGGTCAAGTTTCATTGTAATTGTGGGTGTAGTTTCGGTGAATAAAGCAAATACATATTTTGGGAGCAACCCCCCCCCCCATGAGACCCCTTTAGGGCCCAATTTTCTTTATTATGCCATGAACAAACTTTGGTCCATCACGGGTGATGAAGGTTGTGGTCAAGTTTCATCAGAATTGCATGCGTAGTTTCTGAGAACAAAGCAAATACCTATTTTGGGGGGCAACCCCCAAAGACTCCCTTAGGGCCCGATATATATTGTTGTGGTTCTGGAAACTGCATCCCTCCAAGGCAATGGCATCCATCACACAGTGGTCCCCAGACAGTTATTTCATTAATATATGTACAGTTATGCCTTTCCCTCATGTCTAATGGGTCAAAGAGGACGAAGTGCGTTGTGTGGATCTCAAAGTTAGGTCTGATTATATCTCTATCTTCATCCCAACTCTTTTCCTGTTATTCCTGGAATTAATCAAAGCAGACACCGCACTCAGACGTCTGCCTGTAAAAGCTGCAGCCACACCCTCCACTATAAGAATGCATCTTCGCGGAGGCCGACAGTAGAAGCAAACAAACAACCTCCACCCCACTGTACAGGACGCACGCGGCACGTTCTTTTCAACCCATTTCTGCATCTTATAATTATATCCAATTCTTCCTTCAATTCATGACAGATCAGGGCTTGCACCACGCACACCACTGCCTGTGATGAATAACCGCATGCTCAATAGTGGACCTGCGCGCAGTCCCGTGATTACAATGGCATTTTATCATCGCACAGAACGGGGCACGAATAGCACACCTCTTCATTCGGGTCTGCACGCTGATAACAATGGCATTTTATCATCACATTGTCCGGGACGCAAATGGCGCACATCTTTGTTGGGTCTGCTCGCTGGTTGACGACGGCGTCTTGCCGTCGATTATTCGTTCCCCACCACAGCCACAGATGTCTCCCGTGGATGGCAGACATTCTCCCGCACCTCCACCTCAATACAGCTGCCACCAAGCAGAGGCGTGCTGTCTGGTCCGGATCGCTCGAGCCGCATGTGCGGATCGCGTGCGGATGAAGCGGGCGCATTGATCAGTGCCAACTGCAGCACGCCGGGGGTGCCCGAGCAGGCATGCGGGACCGACGTGGCCCTCTGCCAGTCACGGGAGCACGGCCCAGGAGTTCGGTGCAAGGCGATTCATATCGTGAGGTTCAGAGCGAGATGATTCTGCAGCTTGGACATGTCTTGCTGGATGTAAAGTAAGGCTGCTTCTGGCCATGGCGGCCGAGTCGTGTGGTTGCCAGGTCCCAATGGGAGTGCCCGATTCGGGTGACGACGCATCGCTTCGGGGCGGTGCCCTGCCCTGCACCGCAGGGTCTTTAAAGGACGGATCACGAAGCCGTCTGGGGAGTTATCGGAGTGTCGTCAGAGTGTCGCTAGAGTTGCCAGAGTCATCGTGGTGGTAATCCTCAGCTTCCTTGTCTGGTTTTGGATCGGTCTCTGCGTACGCCTGCTGCATGCCGTAATCTTCTTCACCGATTCGCACTGGCTCCACCTGATCCTGTCTACCACTCCGCCCACTCGCTCTCGACTCCGCCTTCTCCACCCACTGACCGCTGGCTCCACCCACTTACTGCTGGCTCTACCCAAAGTCCCTCCTCATGCCTGACGGTCGCGCCCATTCTCTGGATCGGCGCAGACGCTTGGCTGCACCGTTGCCAAGCAGGAGACAACGCCCCAATTATCAAGGAGGGATCGTTTAGCGGAGCATTCCCCTAAAACCTACTGGGGTGGCTCAGTCGGTCAATCGTGCAAGGTATTACGAGACCGTTAGCCTCATCTCCTCTTCTTTTTGCTCATTATCTCTTCGTCGTCAGGTTGTATGTGTGTGTGTGTGTGTGTGTGTGTGTGTGTGTGTGTGTGTGTGTGTGTGTGTGTGTGTGTGTGTGTGTGTGTGTGTGTGTGTGTGTGTGTGTGTGTGTGTGTCATGGCGCCTGTCCTCGCTTAAGTTAAGATTACAGAAGAACAATAAACTACATTCACTGTGCCACATGCTTTACCTCGCCTGCCAGTAAATAAATGATTGTGCAGAAATGTTCCCAGCTCGTTTTTGTCTTTTCTTTCATTGATCCAGCATGGTCTGAATCCTAGCCTAGCTGGGACTTTATTCCCAACGATCCGTTCCTTTTCGCCAGTACATCCTTGGCAGTGTCGCCCGGCTGCATCTGATCCGGTAAGGTGATCCGGTTCAGACAAGGCATACCGAGGGCGTGTCCCCCGGTAATTAGGTTATGTGATTATTTGTAAATCACCGATATTAGACGGAGGACCCGAAGTGACGTGGTTGAGTTATTGGCATTCACGGTCGGTTAGTGACTCGCCATGTCACGGAGTTATCCGTGTGCGACAGCCTACAATTCCGGGGAGTCTGGTGGGAACCCAAGATAGCTTCCCTCCCTCGTGGTCTTCACATCCTACCCCCGGCCGCAAATTTCTTTTTTCTTTTTTAATGCCATGAACAAACGTTGGTAGATACACGGTGATGAATATCGTGGTGAAGTTTCATCAAAATGACATTTGTAGTTTCAGGGAAGAAGTTGCAAGTATTTGTGGATGGACGGACAAATGACATGCCATCCCATAAACTCCCCGGAACTACGTTCCAGGTGAGCTAAAAATTGGGGCAATACCTCTGGGTGCTCACCTGATAGTATCTGGATAAGAAAACTAGGGAACCACTGGTAGGTGTAGATGACCCACAAAATATGTAACGGAGATGAAAGTAAATACCAATATGTATTTTTTTAATGTCGTGAACAAACTTTGGTACATCACGGGTGATGAAGATTGTACGTCAAATTTCACTGTAATTGTGTGTGTAGTTTCTAAGAAGAAAGCAAAAATACCTATTTTGTGTGGCAACCACCTCTGCCCCCGTAAAGCCATCCCAGACCCTGATTTTTTAAATTGCGTGAACCAACTTTAGAGCATCACTGGTGATGAAGGTTGTGATCAAGTTTCAACAGAATTGTGTGTGTAGTTTCTGAGAAGAAAGCAAATACCTCTCCGGAGGTGGGGGAACCCCTCTGTAAACTTCCTCGGCAGACCCCCTCAGACCCTGATTTTTTTTTTGTTTTTTTTAATGCCGTGAACAAACTTTGGTGCATTCCGGGTGATGAAGATTGTGGTGAAATATCATCAAAATTGTATGTATAGTTTTAGAGACAAAGTTGCAAGTGTTTGCGGACGGACTGACAGACCAATGACGCGCCATCCCATAAGCTTCCCTGAACTGTTCCAGGTGAGCTAAAAATAGGTGAAGAATACTCATCAAATTTCAGGTGCACAACTTCAGTGCAAGTACACTATTATGAAGCAAGAACATCTTGGAAGGCCAAGCAGTCTTTGAGATTCTGTACTGGCAAAATTGAGCAATGACAAAAAAAACACATTCTATTTTTGGACCACCATTCTTTTTTTCAGACTACCACAGGGATAAATGCGCCTTGCTCTACCTAGGCTATCGAGAGTTGGTGATTTCGGTCTGATCAAAAAAACCTTATTTGAATTTCGGTGACAAATGTTAAAATGTCTATAATTGAGTCATGACCTTAAAATTAGGTTGAGGTCCAAAAAATATGTCAAACCCCATACTTTTCATTCCCATAATTAAAGCAAAATTCATTACGAGAGTCCCAGCGGATCCGAGATACATTTCGGACATTCGCAGACAAAGGGAGAAAAACCAAAATGGTGGTTTAGTACTCCTCGGTGTGTACTTGACCTTTAACTCTGACGGGTATGATGTAAATGAAGCGTAAATGCGCATTGTTCTGGGCTATCTAGAGAGGACAATTTCTTTCTGATTGGACAAATTTTAATCGTTTTGGTGAAAAATATTAAAATGACTATAATTGGGTCATGACCTTAAAAATTAGTTCAGGTCCAAAAAAATATGTCAACCCCCATACTTTTTATTCCCATTATTGAGGTAAAATTTAATTCCGAAAGTCCTCGGACATTTGCAGGAAAAAAAGGGAGAAAAACCAAAATGGTGGTTTCGTACTCCTTGGGGTGTAAGACCTTAACCTTTAACCCGGAGGAGTACGATATAAATTAAGTTTAAATGCACTTTGCCTTCAGCTATCTAGCGAGGGCAATTGGGTTCCAATCGGTCAATCTTTAGTGGAGTTGTGGTGAAAAATGGTAGAATGACTATAATTAGGTCATGGCCTTAAAAAGAGGTCAAGGTCAAAAAAAATTCAATCCTGCCTACCTTATTTTCACATTATTGATGCAAAATTTTTAAAGCCTCTGCTGTCTCCAAGATATTGCTAGGAAATCGATACAGTTTGGAAATTTGGAGTGCTGTGAGTGCAGGAAGACAAAAATAAAATAAAACTAAAAATAATGATAATTTTCTAAATGGTGGTTTAGTACCCCTTGGGGTCTTAGAAATTCTGTTGTACCATTAAAATTGAAGGGGGGGCGTTTTTTGTTTAAGGCTTGATAAAATTAAAACACTCATCAACTGAACTCTCACATATAATCAGGAACGAATTGGCGTCTCAGAAATGAAAGCGGGCATGTGCTGGGGCTTGGGTCTATTGGCCTGGGGAAACCCATTGGGAAGCGAGTGAAACATCGCCTGAGACCGGATCTGCTCTTGCTTGTTTTTCTGGTTTGGTAGGGTAGATCTAGTTACATCCAGTACTGTGCGAAAGGTTGGATTATTTTCACTGTTGTGGTGCTATTTCCCATTAATAAACATTTATGGGAAGTTAGAAGTGTGCAATATATTGGATAATTCAAATTTCTGCAAAACTGAATTTAATATCACAGTTACCTTTAAGTACATAAAATAAGTTAGGAAATTGAGAAAGTTATTTTTGCTATACATGTTATATTATCATACTGGCTGAAGCATCCGGTGTTGCCTGGGCAAACTGAATGGAATTCTCTAATAGTTAAATTTGTGTTGTTGACAACAAATCACCACAACCTCAACATACGAACTTCACAAAACATATTACTCCATAGCTCCTAGGGAAAACCCAGGCAATGTATAAGCAACGTACTCACTTGAGGCCTAAACACGGAAGTGTTATAACAAGTCTGTGTAAAGCAATCTTTTTAATTAACAGGTGCATATGTAAGCAATATGATAATTGTATTTGTGTTGTTGACAACAAATCACTACAAGCTCAACCTACAATCTTCACAATACATATTACTCAAACACTCCTGGGGAAAAAAAACGCAGGCAGTAAGTGTATAAGCACAAGACCCAATCAAGGCCTGAAGGCCAATTATCTAGTTTTATCTGGAGTCCATTTTTTTTTATCCAAACATAGCCCTCGACCTTCCTCTGGATGAAAGAAGAGTCCATGCAAAGTTTGGTCGCACTGGTTTCTGCAGGGTCTGAACAAAGAAACAAACAAACAAACTTTCTTCTTTATATATATTAGATAGCAGAGTACCCACCCTCTGGGCGGGTAAAGTTTGTGCATTACCTCCTGTAATGTTTGCACATTACTTGCATGACACTATAGATGTTTGTATGGTGTGCACTTCAAAGGTTCTAGATGGTCTAAAGGGTACGTTCCAATAGTAGTTTGTGTCTAAGGAGTTGGAAGGGTCTCATCTCGAAAGCATGTGAAAAGGGTCTAAAAAGGTCCAAGTGGTCTAAAGCTCTAAATTGTCAAGGGTCCAACCTCTCTAATCTGTCTGAAGGGTGTAAGGGTGTAAGGGGTCCAAATGGTGTTAAGGTCTAAGGGGTCTACAGGGACTTAAGGGGTGGAGAGGTCTGAAGGTTCGAGGGTTTTAAAGGGTTTAAAATGTCTAAAGGGTGAAGGGACCGAAAGGTGTCTAAGGAGTCTAAAGGAGTCTTAATGGGTCTTAATGGGTCTTAAGGGTCTTCAAGTGTCTTCAGGGTCTTAAAAAGTCTTGGGGTCTCAAGGGTCTTCGAGGTCTTTGGGGTCTTACGGGTATAAAGGGTCTTAGGTTGATATTTACATAGCCTTCCAGCATCGCCTCCTCCAAGTTCTCCAACCGATCTCGAATGACCCCGTCTTTTATCACCGATGACGATTCACGCCCCTCCCTTCCCTCTCACCATTGGTCCACATCCTGGCCGGTGGGTGGGGCAAACCCATTCCCTGACAATTTACACGATCTTCCAAGGCGTCATGGTCTCAAAGTGACAATGATAACTGCCACCAAAACTTGGTCCCTCATGGCCTGTCAGACGCTTCAAAATAACATTTAAGACAGATTCCAAAATAAAAAAACATCAAATGAAAGGTCAAAGGGGATGATAATTTTAGGCACACACATGAGGATGGCTGGACTTCTCTATCTATTACATACTGACGCATATCTAAGATCACATTTAATTACTTTACACTTTTTCTAAAACACTCATGAGGGAAATAACTGCACTATATTATTTATATGTATATATATATATATATATATATATATATATATATATATATATATATATATATATATATATATATATATATATATATATATATACATATATATATATATATATATATATATATATATATATATATATATATATATATATATATATATATATATATATATACTGAAACGCAAAAGAAACTTACCACTTGTTTGAAATGTAATAAAATTGTAACAGTTCAAAATAAAACAAACCAGCAATTGCTAATTGAAACATTGGCATTTTATTGATGACATGTCAAGTTTTTGACCAAGATACACCATCTCATAAGTTTGTTCTACAGTACAGAACAGCACAGGGTGCAATGTCAGTCCCCTTTCAATAGCGTGTGTGGCCACCATTGTTTTGGATACAGGCAGTGCATCATCGGCACATACTGCCTACCAGTCTTTGGATGGATTGCTGCTGGATTCTGTCCCACTCAGTCCTCAATGTCTGAAGCCATCTGACTTGGGACCATTTGCCTGTCCTGCCTTGCAGTGGTGACTCTTGGCCTCCCTGATCGAGGTCTGTCATCTGCAGAGTTGTGGAGGGTGTCTCTGTCCACCAGGGCCGATATCGTCTGGTGTGAACAGCCAATGCGATGTGCCACCTCACGGTAGCTCAATCCGCCTTGCAGCATGCCCAAGGCACACTGCCGTTGATCCCTTGACAATCGTGGCATGTTGATTGAAATGCCCATTTTGCACTGGCCTTTTTAAAGCCAATATCAAGACATCACGTGCATCTCATTAAAATCATCTCGTACCCTTTGGCTAATGACTGACAGTCAAAACGGCTGTTCAACAGCTGTGCTATGAAGTGACCATTGAAGGTTCAAGTGACCATCCGTGACCGTTTTGTCTGACACCGAGGACACTATTGTCCACAAATAAGTTCACACATTTACAGTGTTATTGTTGATATCTGAAGGTTTAAAAGGTGGTAAGTTTCTTTTGCGTTTCAGTATATATATATATATATATATATATATATATATATATATATATATATATATATATATATATATATATATATATATATATATTGTTGTGGTTGACCAAATTCGCAAACCACCATTCAGGTCCCTTAGGTGAGATATCTCGGTAAGTATATGTGTAGTTAGGCCCAAACCCGTTGTCTAGAGGGAATAAATGTCATTCATGAGGGCTGCGACTCTTCAGAATAGCCGTTTTTCTTTTACTATCTTTATTTTGGACCAACCGCCATTATTACCACCACCAACCACGTCTCAACAGCCATCACAACAACAACCACCAACCACAACGCCGCTTCACCACAACCGCCACGACCTTTACCGTCACAACTCGCCACCATCGCATCACCGTCATCTCGCGCCACTCGTGGGCAACGATGCTGGACTCGTGCGGGGCGCGCACCGAGGAGCGTGTTCAAAAGCATTGCGGACTTTCTGAAGAAAAACGGATCAAAAACGACTCACGCCCACTTTTGTTCCGTCCAATCGGTGAGCGAGGGGCAGTTTGGCCCCGCCTCCAGGGCGTTGGAGGGCGGTCGCTATATGCAAATTCATGGATCAAAAAGCATTCACGCCCACTTTTCCTCGGGCCAATGGGGAGCGAGGTGAAAGGTCGGAGGCAGAGGGTCAAAGATGAAGGAGCGAAGCCACGGGGCTTATAAAAACGACTGCGTTCGTCAGGCAGTTCAGTTTGCAGGAGGAAGAGTTGAGTTGGAAGCGGAGGAAGAGTTCAGTTCGCAGGAGGAAGAGTTCGGAGTTGGAAGTGGAGAAGAGAGCAGTTCGCAGTTAGCAGTTCGCAGTTAGCAGTGCAGTTGGGAGTTCGCGGAGTCGGAGTGAAGAGGACGGAGCTGTGGAGAGGCGGCGGCGGCGAAGGCGGTTGAGGGGGTGCTCGCGTCGGATTCGAGGAACTGCGGAGGGAAAGGCCGGCGGCGCGACCGAGGTCGTGGTGGAGACGCTCGTCGCGGGACCCAAGAGTTTGTGAAATCCTCCTTTCCCCGAGCATCAGCAACCCCCTCCTGTTTCCCCCCGCGCTGAGATAGTGCGACAAAAGGGGGCCCCCTTCCCACCCCCTACCAGACACTGTCCGCGAGGCCCGCGGAGTTGAGGCACCACCGCCGCTCCGCGTCTCATCATCAGACGGGTAGGCCCGACACGGTCTCGGCCCCAGGCCCGCCTACCCCCTCATCCTGGAGGGTGGTTCTCTTTTCTTTTGCTTTGGGAATGTGTGTTGTCGGCGCCGTCTGTGAAGTAAAATTGTATAAGTGTTGCCATGTGCTCGCGTAGTCGGTATTAGATCTGCATTGTCGCATTTGCTTTTTGTCTTCTTCTTTTCCATGTGCTTGTGGTGGAATTGTATATGTGTGCTTTCCGTTCATCGCGAAATAAATGTGCTTATTATTGAACTGTTTTCCCGCTTCGCTTTGTCATTTCTTTCATTGAATCCTCATCTTGCTTCACGTAAAGGGTTGGTCGTGGGTTAAGACGCCCGATAATTAATCGAACCGTCGAGGTCGACGAATAACACCGCTCGGTTATCCCGATAGTACGGAACGGGTCGCTTAAGTGGCCCGTGTCCGAAGTCGACCTGCGGCGAGGTGCGATCGCCCGGTCTACCCTCCATGTGGGTACTTAGGTAGGTCGAATTTGGCGAGCAACCCTATCCCATGCGGGGGCCGATTGGCTCGATCGCGGTGAGACCGAAAGGTCCACCCGTGACTGGTTCCCGGCGTTAGTCCGAGAGGGTCACGACTGGATTGTCCGTCCGGTGGGCGACGTGCCGCGATTCGAGTTACGTGGCCGTCAGCACGCCGGCGGGCGCGAATCCGCGACAATATATATACTCAGTGTAGAAAACATTAGGAACACCTTCCTAATATTGAGTTTCACCCCATTTTGCCCTCAGAACAGCCTCAATTCGTTGGGGCATGGACTCTACAAGGTGTTGAAAACGTTCCATGGGGATGTTGGCCCATGTTGACTCCAATGCTGCCCACAGTTGTGTCAAGTTGTCTGGTAGTGGATCTCTACTTCAAATAGCTCGATCCATCTCATCCCACAGATGCTCAATTCGATTGAGATCTGGTGAATGGACAGGCCACTGCAGTCAGATGGATTCACTGTCATGTTCGTGGAACTATTCCTGGGCAACCCTAGGCTTGTGGCATAGGGCATTATCCTGCTGAAGATATCTATTCGCAGATGGATACACTGGTGCCATGAAGGGATGCACCTGATTGGCAATGATGTTCAGATATCCTGTGGCATTCAAACGTTGCCCCACTTTTATCAAGGGTCCAATGTGTGCCATGAAAACACACCCCACACCATCACACCACCACCAGCCTGCAATGTTGACACACGGCATGATGGATGCATGTACTCCTGTAGTTTTCTCTATACCCGAGTCCTCCCATCAACGTGAAACAGCAAGAACAGGGATTCATCAGACCAGGCAATGTTTTTCCAATCCTCCAGTGTCAGTGTTTTACTTCCTTAGCCCACTGCTACTGCAGGTTCTTGTTTTTTTGCTGAAAGAAGTGGAACTCTGCCCGGTCGTCGGCTGCCATACCCCCATTCGAATCAAGGTATGACGAGTAGTGCATTATTTTATGGGTCTTTTAGCACCAATGTTGTACTGGACTGTCAGTTAACCAATTGTAGCCCATCTGTTGCTCTGTACAATTCTGAGGGGGAACTTTTTTTCAAGTCTTTCACACGAACCAACTGGCCAGGCCTGAGGTTCAACTTAGGTTTGAGTAGAAATTTGTAATTTGACCATGGTGCTGGCAAAAGCTCACCTACTTTTCATGAAGGACATCATGGGGTCTTTAACATCCACCAGCTCACGCTGGAAAACCGGACTCCTATTTTAACGGTCCATCCGAGGGACGGCACACAAATTGATGGATCACCCTGCCTGTTAAACACCAGGATGACAGTTTATCGCTGGGTCGAGATTCAAACCCAAGCTACACAGCGTAGAGACTAATGTACATACCTCTAGGACATCCTGCAAATCAGTAAATTAATGTTCCAATGCTTCAGTGGAGCAATGGTCAGAGTGTCTGCTCCGAGTCTGGGAGGTAGGTGTAAACCCCTGCCAAGTCATACCAAAGACTTTTAAAATGATACATATTGTTTCCTTGTTTGAAGCTCAGAATGTGAAACGGAAAAAGCACATACATGATGCCTCATTCTGGATATGAATCACCAAGATGACAGGTTATAGCTGGGCTGAGGTTCAAACTCAGGCTCACCAGCTTAGAGGTGAGTGTGCATACCTGTTGGCCATCCTGCCACCTTCTTGCTGCTTACAGTATATATGGTGGGAGAAAAAAAAAACCACTTCTGCTTCACTGCGAAGCTCCGTGTTGTTTGCTTTGGTGTTCCCTTCTGCTTAAATTGAGTGAAATTTAACATTTTGAAAATTTCGAATTATTCCAACTTGGACTTCATCACTGCGTTGCATATTATTAAGTTGTTTCGACAAGCCTGGTGTTGGCTTAATGGTTAAGGGGGCTGGCATAAGATCTTAGGGTCTTGAGTTTGAGCGTTTGAGCCCCTGTTTCTGTTGAATTAACAGCAGGTGGGTTGACTCACCCCTTCATCCTTCCAAGGTTATCAAAATGAGTACCAGTGTACTGGTAATAGAGGGCACTGCATCAGCAGCACAGCTGTGCCCCCAGAAAATGATGCAACCAGCAGCTCCAGGCTGCACATGACAGCTGGTTGTTTAAACTTACTTTATTGTTTTTTTTCATCAGTCAGGATGATTAGTGAGAATAAAGTCAGAATGATTAGTTATAATACTTATCCTAATATGTGCTGTTTAAATTGCTAACACATCTCATTATGGACAAAAAAGATCTGACCTTTGAATCTATATATTACTAAAAGTCTCATCTTGTAATGTATGCATGTATGTATGTATGTATGTTCCTGAAATACAGCCAAAATGGTACAGGATAGCGCAAATTTTTTTCGGCTCACCTTACTCACCATTCTCCTGAGGTGTGCAGTATCAAGTTTCGTTTAAATCGGGCAACAAAAAAAAATATTAAAAAATAAATTCCCGATTCAGTCAAGTACTCTTTGGGAGAATTTGATTAATTCAAACAACCTCAGCGGTATAGTTCACTGGAGCTATCTTTTGTTTTTTCTTCTTGAAATTATTTTTTTCATCAACCACTGTCACAACGGGAACCCAACAGGTTCATGGTTCGTTTACTTACTACTAGAATTAAGATAGGTAACATCACCTTCATACTTCTGTTTTCCTGCATATAGTGTGAACAAAAATCTGAGAAGCTCCGTGTTTGAGTCATTGGTGTTTAAACCTCCGTTTAAATGAGTGAAATGAAACATTTTGAAAATTT